>NC_072451.1:5751012-6061012 GCF_027596085.1 Anoplopoma fimbria | reverse complement strand
TCACCATTATCTATGTCCAGGGGCTCATTTGCATATGAATAACCCCAAAACACTTCCGAGTGGGCCAGTAGCAGAGAGAATGTACCGAGACGACGGGGAATTTCCCAAGCATAAAAAAGTAAAATATGAAAAAGGTGAACACGACTGGATATAAAGGCCAGCTGCTCTTAATCTTTTTACTGCTTATTGTGATTAATTGGGAGATTTGTGTTCAAATCCATTAGGAGCCAGATAACGGTCATTAATGTACAGTAAAGTGTGTGGCTTCTGGGTTATTTATCATTTAAAAGCAGCAGAAAATATCTCTCAACCGGCCCAGAGATGTCACATGAATCGCTGCTACCAATGAAATCAAGACATTCTATGGGCAGGTTTATGTGCTCAATTGCGCTTTTAGCCTCCAGCATGGCACCCTGCAGGATCGTCTCCACTTCACAGCTAATTGAAAAGATATCTTTAGAGTACAATAACCATTCAATAACACGTCAAAAGGATTAGTAGGCTGTTGGACTATTTTTTTTTTTTATGAATTTTAATAAACGCGGCCTCATATTGCCTGATTTGTAGCTTCATGTTCAGTAGTTGTACCCAGACAAGAAGCAGGTATTCATTTAATTAATTCATTGATGATTTAATTCATACTTGAGCATTTTCAGAGTGAAAACGGGCAACTGATGCTAATACTATCAAAGTAATTATGTTCATTAAGAAATCAAAGTAGTCCAGGTTAAGATTGGGCCTATTTTTTGTCTTTTGGCTGTTTTCCTTCTAGGCTCTGTACCTGTTTTGTTCCCTGTTTCCTAACACACACCCCCACTTTTGACATTACAGAATCCGTTCCAATAAGAGAATGCTGTTACTGGTGGGTGGTTTGCCTCCTGGACCTGATCGTCTCCCCAGCAATTTGGTCCAGTACTATGACGACGAGAAAAAGACATGGAAGATCCTCACAAGTGAGTCGCAAAAGGCTCTGCTGCTTTCTTTCTTTCTTTCTTTCTTTCTTTCTTTCTTTCTTTCTTTCTTTCTTTCTTTCTTTCTTTCTTTTTTTTTTTACCTGAGGCATCTTGTGTTAGTGCCTTTTTATGATGAGAAAAAGTTGTTCCTATGGATGACTTTAACACAGGTTAATTTCCATGGAAAATGAGGGGAAGGAGTTCCCTAAATCCTTTAGGTAATAATGTATCACTATCACTTTTAATATAAGTTTTTAATCAGAGCGTGACTTCACAGCACTGTGGAGCTTCATGCCCGGTTTCTCTTGTTTTTTGCTGAAATATGCTGGCAGGATGCATGATGAGATTTACTTGAATCTGATGATCTATTGTTGCAGAGAGAGAAAGAGAGAGAGAGAGAGACAGGGAACCATAATGAATGACATCTTTCCTTAATACCTTCTTAAAGCTTAGCTTGATTATTCACACACATTGGTTAATTCATGAGATTGAATCAACCGATACGTACTAAAACACATCCTATTGACCTGGTGTTACTATTGATATTAGGTTTATATAAGGGGAGTTAGATACCAAAGAGATGGGTGGAGTCAGTGGAACACAGCAGCTGTAATGTTGATACAAACATTCAGAAGCTAATAGAATTCCCATTGACTTAATAGCAGGAATAAAAGACACACATATCCTTTAACCTGTAGGAATTCATACCAGGGTACAGCTTATGATATTGATTTTATGATATCATGTTGAAAGCAAGTTGTCATAATATCCCCCAAAGAATCCATTCTATTGAAAAAAAAACAACAGTGTCTATAGAGAATCTATTTGAAGAGTTCTCTCACCTCTGTAAAGTATACTATGTTTGTTTTATCCTCTCCGTCTTCCCTGACCTTTTAAGGCACACCGCTATATTGTTGTCATATTGCAAAGGTCAAACAAGAGCTAATGGGAAACCATATTTGTCCTTTGCATCATCATTGCCAGACATATTGAGTTTTTGTCCTTTTTGTTTTGGTTGCAGCCGCACCTCAGCAGTGTCTCTTCATCCGTACATATTAGCCATGGCTCTGTTCTCTGTCAGCTCGGAGCTGTGCACTTTATATTTTCCCCTTTTTATGGCACGAGTTTTCAATGAATCTGGTTTATTTCTCTTTTTAATGTCTTGAATTGGGAGCAAGTTTTGCACGTTGTTGCTTCCTCTTTTAGAATATTCGAGCTACTCGAAACATTAGTTGGCAGTCATTTTATATTTTAGCTCATGTTTGGCTAAATCTGTCAGGGTGCATTTTTTACTAAAGGAGCCATGCATACACAACAGCCGGCAGCTCACTGTTGTCTGTATCGTCATTTTCTCATTTAACTCGTACTCCCGGGTATAGACCGCAACAAGCAAAAGGTCAGTGGGGATTTCCATCACTCAAAACGAAAAAAGTTAACACTCAAATGGTCCGTGGCCAAGTGGAAGGACAAAACTGCAAAATCATCCCCTTAACACATCAGTGGCCATCTGATGTAGCCTCCACACAATGGATGTGGAATAGAAGATTATTAACATTCAATCATAACTTTTCAATGAGGCGAAACCTGAGAGGGACAGCCTTTGATTAAGACATTCATCAACACAATTTGGGGAGAATCTGATCCCTCTCGTTTGTGTCAGATAAATCCACTGCTCGCTGATTCCAGTGGAAAGTTTGCCATCTAGTGTACCCACAGCAGCGTGGACAAACACAAGACAAAGGCAGGCGCAGGCACAATGCTGGGGACGGTTTCTATTCTTCTTCTTCTTCTTCTATTTAAACCCACCTCATAGTAAAATCTCCCACTTGTATATGGACCTCATCAACACAGCATGGCCTAGAACAAAGGAATTCAGCTCAGTGGGATGCGTTTGTAATGGTGCTGAAGGCACGTCAGAGCTCCGGCAGCAGTGGTGCATTAGCTCTGGAGTCATTCAACCAGCCCAGACTGTGCCTCAGCCTATGCAGAGGTTTCTGACTCCCTCTAGTGAGCCCTAGAGCTCACTGTAGACTGGAGTGATGGCGTCCATCTCAGAGAGGACGTGCTCATCCTGCCCTCCTACGGCTGTTCACCCCTGGGGGGTTAGTGGACGACTTAGGGGAGAGGGGACCGATAGGTGGATTAAATTCCTTTCTCAGGTCATAATTATTACACATTACAGATAGAAACATAATAGATATGTGTCATTGTTTTCACTGCACAAGCTTATTATACCGGTCTCAGTCATTGTAGCCCTTATCCCCACTGTTCACCTGTATCTGAGGCACCTGTAGAGGCAGGCAAATGTCCCAAATCCTCCCACAGTACTCCTCGTACCGCAGCCTGTGACATACTGTAAAGCAATAATCTTCTTTTCACACGGGTACAAGATGATTTTTAGTACGAGTACAAGTCGCTAGACATCAAATAAAAAGCCGCCCATCCGTGTCCTATATACTGCTGACTGAATGATAATGTAAATAGCATGTAAGGGACTTTGGCAGTCATATGGCACTCGTCTTTGAGGTGCACTGGAGGCAGGCAACCTAATCCCCTGGTTGCGAGATAAAGCTGTGTTTAGTGTATGTAGTATTAGTTCCTATCTGAGGCTCCCCTTCCCATAGAGGACCCGCACATGTCAGCCAGCCAGAGTGAGATTGCAGGGAGAGGCCAATTGGAAAGAAATGAGATTCAAGGCTGTCTAATTTTGCAGCAACTGCGATCCATCAGTGCGGTGGGGAGGTGACAGTGGAAATGACTGATGGAGACAGACAGGTGGGCTTTAACATTTCACTGATTTGTGCTCAAAAAGCACCGGGCCCGAGATTTATTGAGTGAACACGATCATGTTCATTATGACTGTCACCTAAGACCATTTCTCTACATCTCAATGGGGTCACTTCAGCAAAAGAAGATGGAGGAGAGGAGGGGAGCATAAAAACATACACAAGGGAAAATCCTTCACAAGGGGTCCTGCTGCAGCTGTGGGGCTTCTAGCTGTTCATGCCAACCAAAGATCATATTTATTGGACACATTCAGTATATTACTAGATGGATAGCTGCTGCAGGACATTTAATGCGAGCTGAAGAGAAAACGAAAAATATTTCACTGAGATTCAGTTCTTTAAATAGTTACTGGCAGGTGAGTTAAGTCTCATAAATATAATTTAATAATTTATTGGCCTTATCAGATTAGATAGACAGATAGATGGGTGGATAGGTAGGTAGATAGATAGGTAGGTAGGTAGATAGATAGATAGATAGATAGATAGATAGATAGATAGATAGATAGATAGATAGATAGATAGATAGATAGATAGATAGATAGATAGATAGATAGATAGATATGTAGAAAGATAGATAGATAGATAGATAGATAGATAGATAGATAGATATAGATAGAGATAGATAGATATGTAGAATAGATAGAAAGATACGATGGAAAGATAGATAGATAGATAGATAGATAGATAGATAGATAGATAGATAGATAGATAGATAGATAGATAGATAGATAGATAGATAGATAGATAGATAGATAGATAGATAGATAGATAGATAGATAGATAGATAGATAGATAGATATTGTAACCATCAGAAGACTGTTTGCTCTGCCTCATATTTTCATTTGTTTCAGTTTGAGAGTCAACAGTCTTTTTTCCTCAAAAGAAATAACTTCCTGTTGATGGATGGATGGAAGGTTACCAAACAAAAGCTATGAGTAGCGGAAATAAATCCTGAAACATTGACTCACACACTGAGGATTGTCAAAAAGACGTCTGCCTGCGTCGCTGTAACGAGCACGTCGGCCTGTTGTGACGAGTACATTGCAGTTTAAATCAATGTTGAACTTAATGTGTACAATGAGCGCTCCCTGTCAAACAATAGGACGCTCAGCATGGCGACATATAAATAGTCACTGAATGAGGAAGACTGCCAGTACAATAAAACGTCAAGATAGATGTTCTGTTAATGAGAAGTTATTTTCTTGTCCAGCCCATCAGACCAACATTATATCAGATGTGATTGGTCAATGTAGTTCTTCATAGGCCTACATCTTCATGATACATTTCGTTTTTTCTCAGTAATATTAGAATTAATTTAAGAATACAATTGATTTAAAGAACTATTTTTAGGGTTATATTTGATGGCTGATTTTTTTTAAAATAATAAGAATAATACATTTGATTTGTATAGTGCTTTAAAGGGTACTCAAAGGCACCTAACATGTTAAAGAAACAATAAAATAAATAAAAATGTAAATAAAAGTTAAAAAAAAAAAGGCAGAGAGTTGACTTTATAACAGAAATAAACAAAACAACAACAAGAAAAAAGACACGCATAACTAGCATCACAGGTTGAAAGCAGATTTAAATAGATATGTTTTAAGTGCAGTTTGAGTACTCTAAAGTTACCGTGAGGTACTTTTAACTGGTTATGAGACAGTGTCACTTTAATACTAATGCCTCTATATGACCCCCTTAAGTAAACGAGACCATCAGTGAGAAGGTTGGCTATTTCTTTATAGTTGCTTGTCATCTGTGCCTTCGAGTCGGATTCCGCGCAAAATCAGTTTAGCCGTTGCTAGGCCAGCTGGAGAGGAGTAAGAACCAGAACCAGGACTGAGCAGGGCAGACTGTCAGATCTTGCTGCAGTAAAACGAAAGATTTTCTTAAAGGACTCTGGTGCTCGGAAACACTACCACCTTCAGCCACAGGGACCGCCAAATCAACATAAAAAGTAAAGTTTCTTGTAGTAGCTTTAAGCGCTAACAGAGTTACAGCAGCTGATGTTAACAGTCATTCGGTAAAATGAAAACCTCAATTCTATGATTATATGTATTTTGTTTAACTATGAGGCTGGAAGTGTAATTGATAGGTTACACTCATTATTACCTTTATTTAAAACCACCACGTATTGTGTTTGTGAGAGGAACATCTGTAATTGTCAATGAGGCTAAAGCTTTGGAATGAAAACTGTGTTCATTGGGTAGCTGTTTTATTTTAATTATGTCAAATGTTTTCGGAAAGTTTTTTGACTTTATATCAGCACAAGTGATAGGATTTGGGTCATCCATAGTGTGGCATAAACAGCCTGGTTCACATGTCTCATTAATGACATTTGATGACACAATGTCATGTCTACATTAGCCTTGTATTTAAAATGTTATTTACAGTACATGTAAACGTTCTGATTGAAACGTCACTGACCATCATTTACATGTTTCATCGATTAACACCTTTGATTTCCGTGTCTCCTCTAGTAATGCCTTACAACAGCGCCCATCACTGCGTGGTGGAGGTGGAGAACTTCCTGCTGCTGCTGGGCGGAGAGGATCAGTGGAACCCAAACGGTACAGTAACACCAAGGACTGAACGTTTTGCTTGTCAGTGTTTACTTAGTTTAGAGAGCGCTCTAGGCCGGAGTTCACGCTAGTTCAAACCCATCGGAGTTAATGTAACACTTTCATATAGTTTAAAACACTCATCTCTGAGTGGACAAACAACACTCCACTCAACACTTGTCAATAACTGGCATAGAAAAATAACTGTTGTTAACAGTGAAATATTTTAGGTGTAGAAGTGTTAAGAGTGCTTGTTGTGAAATGGCAGTAACACTCTGCGGTAGTTAGAAACAAAGACTGTAAATGATCAAAAAAATCTGATACTGTCCTTTTGTTCTTTTTCCACCAAGTATCATAACAACAAAGTGCTGCACGCGGTGAACTCAGTCGTGTTTATTTAGCTCTGGGAGGGAAATTCAACACAATACCAAAACACATAATTAGAGATAATTTAAGATGTTTTTAACAGATTATCCTCCAAAACTAAATCACTCTCTGAATGGAAAAACAGGACTTCAGTCAGCACCTATTAACATTTAAAAGTTATGTGTGGGTGGTGATTCTCAGATAATATGTTAAGACCTGCAGAGTCACATTTGTGCATCGCTTTGGTTCTGTGTATAACAAAGACTTTGGCAAAGAGTGAACCAATAAGAACTGAGCTCTGCCATATTCTGCCTGAACTATATCATAACCATAAAGACTCACTCAGCCAAGTCGTCGTCATTGATTCTGACTTCTCTCGGTTTTTCTTTTGCAGGAAAGCACAGCACTCATTTCGTCAGCCGCTATGATCCCAGATTCAACAGTTGGATACAGTTGCCTCCTATGCAGGAGAGGTAAGTCTGTTTGTGGTTGCAAAAATACAACATAAGATGGTAATTCTGATGATGCACCAGAAGACTGATGGTTTTTCATGGGTCTTGGAAGTCCTTCATAAACATCAGTGTCTTCTAATTACTCACATATAAAGAAAACAAAGAATATTTTGTTAGTATTTGTATTATTAGATGTTTTATTAGTTTGCATCCAACCATTTTGCTTGGTATCTCTAAAACTATAAATGTATTGTCTTTAGAATTTATGATTTTATAACATTAAAATGAATGGCACAGCACAACTAAATCCTCCCATTATGCATAAAAATAAATGCTCACAGCTTGTTAGCATGTGACTAGCACAGTTAAGATCCATTTGTGTGTAAGTTGGAGATCACCTTCATACAACCAAACAGTGGGAAACTATAATAAAAGTAGTCATTGCTGGTTTAATGATGTTGTCTGTTGTCTGACACCTCCTTCCTCAGGAGAGCCAGTTTCTTTGCCTGCCGCATGGATAAGCACCTGTACGTTGTTGGCGGTAGAAACGAGAGCGGCTACCTCTCCAGCGTGGAGTCCTACAACCTGGAGACTAACGAGTGGAACTACTTGTCGTCTCTGCCGCAGCCTCTGGCCGCCCATGCAGGAGCCGTGCACAACGGCAAGATCTACATATCAGGTCAGGAGAGAACCTGCCACATATTACCCTGTTTTCTCTTTTCACGAAAAACCCATTCAGCTCTCTGTTAATCATTTCTTATTCTTCCGCTGCGTAATATACACAGAATGTTTTTTCTTTTAAAAGTACTCGATGTTCATTGTTCAGCATTTAAAAGAGACAGATATATCCTTTAAAACATTATTATGAGATGAATATTTGGCACAACAACCAACATTATCAATCAGTAATCTTTATTCTTACAGCTGGAAAATGTGTTGCACAGTCTATAAACACTCACACAGAACAGAGTAGAGCAGACTGCATTTACTCAAGTACAAACTAGAAGTAGTTTTACTTTTTCCATTTTCTGACATATTAAAAGTCTTTTCCTCTACAGTTTAGGATGTACAATTCACTTCATTACATTTGTTTGACAGCTATAGTTAGCATTTACTTTGCAGATTAAGATTTTATACATGAAACACGTGATTGGTTTATTAAATATAATGCATTGTTATAGAATAAATTACCCAAGGGTAATATATTAAGTAGTTAAATTAGCCTTCATCATGGCTCCGTACATTAAAGCTCTGCTTATGTGCAGGAATGCATCAGAATTTATAATTGATTAACGTAATATATTATAATACAACACTAACAAGAGTCAATCTGTTCCATAATGAGCACTTACTTTTAAATTGCAATATTTCTACGTCAACTTAAGTCTGAAAGGCAACATGAAGAGCCATGAGCAATACTGTAAACGTAGCCACCACAAAGATAAAAGTGCAAAATATAATCACAAGTGACATCATCATCTTAAATGTTAACAAAGCCAAAATATCACAAGCATAAAAAACAGCACAAGAGCATCAAAGGTAATACGATAATATTGTGTTAAAAGGGATCTAAAATTTTTTTGCATGGCACTAAAATAACGTTGTCGGACTCACAACGGACAGTTTATGAAAGAATCTTGATCAAAATCGATGCAGCAGAACCAGAGATATCCTCTCTTTTATTCCCCACATTCTTCTAAAAACTGGCGCCTACATTACCCACAATGCAACTCTACTGCTGACAGTTTCTGGTTTACTCTTTTAATTACAATTTTTTTGTTTCAAACCAGCTCAATGTCACGTCAATATATCTTCTATCCAATACTTCCAGTTCTTCTGAAATCTATAATTATATCTTTAGTTTTAGAGACTTTTAAATCAATCAAATGCTCACTCCAACGCAGAATGTCATAAAATCAAAATCCTCCTCTTCCAAAAGCTATCACTGAAATCAGTGAATTTTATGACTATTGTGCTGTATTGGGCACCATGGCAGCTATTACAATATGAAACTAAAAGAAAGGGAACAAAGGCTGAATAGAGCTCGTTGAATAAGTCGAAGCTGCCATTAACTCTGACGCACTGCCATCTTTCAGTTACAACAAAAACAATATCTAGCCATATATTCAATGATCAATTTTATCTGCAAGCACATGTAGATGCATAGCACTAAAAGTAAAGAAAAAAATCTATAATTATTAATCAGTAATTTATACGTTTAAGATCATTTTACAATATATTTCCACCCTGGTAATTATTAAGTTCATCAATGAATCAATCATCTTTAAAGGAGACTTGCTCTTTTCCAGGTTCATACTTGTATTTTAGGTGTTTAAATTATTTAATCCTCAAAAAACACCTTATTTTTCTCACTCTGATTACCCCTGTATTCACCCTCTGTCTGACACGCTCCCTTTTATTTTCAACAGAATTGCGTTGCTAGGCAACAGCTTGGGTCCATGTTTACTCCCTGTCAGCTGCTGTCATTCACATACACATACAACCGGAAATAAACTGGGACACATTTAGATTGTTTACCTTTACAAATCTGTGAAATGGTCTAATTATTGACTAATTGACGTCACAAATGTTCAGAAAATCTGACGGCTCGTTTAAAGGCACATTTTCTGAATACGGGCTGCGTGTGTTTCTCAATAGATTGAGCGTTCCAGTCCTATTTATATAGCAGCTAAACCTTCTGTATGATAAAAGAGACACGTGTCATTTCCCCCTCTACAGTGTGTTATGTGAGCAGCCAGTGTGTCTTCTGGCTCCTTCAGTGTGAACTTCGACACAGTATTAAAAGCCTAGTTCTATATTTACCTGTTCCAGGAGGAGTTCACAATGGAGAGTATGTGTCCTGGCTCTACTGTTATGACCCCATAATGGATGTGTGGGCAAGGAAACAGGATATGAACACAAAGCGTGCCATTCATGCCCTGGCTGGAATGAACGACCGCCTATACGCTATTGGTGGAAACCATTTGAAAGGTAAGCACTCGAGCGTTTCAGGAAATTAACAGAAAAAGAGGTCAAGATCTATACTTTTTTTTTTTCAAAAAGAGAAGAGTGAAAGAGACGCTGCTATTATGAGCAGCCGACGACCTTTATTACACCGTGCGACCTCTTTCATACTTCAGCATTCAAGGTAGAAAATGAAAAAAGGAAAAAACTGAACAAACAACCGAATTACAATTATGTGTTGTGTGCATTTGTATTCGATCTGCAGAACAGAACGCTGGCTAGTTAAATAGGAATTATGAAAAGCTGGAACTTGCATGTGTTTCTTTTGAAATACAGTTGTGTAACTAACTCATTAGATTGGTAAATGTACAAGCTCAAAATGTGCTTTTCACTACCACAGTTTCATATTCAGCTCATGAAACGTAAGCCAGTAAGGAAACAGCTCACACAGAAATAACCAGAACAGCTGGCGGAAAATGTTATGTTCATGTAGGAACCCATCGCTCAGAGTTAGAGGCTGATTGCAAAAAAAATGTGTTTTTTCAGGACCTTTTAAAGTCAAACAAGCATTGCATGTGATACACTGAAGTACTGTCTTCATTTAAAGATGTATTTCATCCTCTCTCACGTAGGTTTCTCACATCTAGACGTCATGTTGGTGGAGTGTTACGACCCCAAAGCCGACCAGTGGAACATCCTGCAGAAGCCCATCCTGGAGGGTCGCAGCGGCCCGGGCTGCGCCGTGCTGGACGACAGCATCTTTCTCGTTGGGGGCTACAGCTGGAGCATGGTATATTCTTACTCAGCAGATTATTTTAGATTAGAGAGATATTGATTAAAAAAGTAAATGTTTTTGTTGTGAAAAGACCGAAACCACGTGTCTGTCTCAGTTCTTTTAAAACGCTGTGGCGTTAGTCAGAAATATATACTCTCATTGTTTTTCAAGCAATTTTCTTAAACAGAGTTTTTAGTGAATCCGACTCAAACCGGAATAAATAGTGGATTTCTTGCAATAGATCAATACACATTCAGTGCACTAGTGAGTATTACTGGTGGCAGCATTATATGTGGAATAGACACAAAACAACAACAGTGTTAAATCGTTTTTGGACAACAGTGGGGGTCTTTTGCACAGAGCAGTAAGCTTTATCTGGATTTGTCTACCCAGACATGACTTCTTAAAAGGGTCAGTTCATTGCAGGTCTTGGAATTTGTTGACTAAAGAAAAATGTGGAAAATCATCAGACTTTTAAAGTTGTCCCTGCTGTTTTTGACTACATGCATTTAAAGAAAACCAAGGTTTTTTTTCCACTCCACAGTTGGAAATCCATTCAGCGCTAAGAGAAATGAGGAGAATGACTTGATTTTCTTGTTTCTCCTCAGGGGGCCTATAAGTCTTCTACCATCTGCTACAGCCCAGAGAAAGGAACATGGACAGAGTTGGAGGGAGAGGTGGCCGAGCCCTTGGCGGGTCCATCCTGTTCCACCGTCATACTGCCGGCCTGCCTTCCCTTTAACAAATGACAACTAATCAAACCGAGGGGCGGTAAGGGCGACGCGCATCGGAGTGAATGGGAGGAGGACCATCAATAAGCAAAACAGTCGGCAACAATTTTGTGACAAACCCTCCAGTCAGACGACGGGGGTGTGTATAAATTATTTTTTTACAGGTTTGACCAGAGCACTTTCGTTATTCCCTACTGAAGGTTTGAGAAAAAAAAAATGAAAAAAAGAAGAAGAAGAATTGTGTAAAACTCATGTATTTAAAGTCATCTGTGTTCTGAGAAATGGTCGGTTTCATATTTGATTTGATTTAAACTGATAGTAAGTGTTTTTGGCTTCTATAGCACGCATAGTGTTGAACTGAATTATAGCTTTCCAATCCATTGTATCTTGTATTCAGTAGAGGCATAATTCCATCAAAATGCAGTGTTGTTTCATGGACTGACGCTGGCAGAAGAGGTGATCAGTCCCATATTGTCATGGGGTTTAAGTCAAACTAGGGCTGGGTGAGTTACGTTAACCGTGATGATCAAAGTGTATAGATATTCTCCATCACTCACGTTCTCTCTGGATGGATTGTGCTCTTAGCTCTTATCCTGCTGTCGGATCGTTAAGCAACTGTTTAGTTGATTTTATTTACGCGTCTAAAATAGGGACATTTCCAGAAACTTCTCCTAACTGCAGCTATTGTTAAACTGACATGGTATGAACAAAAAAAACCATTTAAACTAAACCTGTATCATAGGTCCAAACACAACCAGGAGGACATTGTTAAAAAAGACACAATGACACAATGATCTTAATGAGGACGTGTCCATGTCACCCAGCCCTAATTTATAACTAATTGTTTTAATAATTTACACCCAAATTGAAGTTGTTTTCTTTTTTTTCTTTTAATACGTGACAGAAAAAAAACTTGCCAAATGTTTGTGGCAACTATTCTTTGTGCTGCAAGCAAAACAAATGAAGTTAAACCATTGATTATTGGTATTCATATGACGCACTAACGTTCACATTAATTAAAACAAATGACTGTACAATCAAATTGTAATTGCTAGCCGACATATTTATGGATAGCATGTTTGGGTAAATAGATGGAGAGGACATCGGCTTGTTCACCTTTACAAGTTAATGCTAACCGGCCTGTTTATGAGGCCACATAGCATTTAGCTTGATGGGATTTTAAACTTTGATGTATGAGAAAAACAGACGAGCATACAATGGTCCTTAATGCACTAAAAGTGAACTTTTAATTCAGCAAAACAAAGTTCATTAAAATGTAAATTAATTAATGTGCTGTGTTTTAAAAAAAATAATAATTATCGAATGAATCTAAGTCCAGTCTAGTCTACGTCATTAGGTTCAAAAAGTTGACTCTAAATATCGATGCAGTACCTGTTGGATTCTGTAAAGATTTGTTGATTTCATTCTTGTACATATTCGCTTGCAGTGAAACATTTTTGTGCACTCAACCTTGGATTTATTCTCAAATCCTGTTATGTCCTTTGCATTTTAGAATATGAAAATAAATTGACTCTTGATGATTAAAAACACATTTTTCACTTCTTTGACATTTTAGACAGAGAATTTGCTTTAGTAGATGCGAGCGGTCTGATGAAAGTCACAAAATAAACAAGTTTTCAGAGATACTTGAGTATATTGTAATACAAAGGAAAAGTTCTCCCATATCGTACATGTACTCTGCAAAAACTGACTCTCCAAAGTTTGATTTTGATATGGACTTATGATGTAGGAAACTGTTTTGTTTTGCCTCAAAATGTAACCAAATGAAACAACCCAAAGACACAAAATCATTCGGTGGTTGAACCGTTCACCACTCAAGTTGGAATTGCTTTCATTTGAAGGTGTCATGAACCAAAAGTTTGACATCCACTGAGAACGGAGGAATCTGTGTAATAACTCATCTAAGTCATTAAAACACAACTTCACACTTTGACAGAATGAAGCTCAGACCAAGTGTTCACAACTCAGAAGGACGTTTAGAAATATTTGAGCAGGAACATTTTCCATTTCTGTTTTCTCAGAGCTAGTTTTCATACTTGAGGCTCCACTAGAGTTGTGTTGATTAATGATGAATCGATAGCATGTCACCTCTACAGCCACTACTGTAACACCCAATAAAGACTTGTCTCCATACTCTGAACCTCAAAAAGATTGGATTATTAATAAATCAGAATTTAAGATTAAAAGAAAACATGGCATCAAACGGAGCGGGAGTCTGTAAAACGTGAACCGGCACGCGTACAAAGTGAACCTGATGTTTCCCCTCAGGCCGGCCTCTCATGCCGGACCAGATTTGATTTGCCAACCATTTACTACCAACTGTCTCGTGTACCAAACAGCATGTTGTCCTCCTACACACAGACCCACACACACACACTCTCTCTCACACACACACACACACACACACACACACACACTCTCTCACACACACACACACACACACCTGATGGTTTATTTCTCATGTTTTTTTTTTTTTTCTCATTCAATGGCAGCAGTTTCTCTGCTTGCCGTCTCCACGTCATGCATCCACTTGGCCGCGGATGCCTGGAGGATAAGACGGCAATTATTTCCTCACAGAGATGATTCTGCTAGATTACATAAATCCATATCTAATTTACACAATATGGCATCGGGACATTAAAAAATCTTCAGTGTTCTTCATGTCGCAAAAAAACCCTCAGAGACATGTCAGACAACAACTACTGGGACACTGCACTTCATGGAGATATTTGAGTAGATAGTTGATAGATGCGGGGGTAATTAAAGATAATATAACCTTGATTAAGTGTGACATTACAGACATAAACATGCCTCATGTCTGCGTCCATAACTAGTGGAAAGAAAACATCCAAAATACACTTTGAGGTGTTTGTTTTACTACTTTCTCTATTTATGTCTGTAGATTCTTCCTAATTTCACCAAAAGTTAGCATTAGATAATGACTCATTTGCATATTTAAACATAGCCATTCAGAAAACTTACGATACAAAAATATAATTGTCTTAATGTAAGTAATGAACTTGGGGAGTTTCATGATGATATCTATTAGTTAAATGTTTTACTCTATTCACCAGTGATTTTTCTCTCTGAGCCAGAAATCTCCACTTCAGCAGCACTTACAAACGCATTCACAATGAAAACATCCGGTTTCATTCATATCTATATTCAAGGTTTTTACAGAGGGGTTTGTTTATATATCATTCAAAGTCTGATTAATAAAACATTTTATTCCTAAAAGCATGGTAGAAATTGACTTTTTATGACTGTTGACAGTATTTTCTTATTTGTGGAGTGATACAAAGAGATATCCCAAAAACCAACCTTTGACTCCAATACGTCGACCAAATGAAACAAGAATTCTGAACCAGACTTTATCCAACGTTAAGAATTTTGTTGTGGAAATATATGCAAATCAGGACATATTTTATATATCAGTGACAGTGCCTCATTTGCATATTTAAACATTCAATTTCATAAAACTTTTAACACAAAAACATTTTCCTCAACATAAGAAAGGAAGTTTTTTTCGGTTGTATCTTTTCAATAACATTTTAAACCTATTCCCCTGTGGTTTGTCCCCTTAAGACAAAGATTTGGAGATCCATCCCAGAACAAGAATTAGGAGAAATTTACCCTTCAGTGTTGGCGGCAGCAGATGGTTTCTGCTCCGCTCTCAGTCCCACAGCAAACAACTCGTCCTCCGCTTTGGGAATAACAGGATTGGTTGAAATGAACACGGCCGACCTTTTAATTAAGTACATGGACCGCCGTGGCTCTCATTTAATCACAGGAAAAGTATTCTCTGTCCTTGGCTCTAGTTTCATAATATAGTACAAACACAGGACACACTTTTTTTTTTGTGGCCTGGAAATAGTTAAAGAAAAGCATATTTATCCTTAAGATTTTGGAAGACACCATTATTTTTCATCAGCCTTTTTTACGATGCATATATATCAAGATGAGAATATTACATGTGTTACTGACTAAAGCTTTTTTTCATCTACAGAGCTGGAATAAAAAGTCACAAAATGGATTAGGTTTAAGTTAGCATGTTCTTCAAACCTTTATGTCCAGCATCTTATCTTTAGCATTAAATTGAATGTTTTTTCTTCCTTAAATGCAGCGTCCCTCTGATTTACTTTTTCTTCTTACTCTTAGACAGACTTAAGAGATACAAAGACTTTAAAAAAAAACTTAGTTACAAGTAAATATACACTACAGTCAAACATACTGTTATGATGATTGTTGTTGATACTTTTGTGGGGAAATAGGCTCTTTATATATTTTTTCTTATGAGTTTTACCTTGTTAATGTGTATTTCACTAGTCACATTAGGTGAAAATATAACAAAATATGTTAAACTGAAAAAAAAAAATGTCTACTTAATGTCCAGGCTTTTAAACTGCATCTTCAGTTAGAACAGAGTTTTTGTACTTTAAGTTATAAGACTTCCGATTAAACTGGAACAGTACTGTTCATACATTAATCCAGAAAAAACAAAAAAATGAAATGCAACATGTGCCACTTTTTGAGTGACTAAATTATGTTTCTTATCAATTAGACATATTACATATTTTCTCATTTACATATCTGTTCAAGTAAATCATTGTTTAATGTTGATGTTTCACTTGCCTTAAAGAGGAAACTACTGAACGGGTGTGAAGTCCTGGTCAATTTGTTTACGTTCTTTCATTGGTTTTGATTGTAGTTTCTTTTGGTAATACTTTATTTTGTGGGCATATAGAGTCCTAATAATTTCCTAGTAAGTTACCTGGTAAAGACAATGTGATTTGGCGCTAATAAAGAAAATAAACGAGTTAAAAAAGAGTTAAGCTGCTCAGATTGATTAAATCCAAATGCTTGAATTAAATGTTAATGTATAAACATCAATGTTCATATACAGTACCAGTCAAAAGTTTGGACACACCTTCTCATTCAACTACTTTGAAGAATCTAAAATATAAAACATATTCTGGTTTGTTGAGCATTTGTTTGTTTACCACATAATTCCATATGTGTTCCTTCATAGTTTGGATGTCTTCAATATTAATCTACAATGTAGAAAAAAATAAAAATAAAGAAAAACCATTGAATGAGAAGGTGTGTCCAAACTTTTGACTGGTACTGTATTATGATATATAACATAACACTGACTAGTCAATATATATATATTCCCTTAGATATGTTAACTCTGTTACTTAAGTAGCTTTTATTTACATGAAGGATCTGATTATTTCTTTCTTTCATATTTATTTATTTTTTTTGGGGGGGGGAGCTACTGCAGTCCCTCAAAAAGACTAGTGCCGGCCCTGCTGTTACACAAACATGTGTCTTTACATACAGAAGAGTAAAACCTGGATGCAGAATAAGGCATAAAAACAACCTCTACTTTATACCAATGCAGTGCCTCATTCACTACACCTGCTGTGCGTCAGGTGTGCGGCTGTAGTCCACCATCTAGTGGTAAAAAGATCTGGCTCAATGCAGTGTGCTCACACCAGAGCACCGTATCAAAAGAGTGGAACCTGTTGCATTCATCTCTTTAAGTAAAAGAAGAAGGGGGGAATAAAGAAGCTCATCTCTGCGCACAGGTAGGACGTCACATGTCTCACAGCTCAGTCACCTCTTCAGATGAAGTTTGAAGACAAAAGGAAAAGGTTGACTGTGACCCACATAAAGTGAGTCACATCCCATCACATCCCATCCCATCCCATCACATCCCATCACATCACTGCGGCTCAACATGACCGGGATTATCTCCATGCCTCGCTCCTCTGGCCGTCAGCCACCGCGCGGTATTTATAGCCGCACAGCCCGAACCAGCGCTCAAGGAATCCTCGCGAAATCATCCTCAGACCTCTAAACTTGGACTTGGGACTGATTTTTTTTTGTTTGTTTGTTTAAAAGGATCCACCTGAACGGGGTCTCTCTGACGATGAAGGAGCGTGTGTCACCTCAAGGTAAAAAAAAACCCAAAACCCCCTCACATCCATTCATCATTACTTTATTGCCATGTTGTCTCCATGTCGCTGCATTGATCCTCTCCTCCTCTCTGGAACATGTTGAGCATCTTATTCATCCATTCTCTGCTGCTGCTGCTTTCTCTCTCGTCAAACACTTCAACTCCACAAGAATAAAGAAACCTAATTAGCAGTACCTGTTAACAGGATAGTCAATGTAAAAAAAAAAAAAAAAAACATTTGCCAGACCTGCAGCTGACGTGCACAAATTGGAAGAGGGGGTGTGTGGGGGGTGGGGGGCTGCCAGTTGTTTCAGTGGGCTCTACAGTGTTTGCACTAATTAGAGGAGATCAGAGACATTTTTTTATTTTATTTTATAATAAAAAAGAGCCGTACAGATGGAGTGGACGACTCCCGCAGCAGTGCTTATTATCTGAAGACACATACTGCAGAGATGCTCTCATCTATAGAACAACATCATCAGTGCTGCCATTCATGATTATTGTGATTGTTTTACCCTGTGCAGCACCTTGAGATTTCATTTTAAAGTGTGCGATATAAATAAAATCCATTATTATTATTATTATTATTATGTTTAATGTCATCTCTGTTCATATAAGTAACCCAGATCTCTTGGATTAACCCGGAAAATCTTCCTACTTTGATGCACCTGCTGCTTTTTTGAAGGTGTGCATGTTGATACAAGTGATTTCGTTTCCTCTGAGCTGTGGCTGCAGAGCTGACCGACAAACACAAGGGCTGTATTTTGAACTTACACGGCCGTGCTATGATCAGACGCAGCCGGCCACATCAGCAGCATCAAGCCGACCAAGTAAATGTGCGCGTTGACCTCGTAGCCTCTCCCGGCTTTCAGACGGGGCGCTGTGCTGCCTTTGAGAGCAGAGCTCATCTCATACTGTGTCCAGTTCACGTCTGAGTATCCCTGCTGCTGGTGTGTGAGTCACTGTGCCTTTTGCTTCAGCTCTCCCACACTCAGTCATCTTCTTCTTCAGAGCCGGCTCAGTGGGAACAACCTTGTTTCGTCTGTCTCGCCTCAAACTTGCTGTTTTCCAGCCTCGCCACCTCACTTCCCTCATATTTCTCTGTCTCAGTTACACACACACACACACACACACACACACACACACACACACACACACACACACACACACACACACACACACACACACACACACACACACACACACTTAACTGGACAATGGCTGCAAGACACAGGATCATGTTTTTTACAGGTCTGTATTCAATGTTCTGGAAACAAAACATGAGATTAGATTAAAGCAAGAAAGTGTAGAGTGTTCAATGCGTTTTAGATAGAATCTCACCTCTGATTCAATTTCTGCACAAAATCTTTTTCCACTTGCCAGTACAATTACTGGTTCTATTTATGCATGGGTGCTGGTTTAAAGCTTTTGTTCCTCCTCGTCTTATGCCCACAAAGATCCCACATTGCTGAGGTGATCATTTAGAAAAGTACAGTTACACGGTTGCATTAATTCTGAGTTTAAGCTAGTAGCAGTTTTTTGGTCAAGGCGCCGTCAGTTTAATCTACTTTCAATACATTTTACTAGTAATTTATAGAAATGTGAGACATTCAGAGGATTTAATCCTATTTCATCTATCTGAGACAGGTACAGAACTGGCATTCATCCTCCGGGGACCATAAATATGGCAATCCATCCACTAGTAGGCTGGTGGAGACATTTCAATCTGGATCAAAGTGTGGACAGACCATCAGACCAACGTTGCAGTCGCTAGAGCCAAGCTTCTATCGTGGCTATAAATAGACAAACAGAGGGGAGATAGGCAAGATGTGAAATGTTTCATGTGTTTCACCACTTTTCACTCACAAATTGTTCTTTCTTTTTTCTCTCATTTCCAGCATTATGGTGAAACCGCCAACCACCGTCCTCTGTAGAGATGCTCACCAGTTCAGACCAGTCCCTCTCCCGCTCCCTGACACCCGGCCTCCACTCTCCATCCGGCTCTGGTCGAGGTGGAGATATGCACGTCCAGTCCTCCCTGTCCCTCCCCGAGCCTGAGGCCTGGAGGAAGCCCGGCTCCAGTCCCCGTCACGGCCTGGCACAAGGAGCCCGATCCAGCTCCCTGCAGGTCCCCCACGCCCTCCCCGAGTACCTGGAGCTGCCCCCTCGAGCCGCCAGCTTCGACGTGCCTTGTGGTCAGGATGAGTGCTCGTCCGATCAGGGTTCGGGGTCGCTGAGCCCCCACGGCATGCAGCGGCGGCGCGGTGGACTGGTGGAGCAGAAAGACATCATCATGGCTCACCAGGCTCACAAAATCCAGAGCACGCCGCAGGCCCGCAGGAAGGAGTGGGAGTAAGTATAAACGAGATTCAGACGCAAAGGATTCATCTTAAATTGCATGTGTAGAGATGATACATCTCCATGGATGAAAGCGCCGGAGTAAAAGAACAGTCACTCAAGGTCAAGGTCAGTCTTTAAAAACACATCGTGTGAAGCCAAATAACTTTATTTTAAGCGTAAAACTAGGTCCAACACTATAAAATATGCTGATGAGTGATTGTGCCATAAAATAAAATAAATGGGTTCTTTGATTTTCAAAAGTTCAGTCACTAATCCTTTCTCATAGCAGACACTTTGACTTGTCATTACAGGAGAAGCAGAGGTGTAATAAATAACATTAATGATCGCTCTGTTCTATCTGAGTGTCCCAATTTTGGTTATTGTTATTAATTGCACCTCTGCTATGATTCGTCAATCCGTCTGTCGTGGAAATAACCTGTGGAAGTGTGACATGCTGTAGCAGATACAAAACACAATACAATATATGACATTACTGCTTAACCTTAAAGTTACGATATTGTAACCCTAGTTCTATTAGCACAGGTGGAGCCCTCTACCAGGAGAGCCCTGTTGCTCCTATGCTGCAGCAGAGGGTTTATAATGGCAGACATCAGTATGCGCTGCATTATATACTCTGGGGTCCGCACGTATTCTGGTTGGCTGGCTTACTTATGCAACTTTGCAGTGGGTGAATGCATGCTCGTGATTGGAGCGTATTATTACCCAAAAAGTCCAGTAGAGGGCTCTGGTAGTGCTAATAGAACTAGGGTTACACTATGGTAACCTTTGTTTGCAGCTGCAGCAGGCAGCGTTTTTTTTCAGTAAAAAGAGATAATCTAGATCATTTAGATAATCTCACTGTTCACTATCTGCTCAGCACCAAGCAGCAGACGGACAAAGTAAGCAATTATTGTGAACGTAACGGAGCTTCTTGCAGGTAAATAACCCCAAATTTCCCTCAGGGGTTGGAGGAGACCAAATCAGAGCTCTAGGGTGAGTCAATATTGGACTTACATACTTTAAGTGGCCAGAAAACGAGTCAAAATGAAAGTTTATGTTGCTCCATGTCTGTAAATAAGAAAGGTTTGCAAACATGTTGTGTTTTCAGATTGTTCCACTGCTCCAAAGTGGCAGAAAATGAAAACATTAATTCAAGTTTAACTTTGAGATAAAACGGGTTAACTTAACTCAAAGGGCATTGAGATCCTGACTTGAATGTAATGCAAACAATTATTACATGAAAGGCAATAACCTGAGCTAGTATTTACCATGAAATGGCATAAATCATGAAGTGACTGACATCTAGTCACGCACACACACCCACAGATATTGTTCTCAGGAGCCTGACTGAACTAAAGCTAAATGGAGAGACAAGTACAGGTCTTGCATTAGTCAAGACCACTGGGACGCTCATGTTGCTTTGTGGCAGTTTGCTACATGACAAACCGACAATATAAATAGTATGTCAGGCAAGTTTTATCAACTGTATTATACATCTTTTATTTTGTGTGTCCTTTTGGCCTTATAATCATGTTTAATGCATATCCTTCCTCATAAAACATCTGCAAACCTATTTTGAAAAAGAGCAAGAAAGAATTGTTGTTTACATTCAATGTTTGCTTGCTAGCAGTCTTCTCCTTTGCCTTTGTTGGCGCACTGCTACATTTTCTTTGCGTCTCCTTCAATTGTCGATCAGTGGAATAATGTGAAACCACCGACGGAACTGTGTATAAAATCCTACACAAGAGACACGAACATAACAACTTAAAACGGAGACCCACTCTTAAAACGCTGTTCTATTAGTGGTTCAAGTGTTCAAATGATTGATGATTACTGGATAAAGTATAACACTTATTGTTGTTGTTTTGTTGCTTAGCTACAAAGTGCTTGTCTGGAATGGTGCTCCATAGTGGCAATACGTATGCAGCTTCCTCTGTTTCCAGCATTGTTATAGTTCCACCAATGAATCACCAAATCAGTTCCCACTTCTTTCATCAGTTGAATAGATGTTTTGGTTTTGGTTTTGTTATGCCTGTGTAACATTGTTGGCTGTGGTTTACTGTAATCAGATACTGGATAGGGTTATTAATGGCGGCGCTAAGGGTGCTTGTGTATCAACTTTTGAACTCTGAAGCCACATCGCTCTGATTATCTGCTTCCCACCACTCGAGTGTGGAGTGGTGCTCCATCAGAATAACCCCCAACCCACCAACAAGCCCCCTCCCCCTCCTCCTTCCCACATCCTCTGATTTCTCTGTACCTCCACCACCCACTCAAATCCACTTTACTGTCATTCACTCCATCTTTTCCTTTCCTTTTCCCTCATGTGCAGACACTCGAACATGAGACTTATGTCCGTGTTTTTGTCCTTGTTCGCTAACATGTGCATATTCTCTTATTTTTAACCTGCAAGTGTTGAATGCATGAGTAACTACAACGCTTAAAAGTAAGAGACATTAAACGAGGGACCAAAAAAAATGATTTATATGAGAGCACAACTGTGCATGTATTGTGGTTATTTGTCCATTAGGGGATGCTAGGGAATCAAAGTAGAAGAGCAGCAGGGAGCCAGCATATGATGTCTTTAGAGCTCAGCTGCTGAATTTGGACGTTGTTGATTTTAACAACTACAGATACTGAAATATTGATATTTTGTAAAACTGTAGGATGAAATTTTAACAAAAGTCATTCAATTTTTTTTTCTTTTTTCTGCATAATATGACTTTGGAGAAAAGTTTTTTTCTCTCACAACAGTAACTTTCACTGTTGAATTTGCAGTTGTAGGATTCCTCTGACATAACAATAATGTTTAAATGTTTCAAGGTAAACTGTGCACGGTGTCGCGCCAATCAGCGATGATATAAGTGGCGGTTATTGGTCGAATCAAACTGACATAACTCGGTATGAGAGGATGTCTGTTGCTAGGCAACAGCAAGAAAAATAAAATGCTAAAACCACTCCAGTCATTGCTGGATGAAAGCCTGTCTGCAATTATATAAATGCTCTTCAGAGCCCTGGCACAAAGTACGCCCATTAACGTTTTAACTCACGGTGCATGTCACCTGCAGCCTCACTTCATCTGTCTTCCCCTACACACTATTTTCTAAAAGATGTTTTTTTTTTCTGGACCGTGGACATAAAAAACAAACGGCAGGCTACTGTGGCTTTCACATCAAGGTAGTAAGGCACTAATTTACCCCTTAATCAGCTAAGTGTGGCCCTTTATTCTCCAGTAAATTCAGGTTATTCAAACTTTGTTCAGGCCAAAAGCAAATTGATATGAGCTCCTCTGCTTTTATCCGCTAACAGTTCACACAGCTATTTTTAGAAGCCTTTGAGTAGGCTGTGAGCAAGAGCAGAAACAAAAGCCAAGGACTCCTAAAGCACTACAGCTGATCATACATATACAGTACTGTAGTGACGGAGCTGTACATTCAGTTTGCTTCTTGTTTGTCCAATGACCCTGATGGAGTGGAGATGTGTGTGTGTATGTGTGTATGTGTGTGTGTATGTGTTTGTGTTTGTGTGTGTGTGTGTGTGTGTGTGTGTGTGGTGTGTGTGTGTGTGTGTGTGTGTGTGTGTGTGTGTGTGTGTGTGTGTGTGTGTGTTAAAAAGCGATTTCTGTAGGAAGAGGTTGCTCTATTGTGCAACATGGCTTTTGTTGGCAGAAATGAAAAGAACGGTGCCGGAATTCAAGAGAGCTATGTCGCTATGGAAACAACAGCAAAGAGAGAGCAAGAGACAGACACACACACACACACACACACACACACACACACACACACACACACACACACACACACACACACACACACACACACACACACACACACACACACATGGGGAGATGTACTGTTTGCAAAGATGGACAAATATTTTTGTTGTAAATAGATGATTTTTTTTCATGATGAATGCTTACGGAACATTTTTAGTCGAAAGTAAATGTGAGATTTGTTGCAGATAATTGTAGGGCAGAAAAGCAGATTTTATATTACACCTTAATTGCCACCTTTTTGTTTTTGTGTTCACTTTGCACCGGGTAGGTCAGTGTGGCCTTTTGTTGCCATCCTGCTCTGCATGAAAGTGACACGCCCGCCTGCTTCATGCAGATTAGGAGGAGACGAGGAGGTAACAGGAGGTTTTTTGGAGCTCACTTAGGGACTTATTCATAGATCCTGTTAAAACCGATTTTCTTTGCCTCTTCTCCCCCAGATCTCGACTTGTTTGCCAAGCATACATTTGTCACTCTCTCTCTCTCTTGGCTTTGCTTTTGCAATCCCAACCCCCCTCCTCCTCCTCATCTGAGCCCTCCCTTTTGCTGCCCGTCTGCACACTGTGATACCTGCACATTTGAGTCTGGCAGTCAGCAGAAGAGAGAGTGATTTCATGGGTCAGGGATGACGTCGCCGGGTTGATTTTAACCTGCTTTCATTAAACGTGGCAAACAGCGTCCTCAGCCTCGATTGAATAATGCGCTGTCTGTGGGGGCTGAAGTGGTCATCTTCAGGAAACAGTGGGGAAGGGAGGAGAGCAGCAGATGGAGCGAGAGAGCCTAGTTGCCTAATGAGGTCTCACTTGTGGCACTGAGCGCGAAAAAAAAAGCCCCTGCTTTCTCCTCTGCTCCCTCAAAAAGGGAGCAGCCCTAAGATCTATTTCATGCTCTATTTTTACTCCTGACTTTTTCTCCAATATTAGCACAATGGCCCAGTTTTTAAATGTTTCTAATAGTGGGAGTCTGTCTCCATTAATGGGAATATGACAATGCTGTCTGACTGATCAAATGGGGGTTCTATAAATCACCTTCAGGTGCTTGCTCCATCCACACACTTGTTGTCTTTATCTTTACATTTTCTCTCCTTTAGTGTTAAATATATTTTCACACACCTCTCTTTTGCCACTGCACCCACTAACAATCTTTACATAATTGTTTTTGATACCCACACAGCCTACTGTATATAGGCTCTTTTTCATTTTTTTTTCTTTTTTTTTTGAAGGGAACTGATTTTATTCACCCTCAGCAAACTGTAATTGCTATGGTAACAAAATATATGTCCCTCCTCTCGAACCAGCCTTCATTCAGAATGGATTTTCAAATCTCCATCATGAAATATGACTGTGGGAGGGGGCTGATGGTGCTCATGCGCTCCTGGCTGCGTACTCAGTTTTTTTTTCCAGCAGGTGATGTGACTGTAAGATGACCTGGAGAACCAAGCAACTCTCTCTCTCTCTCTCTCTCTCTCTCTCTCTCTCTCTCTCTCTCTCTCTCTCTCTCTCTCTCTACCTTGATTTAGAGAATAACTTCATGGGCAGTTTTTTTTTCTTTTCTTCCTTCTTGCATATTGAATCTGCTTTTAAACGGGCTTCCTTTTCTCAAGTGTACCGGGTGGAGAAGATGCGTAAAGTTTGCCAACACTTCCCTCGGATGATCTCTCTCCCTGCAGAGCGCAGAGTAGTCTTTGGTGTCGCGGCTGCAGCTGTGTCGGCTCCAAACGAGCTGCTGATAGAAAATCAATAGGTATAATATCAGTGGATCTGTGTGCTTTTTTTTCTTTTCTTCTTCATCTTCTTCTTCTTCCCTCCCTCTGCTGCATGCAGAGTTTACATTAAAAGTTGTCCAGAGCTGATAATCAGATGGGATAACAGAGATGACCAGATTCTGCAGCTTTGTTCACCTGATTCTTCTTTAAGTAAATGGATGATTTTTCTCTGAAATAATCCCCCGACTGAATGATATAACCGGTGCTTTTCTCGTGGATATGGAGTGATAGGAATCTGCAACTTTTTTTTTGGGGAGGAGGAAATCTTGTCACCGGATTGAAGGTGGATCCTTTTCTTTCCGTGTAGCTCCACTTCTTCTCATTCTTTACTAGAAGTCGTCCCGTAGGTAGTGAGACTCTCTAAGCACCCCCCGGTGGTGGTTTCTCCTCATCTCTTTGCAGAATGGCTCGGTTCGGAGATGAGTCCGCTCCCAGCACGGTGGACTCCGGAGACGGGGACGCGGAGCGCGCCGGGGAAGCCCAGGACGCGGCGGCGGCGGCGAGCCTGAGCGCCTCCGTGAAGCAAGCCAAGGCGCAGCGGGCCCGGACCATGGCGATGTACAACCCCGTCCCGCACCGGCAGAACTGCCTCACCGTCAACAGGGCGCTCTTCATATTCGCAGAGGACAACTTCATCAGGAGGACCGCGAGGCGATTCATTGAGTGGCCATATCCTTCCACGAGAGACATGTTGAAAGTTGTGTTTGTTATGGAGAGAGTGCATGTTGTGGGTTCAGCACCATGGACAGCTACAGGCATTACATTACATTACATTACAGTCATTTAGCAGACTTACAGTCAGTAGTATATTACATATCATTCACCCATTCACACACTGATGACAGGCTACCATGCAAGGTGCCACCATCAGACTCTAACTAACATTCATTCACATCCAGTCCACACCGATGGCAAGCCTTCAAGAGCAACTTGGGGTTAAGTGTCTTGCCCAAGGACACATCGAACCACCGACCCTCTGATTGGAGAACTACCTTGCTCTCCACTACGCCACAGCAAAACTACAACTCCCATTTACTCACAAAGTGACAAAAGTACAGTTTGTTGAGTGCAGTCTCAGTGCTGTTAGTGTGGTTTTTGTCCTGCCTTGCATCCTCTTTGTTTAGTGTTTGCTTGTCTGCATAATGATCTCCAGCTGTTAGTTAAATCACAAGATTAGTTCATTTCCCCGTTGCACAGCTGAGTTTAACCCTCCTCTCGGGATTCTGCTCAGCAACTTGCCCCCATTTTTATTTATTCACCCGTGGGCTCCATGTGCTCCAGTGTTTGGCAGAAGACAGAAAGTTAGCATGTGGTGATCATTAGAAGCGGCTCTGCTCACTGTGGGGGTGGCATGTAGGCACATCTCTGCTGCCTTAGTGCTCATTGGAATATGAACCTGGCCGTGAGTAGGTGTCGGTTCAAATCCACCAGCGTTTCTCTCGGCTTCCTGCTGCAGCATCGGGCCAACAGTTTCTCTCTCCTGAACTTCTGCAGCTCTAACAAAAGATTACCGGGGAAGTTATATTCCCAGCAACTGTGGCAAATTCATTTAATGTGAATGCAGAGAGCAGGCTCTCTCTCTCTCTATATATATATACGCGGCTGTGGCGTAGTGGAGTGCAAGGTAGTTCTCCAATCAGAGCGTCGGTGGTTCGATACCCGGCTTCGGCAGTCGATGTGTCCTTGGGCAAGACACTTAACCCCAAGTTGCTCCCGAAGGCTTGCCATCGGTGTGGACTGGATGTTGCATGAATGTTAGTTAGAGTCTGATGGTGGCACCTTGCATGGTAGCCTGTCATCAGTGTGTGAATGGGTGAATGATATGTAATATACTACTGACTGTAAGTCGCTTTGGATAAAAGCGTCTGCTAAATGACTGTAATGTAATGTAATATATATATGCACAGTCACCCAATTACAGAGCATCAGAATGCATTAGTGCTACTTGTCTTGTTCACTTAAATTTGTTTGTTTTTGTTTGCTTTAATCAAGCCATTTCCTGATAATTCCTCTCCATTTATTTAGACGTTTTTAAAGCATGATCAGTTCAGCAGCATCCCTCAGTTGCCATATCTACCCACTGCTCCTCCTGTCTTACACCCCCTTCAGTGCAGCGTGCCAGTCTCCCACTGTTACCTAACCGCAGGCTCTGTGTGGTGTGTGGGAGTGGGGCTAGTGGTCAAGACTAGCTGGCCAGGCAGCATGGTAATGTGACTGTCGGTATCACAGAGGTAGAGGTATGTGGGAGAGAGCTGGCCAGTAGTACTGTGGTGGATCGTGGGCTGTGAAAGCAGCACATGTCAGAGTATTGACTGGGTGAGACCCAGATATTGCTCACAGCGTCCAACTCCGGAGATTGCAAAGGAGAAACTGATTCATACGCGTTCATTGCGATGGTGTTTCTTTGATTGTGTATGTTCCTGCACAAATAGATTGGTGTGTTACTGTATGGTTTTTCCTCACAAGTTTAGAAGAAGAAGCTGGGACTTCTGTTGCCCAATATAGGCCAGAGTCTCAGCGCTATAGAGTTAAGTTAGAGGATTGTACCAGTGTTCCTGCAAAAGAAAATTAGCTGGCAAGTGCATTGATTATCGATTAATCGCTTTGAGGCATTTAAAAGGGAAAAAAATACAAATGATCTGGTTGTATCTACTTCAATGTGCTTTTTCTTTCTTGTATGTAATTTTAAGCTGGATATCTTTGCGTCAATGACTGTTGGTCAGACAAACAAGATATTTTCAGATGTGATGAAGGGTCTTGGAAACTAGGGTGGATGCTTGTTTGCTATTTTATGATGTTTTTTATAGAATTTATAGAATATTTGAAAGGAAATCAACAGATTAATGCATTCTGAAAATAATGATTAGTTGCAGCCTTCGTGTATTCTTTACATCACTGCTGACAAGGTATTTTTATTGTTTTTTCCAGACAGCCATCTGTTTCTGTTAATTTCTATACAACACAAAAGACCAATGAAGCTTTAGTTAATTATCTAATCCATCAAACTCCATTAAGAATGTAACTTTGACAAAACACCTGCAGACTTGATTTAGATTTCACATCAGTTGATTGTCAGAAAATTTTACTGCAATCAATTTGAGAAGCAGTTAATCGTTCAAGCAATTAAAAAAATATAATATCAAACAACCGCTTAATTCCAGCTTCTCAATTGCGATGGTTTGCTGCATTTTTTCTGCAAATCTTATAGACCAGACAACTAATATATTGTTGTATTCTAAATGATATAAATGTCTCCAGTGAAAAACATAGAAACGGCCACAACAAATTGAGAAGAAAAGGCAGAGTAGAGCCCAGATAAACCCACCCTGTCACCCTATTCCACGTTTCAAGAGTCAATTGATTTTCTTACAAATCCCAAATAAAAAACTGCTTTGAAGAGCAGAAAAATTCATTTAAAATATCTAAAAAAAAACTACGGGATGGTTAAGTGTATGTGATTCATCCTTAATGGTCCGAAACACGCTCAGATAACAGGTAGTGAGGGGCAGTTGTAGTGGGCGCGATTTATTAAGTATTTCCCACTTCAGCTATTTTCTGTCTTCAATGGCAGCAATGTGGACCTGTCAATGTGAGTCAGTGCGGGTCCCAGAGGGCCCCATCGCAGCACTCCTCTGTGAGTCACTGACCCCATTTCACTGAAGGCAGGGAAATTAATAACAAGGAGCAGCTGCCTCATGGGAACTCCAGGGGACGGAAAGTCACAAGCACAGACAAGTGTCGGGGCGCATATAGTCACACGGAGCGCATCCTGGTTCACACATATGCACATACTGCATCCATAGGGCCCATGCATGCACACATACAGACAGCTGTTTCAGAAAACCCACCAAGGTAGATGTCATTTCTGGGAAAATATAAAAATGATGCAGGCACTTTTAGAAATAATGTGAACTCCAAGGCTTAAAAAACTACAGAAAACACTCAGACACTTTAGAGTCACATCAAGTCACACAAATGTGCTCTCACTTCCAGTTGCAACTGCACAAATCAGAAATCAGAAACAGGTTTTTTTTTTGCAGGAAATGTGGTGAAAGTCGTGTTCCTATACAAAGTTTATGCAGGAATCCACTTATTATTATATTAATATTATTATATTACTTATATATTCCACTGCTTATCCTGGAAGAAATAATTCAAGTCAACGTAAATGTTTTGGTATTTTTAAAGCTGCAGCTAATTTCCCAGAAAGCCCAGGGTGACATCATCACATTGCCTGCTGACACTTATTATCATCTCATTATCACATAAGACAAAGAAAATCAGCAAATCATTATAACTGAGAAGCTTTAACCAATTAATGTCCAACATTTCTGCTTAAAAAATTACGTCAACGGTTAATTGATTACCAAAATAGTTGGTGATGTTTTTGTGTGGATCCATCAATCGATAAATTGGCTGATCAATTCATGTCTAAAGTATTTTAATGCGAGATTGCAGCTTTCATTACATTCGTTTGTTATTTATTCGCACATTTGTCATTTCATTATTAAACATCAAATTCTTATATTGTTCTTCAGTATCCCAGAGCACGAGGTTACGTTGTCAAATATCTAATATTCGATTTACAAAGATCTTAAGCATACAGACAGCAGGACTATTTTGCTTTGTTTTCTGAAAAAATATTTTAAAAATTGAAGCGATTATCAAATGTGTTTATGATTGGTTTTCTGACTAATTGTTTCATGATTACATCATATAACAGTCATAAAAAAAAGAGGAAACCTTGACTGCTCTTCTTCAGTAGTAAAGACGTAACACTTTGAAGATGTGATACACTAAAATGAATGTACTGTGTGACACACTCTTCGAGGTGTCAGCGGTATGCAGCCAGAGCAGCGCTGACGACTGTTTGCTGTAGTTTGTGTAGTTAAAACCAGTCGGGCCAAGGTGACTTCACCGCGCTCTCATTCCCTCCCTAACCTGCCTCTTTCTCCTCTTCGTGAAAAACACTTTTAAAAGCACGTTGCCATGGATACTGCAATCTCTCTAACAGATTGCCTCCAACACCAGAGAAAATGAACCATGCCATAATTCATCTGTCATGTAATCATCCATCCATCTATGTTTTTTTTTCTCTCCTTTGCACTAAACCACGCACAAATGCACTTCAAAGTATTTTTGGAATTTAGAAAAAGATATTGCATATATGGATAAAGAACAACAGAACTACCGTTAGCGTGTTAAACATTTTAAGCTTGTTCAACTTAGAATATGCACATTTTGATGAACTGTTTGTGTAATGATGCATGATATATTTTCATATGTGTGCATCAGCATTTGTTTGTTTTTATGTTTTAGTTTCCTCCTTGTGTTGTATTAAATGTGCTTTCCTTAACTTTGTGGCCTTTACACCTTTTGAGTACATGATCCTGGCCACCATCACCGCCAACTGTGTGGTCCTGGCCTTGGAGCAGCACCTCCCCGGAGAGGATAAGACCCCCATGGCAAAGAGACTGGTGAGGACAAAAAAAAATCTGTTTTCACATCCTCGACACATAAACCGGGTTGTGAGGGAGGTCAGTGTGAGAGTTTATGAAGATCAAGTTTGTTTTGTGACTTAAACTGCAGAAATCACTAAAGTAAACTCTGAATCCATCAAAGTAAAACCTCCCTTACAGTCAAGGGTCTCTATTCTATTATCATGAAGCATTGTAAGAAGGCGGTAGATGGAAATGGGTGAGAAAGAAATGCCTTACACTAGCTGACACTGTCACAGTGTTATGTTTTGGAAACATGATGACAAATGCCACATAACAAGACTAAGAGACTAACACTAGAATACACTATTTACATATGATTTTGTGGTAGACCATTAGAGTTACCAGCTCGGCTACTACTGCTCAAATTACGATTTTATGGGTAAAACATATGATCAGTTACAAATAATTATCGATTAAAATGGTGTAATTGTATTATTGTAATGCTGCTTACATGATTTTCACATGCAATCATAGGCTGTATATAAGAAGTGGAAGTAGTTATCGTGACCTCACCCATTGGTTTGTGGACTGCTGCTTTGCCATTTTTTATTAACGCTGTGGCATCTTCACTTTATGCAACCGGTGAACGGAAGTTACAATATCAGGAAAGCGAAGGAGTGACGTAGAGAAGCTGTATACGGCTCTGGTAGTGGCAGGGACCTGTCAATCACAGTAGGCCACAGTGTGTACTTTAGTAGTCTAGAAACACTGTTAGTTTTGTCCGTTTTGGGCTACTGTAGAAACATGGCAATGTAGATATAAACAGCTCACTTTAGGTTAACTAAAACACAACAATTCTTATTTCAGGTGATAAATACACTAAAGAAAACATTCTTATTAATACTAAATTCCATTTGTGCCAATAAACCCCCAAAGTGCTACACTTGTTCCTTTAAGTTAAGGACTAAAGTTGTTAAAATTGTCCATATATGAGCTATCATGACATAATGGCAGTGTGTTTTCTGTGTGCCTGCGTGTACACATCAAACTCAACAGGTCGTAGTTTTGACATGTGTCCTAGAGATTCTGCTGACCTGCTGCTTGTACTTGCATTATTTCCACAGGAGAAGACCGAGCCGTACTTCATCGGGATCTTCTGCTTCGAGGCGGGGATAAAGCTGGTGGCCCTCGGTTTCGTTTTCCACAAAGGCTCCTACCTGAGGAACGGCTGGAACGTCATGGACTTCATAGTCGTGCTCAGTGGGTGAGTGGCATCAGCTGGTCTCCATGACAACCTGGATAGTGGGAAATGTTTGTTGTAAACATTGTCAAAATATTCCCAGGTTACTACTTGCCAAGCATACTGGTGAAATCTGTTTTTTTGGAGGAGGAACAAATATCAGTTCTCTGTAGCCGACCAACTTTTTTCGGCTAAACTCTGACGCCGAGCCAATCAAATCAGAGCAAAGCAATTGCACTTAGACTTTGTATTGGCAGTGCTGTCTAAACTTCTTGCAACCCTTTCCTCCCGTCTTTTTTTCCGTCTGTCTGGATGCTTAATAGATCTTCTCTAAAGCCTTTCATAGCTGGGTAAAGCACAGGTGTGACTAATACCATTAACAATGGCTTGATTCAATGTAAGCCATTAATTCCAGTCAGCCAGGAAGCGCAATATCAGGACCTTGGAGCTGGCTCACATCGTCAACATTATTAATTACACCTGTATTTTTCTTACTATGGCATGTGCAAATGCAAAAATAGTGCATTTGTTGGGGACTATTTTCAGCCACGGATTAATACACATTTGGGGCTCTAATGAGCATTTTCAAGCAGCAGGTTGGTATATGTAGAATCAATCCAAAATTAGACAGAAATAATTTATTATAATGAAGGAACATTAATGTCCAAAGCCCATTAATGTGATTTTGGACAACAATGGACGTCAATGGCTCAGAGGAGTTACATCAGGATTTGGCTACACAGGCTTGTTAGTAGGAGTAATAAAATCGTTGATTCTGGTCTTTTCATGGGATTTGTTGACATTTTTTTTACCCAGACTCATCTTAACTATCTTCTAGATTCTAGTTGAAGTTCAGCAAAGTAGCCTTTCAATACTAAAATGCCATGTTACTCTCAACACAGTGGCTTTGTGTACGTTCATATGAGTGTGAGCGCTTGGAGGGACTCCTCTCTTTTCATTTTGAATTTGGTTGAACTCCATGATGAATTGCAAACTTCACTGATTGTATGAGAGAGCGATGAAAAAAAAAAAAGTTTCAAATTAATGCTCAGCAACTGATCCTGCAATTAATTTTGACAGAATTCATTTTTACTTTACCAGGCTGTGACTGGTGAACCAAAAGATTAATTTTGAGACACTGATTGTCAAGTTATGTTTGGTGCATTCATGCATGTGACGCTGCTTGTGTCAACGGTTATCAATGTTGTTGCCATTCGCGCTTGTGCTGCATTTTAAAGGCTTGTAATCCCCAGATTCTGCACCTCATGTTTGACACATGGTCAGCAGTGGTTGGCCCGAACGGCAGCTCTTTATTGTTGATTTGTTGATGAATTTTAGCGTGTGCAGTATGTATAAACACAGGATGCGTCCACAGAAAAACACAACACATAAATGCAAGGAAGTGTGTGTTTCCATGGCACAGTCAGGCTCTGCAGTCAGCGATAGGTGGGTGGATAAGTGGATTGGCAGTTGTGTCTAAAACCTGCTTCGGTTTCGCCCCCAGGACCTCTGTGAATTAAATGTGAATGCAGCGCTGTTATGCAAAAGCACTGAAAGAATGGATGGATGGCATAGAGAAAGAAAGAAGAAAGGGAGAGTGGAAACAAAGAGGTAGAAAAGGACGATGGAGAGACATAAAAAAAAAAAAACATAATGAGAGACTTCATTTGTTCCCTTTACGACTGGGTTTAGTGAATTAATTGCGCAGGAGTTAAGCATTGTTACCGCTCCTATGCTGTTTATGGCTAAGTGTACATTATTCAGCATGCAGGGAAGATTGCTTTTGGCGTGTTGACATCTCATTTCAACCTCACACCCACATCTTTCTCCTTCTCTCAGTATCTCTCATAAATCTGTCCGTCTTTCTATCCCGCTGTCTCTCTCTGTGCCTCTTACATAAAAGGCACATCAGCTTCACGTTTACAGACCAGTCAGTCTCGGCCCAAACACTCAACAGCTGTGTTTCTGACAGATTTACAAGGTTAAAGTGTTGAGTCGGTTTTAATAATCTGCTCTGAACAGTTGTTTCCATACTGGTTTTATCTAGTGAGATACTTTGGAATTCTTTCTTTAGGCATCCGTTTGCTCCAAAAAATGTTGCTTTCAGTTGCTCAAAAAATTGGCGTGTTAGCCAAAAGAAATAAAGCACTGTTTGTTCAAAAGCAACAGCTCGTTATTCACAAGACTTTAACTAGTTGTGCATATTAAACCTTTTGTTCAAATACAGTGCTGGCTATGCATGGCTGGAAAAACATGCCTGTAAATTGATCTGGCATTAAGGATAGTTTATGCTTTAAACCTTAAAGTACTACCCTAGAAACTACATATAAAAATGCAAAGACTTAATATTTTAATGTTAATTGTCATTCAGGCTTTTAATTTGTAGTTTCCTAAAGCAATAGCTTGAACATGTCTAAGTTACAATTACTTTTTTGTGATGTAAAAGCTGTCAAATATCCATAGAAACTTATAGAAACAAACCACACCTGCATCAAAATCCACTTCTCTGTTGTCAATATATATGTTTCAGTCAAAGTATGGCTAAATGAATAAGCTGATTGTCTGTATTAATACTTTAATTCTGATGTGATTCTGTTGTAACCAACCCGATGACCGTAGCTGCCAGAAACTGTTGTTTTTTATTACCAGCAGCCCATCAAGCATTCAAAATGTGAGTGTTGCTTTAAATAGAGATTTGGCGTAGGATATCACTAGAAGGCCAATGGTACAAGTTGTGTAACAGTTTGATGGAGTTCAGAGCGAGCTGTGGTGTGCACCCAATTACAGTCCTCCAAAACACATAGGTGAGAACTTGAAAATGTGTGTCTTACATAACAGTCATTGTCATTATTTATGCATTTATAACAATTATTTTAGTTAACAGGTAACTGATGAATGTTTTGGTACCCATCTACTCGCCTACATGAGACATAAAAGAGAATGTACAGGATGTAGTAAAGTTGAGTTATTTAAAAAGCTTGTTCGTCCAACAAACAGTCTAAAACCCAAAGAATTCAGTTCACTATCATAGAAGACTAAGGAAACCAGGAAAGAATCACATTTGAGAAAGTAAAAGCACCTAACCTTAAGCATTCTCTTATTAAATTATTAAAATGGTTTAAACAAATATTTGATTATCAAAATTGGAAGTGTCTGTAAATCGATAAATCAATTTACAGACTAATCTTATCACTTTTTGCATGGATTACATCTGTAATCATACACATTCACTCATACTCAAACCTAGAGGGGCGGACATTTGGGGACAATAAGTGATGGGAGGTCTTGGAATGAAGGTGGGAACTAGAATGTTGTGTTGAGGAGAGTGATGGTCTGGTGGTCCTGGTACTTAGGAGCTTTCTGAAGAGGCAGTGAGCCGGTTGTGATGGGTCAGCCATTAAACTACTGGCTCAGGCGTCATGCAGAACTCTTACAGACATCTGTCCCTTGCCTGTGAGGTCCAGGACCAGGGTGTTATCAGCAAACTTGACCGGCTTGATAGAAGTGTGGCAGGAGGTGCAGTGATTGGTGCACAGGGAGAACAGATGTGGGGAGAGGACACAACCCTGTGGAGCTCCGGTGTTGGTGGTGAGGGGGGCAGACAGGTGACTGCCAAGTTCTCTCTGCTGCTTCCTGTTGGTTAGGAGGTCCGTAAACCACTCCCTGTAGGCTGAGAACTTTGATGTCCCGTGAACAGTTGATTTTGCAGTAAGCTGACAAGTGGTATTAATATCATATCTGACCCGTTCTCAGCTTATTTCTCCCAATAAATTTTATCTCTCAATAATATGACGCTATAGATAGGTATAACCAAATGAATCGGCTATTAGCAAACTGTCTTTTTTTTTATATCGCCCTTTAAAAACCTACTAATGGCTGACCTCTACTACAGATGTCAGAGCAATTGCCCTGTATTCATTCAGGCAGGTAAAATCAACTGAAAAGGCTGTCCCTAAGTGGCCCAAAAACATATACCTCATTTTTAAGAGTAACAAAACAACTGGCTGAAGAGTAGTATGTCAGTGCTTAAGCCAGCATCACTGATTTGTATGTTCGAGTGTGGTCTGAATTTCTTTCTTTAACCACACCCGACAGTGAAGTTACTCTTAAAATGTGGAAGTTATGTGGTTTCTATAGAAGCAACTGTTGAAGACTACTAACAATTTATTGTGTAAAATGCACAAAATCGTCGGTGTACTTTCAGCGGTCCACAGATCATCTCTCCCAAGTCCAATCACGGCTGGTAACTGACGACCTGGTTTCCTGCCACCTATCTGACACATTTTCTGGTAGAACATATGCTCTTCTCTTCTCCACTCCGTCAAACACACACAAATACACACACACACACACACACACACACACACACACACACACACACACACACACACACACACACACACACACACACACACACACACACACACACACACACACACACACACACACACACACACTCTGGTGGCACAGTACAAGTAAGTCAGACTTAAAAGAAAACACACATGTGTCATAGAGGCCGGTTGGGAATAATATCGAGGCCACTGGGCCAGCGCTGGCGGCATTCATTCCATTTCATATTAATGAATCGGTAGAAGCGAATCTGCTGGGACACCGAGCTCAATTAAAATCCCTAATCTGAGTGAAGAGTGTGTAGCAAAACGGAGCAGCTAGAACAATTTACCCGCAAACCAATTTAAATCACGGATTCCTAAAATGGTCAATTATGTCCCGCGGCAAACAGATTGGCTCAGGTGGATATGATGCTTTGATTAGCAATAAAATGTCTCCCAAATGACTTGTGAATGTGTGTGTGTGGGTGTGTATGTGTGTATGTGCTTGTTACTCCATTTATAAAGCTGATAGTACAGAGGTTTGCCAGTGAACCTGTTGTCCTTGTGTTGTTAGATTAGTTTTAACAACTCCCTCATCAGACCTGAATGTTATTGATTTCCAGGTGTCTCTGTCAGCTTCCCAGCATGCCGTATGAAGAATATCAGCTTTCCCTTGTTGCTCCTGCTGTCCCTCTTACACAGTGTGACACTTTGCTAAAAATCATTGCTCTTTATACAGGATGAATAATACAACTAGGTGGGAGTTGGGAGTGATTCATTAGCCATCTGGCACAAGAACAGACACACAGGAGTGAGTCTGTCTTCGCAAACCAAATAAGTTTTTCATCTGTTTCATTTAATGTGAATGTGCATGTATCACTGGATCAACCCGTCAGACGGCCCCGGGGCTAAAGATTGCTGTTCTCACCCCATCAACCATCATCTGTGAGTTGTGTATGTATTTACCTTGTCGCCTACAAGTACTCATCAAGTACAGTAAACACAGCAGAACATGGAAATGTAGTTGTTTGCCTAGAGACCCAAAGAAAACAAGCAGTGCTGGATCATTACTCCCTGGCCCCTCTTTCTCTGTGTGTTGTGTTTGTTTGTGGTGATGTAATTAGAATTGCTTTATTTAGGAACATACACCATGTGAGCAAAATACAAGAAAAGTAATTACAGTCTTTAAACCGGATTATGATACAAATTTGAAATCAATCGAAAACAAATTAACATTCTCAGTGGACCTGAGAGGTTTTTTGGGCCCCTGGAGCCATTTTCTCCAGCTGTTTGTAAGTTCAAACTTTGCATTTTGGTCTTTAGTTAGTGGAGATTTGAGCATCACTCAATTGAAACGGGAAAGTTGACACATCTGACCTTACACTTGTTCAAAATGCTGTTAAAATACAAATTGGGAAGGTGTTCAATGATATTCAAAAATATAGCTAAATTTATCTACTTTTATGCTTAATATGTGAGGCCAAATTACTGTTAGTTACATTTCTCACAATTTAAAATATATTGTTTTGTTTGATATTGTTAGACTCCCTATGATTATGTTTGGAAGTAATGTTGCCTGTGCTACAGATGTTTCAACCAATTTAAACATGACTAAAGTAGTAACTAGCTAGAACATAACTCAATGTTTAATTGTGCAGCTTGATTTAGCAAATAAGTACTTTTAAACTAGCTAGTAGTTAGCAAGAATTGAGAAGGCCTTTGCTGTCTTTAAGGTCTTTTAATATAGGATTTAAAAACAGCTGGTGCAACCCAATCCTGGAGGTCTAGGTTCCAGGGTTGGGAGTGAGTAAGCATCAGTCCCTCTGCGGAAATTTGCAGCTGAAAGTTTTTTCAACCATATCAGTGACTGTAAAACTAATTAAGGAGTTAAGATTAAAACTCTCTACAAATTCTCTTGTATTTCGCCAGGTGTTTTGAAGGACACCTGCAGTGGTCTGAGCTCTAACGTCGTTTACAAAATTGAACTGAACAGACAATAGATTACAGTCCCAGGTGTTTTCTTTTTTAGAAAACATACTTAGCCAATTATTCTATGACTAATAGTGAATAAATGTTTTTTTTAAATTGAATCCCAATTCAACAAAGCAGCGTTAATGTTGCCATTACACGTACGGTTTATGTTTTTTTTCTGGATTTAATTCAAATCCATTAATTTGTTGACGCAGTATGTTGATTCAGCTGTACATTACCATATGCAGAGCTGTGCTGAAATGGTGAGCAACGTGATGCTGCTGATTACTGTAGTTTTTTGGTGGTGTTCTGAGTGTAGGTGGAGGTGTGTGGGAGACGCTGCATTCTGTGCATGTAATGAATTCAGCCTCTCCAGGGCAGGTTTGGTATAATACTGTGCAACAGTGCTTCACTTAGAGAGCCAACGAGGAAGAGATTAGCCTCTCAGTATGAACATTAACTCGCTGCTGGATTGTTACAGAGTTGAATCTGTAGTGTTGTGTGTGTGTGTGTGTGTGTGTGTGTGTGTGTGTGTGTGTGTGTGTGTGTGTGTGTGTGTGTGTGTGTGTGTGTGTGTGTGTGTGTGTGTGTGTGTGTGTAGCTGTCCTATGTGTTTTACTGTCTCTTTACTATACTGAATGCCCTGATAAAGTGATAGATTTATCCTTCTCCATTAATTTAATTACATATTATTTATACCAAGTAAATTTCACTCCTTCAGAACTGGATTTTTTTTCACTTACAGGAGGGTGCTGGCATATTGAATTTTTTCAGAGGCTCTAACAAGTCTTTCTGTTTCGTAATGTGCAACAAGGTCAACAATATATTTTGGGGCTCTGCCAGTAACTGGGTTAACTAGGAAACGGGAACAAAGCAGTCTGACCTACTGACGGTGAAGGAATGTGTCAGGTTTTGACATGAGGTCTATTCTTCTTGTTATATTTAAAACAAATCTTGTCACAGAATTGATGAGGTATCCAAAGGTTTGGCTTCTATATTCCTGATATGTTTTGCGCTTTTAATTGCAACTGAAGAACGATGAGCACTTATATTTTGCTCTTAAGTCATCAGACATCAACATTTATTTTTATTTTTTGTTTTTTTGTTTATTACTGTTATAATGTCATCCCTCTGCCTTGTTTACATAGTTATTTATTTTATTATTTCTGTCTTCACCACATAAAGTGCCTTTGAGTACCTTTTAAAGCGCTTTACAAATCAAATGTATAATGATAATAATTATTATTATTAAATGCGGCAGCTTGGTAAGCGACCCTACGTGTCAAGCTGTGATGCTTTACGTGGTCATCATTATGGCAAAATGAAAGTATGAAGTCATGTGATAGCATAAAGAGTGAGAAGTCCACTAAGGGAGGAGGTTGGGGTGAATGAATGGTTAAAAAAAAACATGCGACTTTCACCCAGGAAATGGTGTTTGTGTCCTTGTGTGAAACCAAAAGTGAACGTTGAGTTATTTTAGGTTACTTAGCCTACGTTAATAACGTTGTAGTGTTACGTAACATAGTTAGATATGTGAAAAACATACTTATTTTAACCCAAACCACAATTCTAGTCTTTTTTTTTGACTAAACCTAACAAAGTAGTTTCCTGTGAACATTGAAGTTGAAAAGACAGTGTTTGCATGTAAAAATAGTAAATTGACACTAGCAAAACTGATGCTACAGCGCCATGAAATGCGCCATAGTTTGAAGCATAGGGTCACTGACCAAGCTGCAGTATTTGATGAGTTGGGAGGGAGAACGTGTTGGTAGTAGAGGGGCGAAAATAACTACTTCAGTTTGAGTTGAAGATGATGATAGAAATCTGTGAATTAACATATAAACTGTGAATTATATGTAGTTAAATAAAACAGGACCAGGAACTGAACCCTGTGGAGCTCCATATAAAGTCATTTAAACCAGTCTCACACAGTTTTTTGAATTTATACAACAATATTTTGTGGTCCCAAAGATGTAAGACCTCAAGTAAGTGGTAGAAATATATATGTATGACATTGGAGGCTGAAAGATTAGGAAAATATTGGTTTTGCATGATTACATGATTGTTTCAGTGAATTCTGTTTCTGCAAGAAAACAATTTCTGAACTAAACAAAAGAAAATGGCCTCGTGTGTGTGTGTGTGTGTGTGCGTGTGTGTAGCGATGATTCACAAGACAAACAGAGAGAATATTTGCTTTAATTTCGCCGAAGCCTCCACTGAATTCTTGTGCTCAAAGTGCAGCCTTGAAGGAGCTGCTGCCTGCCGTTTTTCTTCACTGTGTTTGATTTGAAGGCTATTTCCACAGACTCCCACTCCTCTGCTCCCGCTCTGTCTCAGAGTCTCTCACTGTGTCATCTCTTTCATGGTCTGACACACTCACTCACTCATTCGCTCACTCATTTAAAGGCACACCAAAACCCAATTACTCCTAATAACCACACTGGAGTAAATGTGATTGTTTGGTATCCTCATTAGTGTCACAAAATAACAGAAAACCAAATAGACAGACTTAAATTGTGTTTATTATTTGACGTGTTGATTAATTTGCATTAACTTGATTTGATATTCCACGGCTAGATGTATTGTTGTATGTGTGTACTGTAGAAACAACAATTCTGTCTCACACACTTACGTTAGAACGTTAGAATTCACAGTACAAGTTACAATAATTCGAAAGACTGATATGTAATGTATGTACAGTAAAATGCATGTATGTACACTATATACATAAATACATGTTTATTTAGGTTACAGTCATCTCCGATTTCAACTTTAATCTGCAGATAGACCAACTGACCAAGAAACTTACCTTTCATTTACAAGTTAAAGGCAGCGTTTGAATATGAAAGTGCAGAGTCTTCAAGTCATGGCATTAACCAGGTAGCAAGGGTCTAAGAAAATACTTTTTTCTGTTGCAATGGTTTGTTTAAATGTTTCCATCACGATCAGTTTGGAGTACTATTCAGCCACAAAAAGCTTACCTTTGTGATACAACAACGCTTTCCATCATTGGGGCAGCTGTGGCGTAGTGGAGAGCAAGGTAGTTCTCCAATCAGAGGGTCAGTGGTTCAATACCCAGCTTCGGCAGTCGATGTGTCCTTGGGCAAGACACTTAACCCCAAGTTGCTCCCGAAGGCTTGCTATCGGTGTGGACTGGATGTTGCATGAATGTTAGTTAGAGTCTGATGGTGGCACCTTGCATGGTAGCCTGTCATCAGTGTGTGAATGGGTGAATGCTATGTAATATACTACTGATTGTAAGTCGCTTTGGATAAAAGCGTCTGCTAAATGACTGTAATGTAAATGTAAATGTAATGTAATTACCAGCTCCAATTTGAAGATGCTCGCTCACATTTTAGTGTGGAAGGAAAATAATATACTCACTTAAATCATGAAAACCTTTTAATGTGATTAATTCTTAGATTATCTTTAACTGCGACAGTTGTCCTGCGCGTGTCGTACCGTTCGGTATTGACAGTAAACTTTAAGAAAAGCTCCTGATCATGCCGGTACAGACGGTGATCTGTCACCACTTTGTGCAGCGTTTTCAGGTTTATCCGCAGCAGTGTGAACGGGGCCTCACTCACTCATTCACTCATTCACTCGCTCATTCGGCCTCTCTCCCTCCCACCGCTTTCAGGAGAGATTCTGAGTGGGCTTACTCTTGAGTTTATGCCATGTGCTTTCCACCCCCTGCTCACACACACACACACATGTACACACACACCCTCCCCCACACTTCCCAACATTGCCAAAAGATTTTATGAGTTAATAGATTTGTATCTGTGTAACAGAAAGAAAGAAATCTGTTAAGAAATCTGGAAATTATGATTTCTATAATCATTTTCAAAACCCAGTAAAACATATCACATAGTGAATTAGCAGTGGATATTGACCCTATCAACAGTGAAAGCTTTAATGGTAATGGGTCACCAAACTGGCTCGGTTGATATTGAATTGGATAAATGAAAAATCAATTCAGTTTTTTGCAGGGATATAGCAGCACTTTTTTGTATATTTTGTCATAAAATGATCTTCCTCTAATTGAAAGTAACATAAAACCATTTTTTTTTTGCCGTTGCTACAGTACACATCCACGTGTGATTTCTGGTGTATGTTGGTAAGAGATCGCCCGTCGGTTGCCCCTGTTGCTGTTTTTCATTGTTTGTGGTGTAGGTGGAGGGACGTCAATGTGTGCGTGGGTAGATGTGAGTAGAGATGCCTGCCAGGTGTAACTGTGCATTCTCTGTCTCTCGCCATACGAGTCTGGTACTAAATAGATATACTGTAATGCTCCGTGGCTCCACAGACATCAAATCAGTTTATTATTATTTCCCCTTTTTCTTTCCTTTAAAATGACTCATCCCCAAAGCTGTCCTTGAACTACATCCAGTTTTTACCTATTTATGTCATTACATTTCTCAAACAGACAAAATACATTAATCTCAAGAAAGGAAAGAGAGGCTTGGCACCAGATTTAGCCACTAATGGATCTCTCTGTAGCATTTTCTCTATTTTAACCCAAATGTCTTTTTCCTTTTCAGGCCATCACAAGTAATAGCTATTAATGTTAAAAGCATGATAACAACCTACTGTCTGTCTAACAGTCCAACCATCAGAAATATCTTTGGTTCAAGTATACATATTGAATACCTATGTTGAATACACTTCCTGTAAGTCGCTTTGGATAAAAGCGTCTGCTAAATGACTGTAATGTAATGTAATGTAATGTATACATGATGTGTGTGTGTGTGTTGTCCTTCAGGATCCTGGCCACTGCTGGCGCCCACATGAACATCCCAGTCGACCTTCGGACCCTGAGGGCTGTGCGAGTGCTGAGACCTCTCAAACTCGTCTCCGGGATCCCCAGTGAGTCGCTTACTGACCTCCAATCCAACCCTGTGAAGTCGAATACTGCTATAATGATGCAGAGGAGCCTTAAACTAGCATTCTCTCTAATGGTCATCAGGATGCGACTCCTCTGGTTGTATAAAGGAGTCTGATTGTATCGAAGTCTAAGACAAAATGACCCTACTTCTCATTTGATTTATTACCTCAGTAAACATTTTAAGCATGAGATTATGGTCTCAATCGCTCGTTTCAAGTCTTCTTCAATACAGCATGATGTTCATTTCGACGCCTCAATCACACCTTTTGTGTTTGTTAATAATTTCAAGGTTAAATCCTGTAAATTTAGCATTGATATCTAAGTCTAAACCCACCATTGTATTTGCCACATTCAGAAGTTGTGTGTGCAGCAAGTCATTGGCACCTTTCTTCAATACAAACCTGTGAAAAACAGCTCAGACGTGTAGAAACATGTTGAAAAGCACGTGGATTGCAGTTTTTCTATTCTTGACAGCTAATTAGTGTGTTTATAGTAACAACACTGTTTTCTGTTTTGTTCATCTCGAGGCAGTGAAATGGAAAAGAAACAAAAAAAAAAGGCAGAGTTAGAACCTCCTGAATATGTTCTCCTTAATCTCTTAAATTGAGTTCTGGGAGAACAGGACTACCTTTAGATACAACTGCCATCACTGTGATGTTGCAAACTCATGTTGGGAGTTTTTACAAAAGGGAGGAGCTACTGCCAAAAATATCAATGCATCAAAAAAAACATTTTTTTTATTTTTATTATTTTTGAACAGGATTTCTTTTTCTTTGTGAATGCTTCAAGGCCTGCAGATTGTGCTGAAGTCCATAATGAAGGCCATGATCCCGCTGCTCCAGATCGGCCTCCTCTTGTTCTTCGCCATCCTCATGTTTGCCATCATCGGTCTGGAGTTCTACAGCGGGAAGCTTCACCACACCTGCCTGCCATCCGACGACATCCTTGGTACGTGTCTTTAATTTGTTAAGCAAAGAGGGCAGTCGACTCCCCATATATATCTTGGTTTTATATTAAAGATAGAGTTGGTAATCTTCTTCAAAAACATGTTTGATATTTTTCTCACAACATCTTGACAGCAACAAATGAACCAAATGCTCAGATAAAACATATAAAACATTCCGATGTCTGTCGCAGGGCTGTAATAAACCTGTCCATTCATTTTATTTGGCCTGAATGTATTGATTTGAAGGGCTACATTAACTTATAAAGACCTGCCTGCCTTTGCGTATTCTGCCAGTGCACTAATTGCTTTTCACCAGAGTATTCCACAATCTGCTAGCTTGACAGCTGCGAGTACTAAAAATAGCCATGTTCATTGTATACGTTCATTATGATACATTTGGGGAAATGGATTTGGAGGGAGGCCTAAAGAGATGGACTGTCAGTGTTACCAACTTGGTGACTTTTTGGCTAGATTTAGCAACTTTTGAAGCTAGTGATGGTAGCTGCTTTCATTGGAAAAGAGTTGGCAACACTTGGCTGTTTTCTTTGGTTGGATCATTTAAAAAATCAAGCTAACTAATGCTAGTTTCTTGAGATAACCAACACTGCTTTTCAATTCTTGTTCAAACAGTGTGTACGAAAAAAGTTAGACACAAGACTAAAAGTTCGGAGCGAGTGTTTTACCAAAGATGCATGTTTTAAAACGCTTCCTAAACTACTTTCTCTCTGTGTTGGTGATTTCCTTTTATTTCCTTTTTTCCTGGTTAACATCTGGATAAATGTGGATGAGAGGAAATCAAAAGACAAATTAATCTTTAGGAGGACAATGTGACATCATTTTATCAGTCTCTCAGAGTTACAATAAAAGTGTATCTTTAGGAAAAAAAATGATATATATATAATATTTTCACTTCAATCAATGCTTGGATTAATATTATGATGTTCAACGGTTTTATTGTCTAAGGAAAGATTTTGTCTAGACCATCTCGAAATCTGTGGGCATCTCCTTTCGTGAGGTGTGCCTGCTTTTAACACAATGCCAAAGCCTAGAAGAATATTATCATGCTTTGTTTTCGGATTATTTATTATTAATTTTGGTTGGTTTACCAACAGGTTCACCAAATGTGTGGTTTGCTAAGTGTTCTCAGAGAGTGTGAACATCTTTGTCTGAGACTCTGAGGCGTTCATAGATTACAGTATCAGCGAGCTCAGAGGTATTATTAGAGTTGTTGCTGGCTAATTTAGCTACTGCTTAATTAGTCAACAACTACTCTGTAATCAGACGCGACACCATAGCATTTACTGTCATCGCCCGGCACCACACATAGATGGATTCAGATATAAAACCTGTATAAACAGTATTTAGGACAAGAAAAATATTTATATCCATCCCTTAATTCTCCAATGGTCCCCTAAAATTAAACGTTTAAAAATTCCCTTTAGACATGTTTTAAGACACAATAAAAATCATCATACCTGCTGCTTCTCCCTCATTGAAAAATATGGAATTATTTTTCAAAACTTAAACTACTAGATGCAAACAGTTTCTAGTGTCCACATCACACTTTGGTAAATTGTACACTGGACTATTGACCAGATGTGATGTCACAAAATCCTGCTCATACAAATTAAACTCAGATTAAAGGTGAGCAAAGAGAAAACTGTCCTTCTTCAACAGATTAAAGTGAAATCAGCCTTTTAGTGTCAAACTCTGCACAGTGAGGCTCAAATTGTGATGTGCAATTAAGTGCTTATTTAGTTGTTGAGTAAAGCACAAGCCAAACAATGACAAGAGATTAAAACAGTGGAAAGTAAAATGGTCATGCAGTGTGCAAAAACAATGTGAGTTAAGTATTTCACTTCACCAGTAGTTTCCTAAAGCTCGTTCATAAGCGCGTTTTGTATGTTTGTTTGTTCTGTACTAAAGCTGAAGTGTAAAAATAACAAGTTTTGGTTTTAAACAAGCGAGATATATAATAAATGTGTGGGAAAAAAGCAGGACATGACATTGATGTATATCACATGAATCATGACATCTTACGACCGTAACAGTTACCATATGCGTCTTTTTTTCCCTTTAGACAACGAGACTGTCGACTCGTCAGAGTTGGCGTTCGCCTGCGGAGTGAGGAAGTGTCCAGAGATGTACGACTGTAACGACACGTGGATCGGACCCAACGACGGCATCACGCAGTTCGACAACATCCTGTTCGCCGTACTCACCGTCTTCCAGTGTATCACCATGGAGGGATGGACGGCCGTTCTCTACAACGTGAGCCTCAGTTCTACTGTAACAATTGAACCACAAAAGCATCACACAGTTGTTGTGTAATAACATGATCGTTCCTTGTTTCAGACCAACGACGCTTTGGGTATCACATGGAACTGGATGTACTTCATCCCTCTCATCATCATTGGCTCGTTCTTCGTGCTGAACCTGGTGTTGGGAGTCCTGTCCGGGTGAGTGTGACTCTTCCAATGTGTATAACAGTGGTTTTTCTGTCCAATGTGTTATGCATTGTGTTTTTTAATGCTTACTTCTTCAGAGAGTTTGCCAAAGAGAGGGAGAGGGTGGAGAACAGACGGGCCTTCATGAAGCTTCGTCGCCAGCAGCAGGTGGAAAGAGAACTGAACGGCTACCGAGCCTGGATAGACAGGGCAGGTACTGGGCAGCAGAGCGACTTCACATCCGCACACACACACACACACACACTTGTTTAGTTAGGTGGATTTATTCACCTTTGTCTTTGCCTGAACTAGGCCGCTTCTGCAATGCATAATTTGGTGCTATTAATTAGAACTGAAGTGCCAGCTTTTTCATCCTTTAAATGACTGTTTTAAAGCTTTAAAAAAAAAGGTATTAGGTTTAAAAAAAAAAATTAGGGGAGAAAATGACCATTTAGATTCCCAATTTGTAATCATTTTATCCAAATAACACCTATTTGGTAATTTAAGCCCACGTTTTTGAAGCTGTGAGGAGCTGTTGACTGTGAGACCGGCCAGTTGGTGTACAAAAAGCACCTGCGGACATTGCTGATGTTGTCAATAAAAGGTTTGTTCATAACAGAATAACCTGATATTTAAAGCAAAAGTTAAACCAAAACGTTTAAATTGTGTATAAAAATTGAATTTTGATAAGAATGTAAGAGAGGTGGACAAGTTTAAACCCCACAATACCATGTAGAATCCAATTATAAGTATTGTAAAACTGGTCAAAGCAGTGAAATGCTATTCAAACAATTGTTCTTTAGTTTTGTAAAAACGTTTGTTCGCTTTCTTGGTGGGAGTTAGATGTGATGATTAATACCACTCTCATATCAGTCTGTTACATATGAAGCTGGAGCCAGTTCAAGAATAGCTGGTTTGTTATCTTTGGACAAAGACAGGCAAGCTGTTTCCCCTTTATGCTAAGCTAACTTAAGCTAAGTGGCTGCTTGCTGTAGGTCTGTATTTACCAGAGAGTGGATTGGATCTTCTCATCTACCTCTTGGCTATAAAAAGAAAGAAAAATGTCAAACTATTCCTTTAAATTCAGCAGAAACTTCATTGCATTGAGTCTTTTGTGAGACATGCTGCCAGAAATAACTAGCAAAAGATGAATTTAGAAGATTGAAGATATCAATGATTACATAAATTAAGCAGCTAAATGGTCTCTTTTGCAGCTGATTTTGTAAAGCGATGTCTCTGCAACAGACTCTCTCTCACACACACACACACACACACACACACACACACACACACACACACACACACACACACACACACACACACACACACACACACACACACACACACTTTTTGGATCTACAGTAGAGTAGCTCTGTTTAGTTGCACATACACACACATGCACACACAGTGGTGTAATGCCAAATCTACATTGCCGGTCTCCCACGCAAGTAGAAGGTGAGAAAAAGGTGATACTGACTCACTGACTGAATTTGTGCGCACACGCATCGGTGTGTGTTTACATGCAGGTGTGCGTGAGAGCTGCGGTGCATATTTATGTGTGCATTGATGTGGGTGAGTGTGGGAAGAGAGAGAGAGAGAGAGAGGAAAGGGAGAAAGCGAATTTGCGAGAATGTGAGAGAGAATAAGAGCTCCTTCTCTAAAGAAGGTCATGCTGGCCTCTCAAAGCAGCGTTCACATCAGTTTGGCCTCAGTTCCTGTAAATGTTTGCAGACATCCTAAAGAATACAACCCTGCAATGTTTATTTTCACGTCTGATAATCTGAATTATGCCTTAATGAAAACAAATACAGTGTTTAACACCCAGTTTTATTGTATTACAGAGGAGGTAATGCTGGCAGAGGAGAATAAAAGTTCTGGGAGATCACCATTAGATGGTAAGTTCACACACGTTAGACTAATCACGCTTAATTATACACGTCAATCTATGTTTATTATATGTGATATGATGGCAGCAAAATGTACTGTCTGTTGGGATAAACTGGTGTCTTTATATCAATACATGTCAAACGTACTTCCGGTCAAAGGTTATCGACTTCTGTACTGTTAGTCATTGTGCAATCTGCATGTTGCCATAGCAACAATACTCATGGTTGATTAAACATTTCCAGTTACGTTTCAGTGGTGAAACTAAAGCCCCCCACAGACATGCACATCGTTACATATACATGTTGGTCATTTAATATATCGGCCTCATGTCTGAATAAGTCAACAGCAATCCGACTAGCATAGATGTACTTTGTGTTATTAAAAATGCTGTGATACATTTATCAATTAATTATCAATTAATATGCACAAAGAAAGTTTAATCAATTAATTATATGTCCTCTTGCAGTGGGAGGAAAAGAGATTAAAAAAATAAAAATAAACTTACATTCATGCCAACTGTATGTATGAAAGCAAATCGCTTAACATTTAGCACCTGAACAAACATGAATTTTAAAAAAGGGTCCAGACGGACATTATAAAAAATGTAATTGAATGAAAATAAAGTATTAAACAAAACAAAAAAAATATGAAATTTATGAGTTAGAATCGGGGCAAGGGTCCATCGAACTTTCTTCATTCATTGATTTTTCATTAATTCAGACATCAGGGCCAAAATAAGTTTTAAACTTCTCCACTGAATCATCCTGTGAGAGACCTGAGAGAACTCTATCCACAGAATCAGTTTGCTTTGACAAATGCAGATACGCAAATGCGCAATAAATGAATACTGACTCTTTAGGAGACGTTAAGTACACCAAGAATCATAATGTCTTTGTGGTTTTCATTTCCATTTGAAATATATTGAGATTTTTATAACTTTGACTTTTTGTGGAACTTTTTTAGTGCTCAAGAGAGCGAGTAAGAAGACTGGTGCACGGAGAGGAGCGCCAGGGGACGAAAAGTACACAGACATGTCGACTGCCAGTGAGTGAACAACTTTACTTACTTTATTTCAGTCTTTTAGAGCAGCCTTCTTCTCTTAAGTTACAGACTGTATTTCCACTCTTTCACCCTCCTGAACTTTCTCTCTCAGGCATGTCCCGATCCAGGATGAACTTCCGCAGTGGTCGGCGAGGCCCGGCTGCCTACCTGCGGCGTAAAGAGCGAATGTTACGCATCTCCATCCGCCGCATGGTGAAGACAGACACTTTCTACCTGATGGTGCTCAGTCTTGTGGCTCTCAACACCATCTGTGTGGCCATCGTGCACCACAACCAGCCCGACTGGCTGACCATCTTCCTCTGTGGGTTTCCATTTTTACATAATTCTGCTATTTAGTGCTTTGGGGTTTGGCAGACAGTTGCTCCCTTCTCCTTTGACTTAATTGCATTTTTTTGTTTTCTTATCTCTAGACTATGCAGAGTTTGTTTTCCTGGGGCTGTTTTTGGCTGAGATGTTTTTGAAAATGTACGGTCTGGGTTTCCGGCTCTACTTCCATTCATCTTTCAACTGCTTCGACTGTGGGGTGAGGTCCTTTATTCCTTATTCTGTCTCCATATAACACCCGAATAGAAAGAAAAACTGACTCAAAGAAATTCAGTTATGCATCACAGAGGAAAAGTTTGAATTTCTGGTGCAAAATAAGGAGTGTGGGTTATCCCAATTCACGTGTTTTTGACTATTCAATTCAGCAGCAAAACATATTTTAGACACAAAATAAAAGCCTACTTAAAAAAATCAATATCAGTGTTCTTGTACGCTTTAGAATATTTTCAGTGCTTTACCTTGCTTTCAGACAGCCCTTTCTGACAGGGAATTGAAGCTGTTGTATCCATCTTTGCTCCCCTCAAAGCCACTAGACTCCATTGACAAAAATCTGTAATTTGACCTTGGTTAGCTTGTTTGTGTTATTGTATGTTTTTGGTGTTTAAAAGGTTCAGGTTTGCAATTACATTTTCCAAACAAGCAGCTTGGTCATCTGTGATCTTAAAGTCTTCCAGGACCTCAAATATGACCGACACAAGTTTAGGATCAATAACTGTACTGCAAGATTTGAGAGGGTATTACAAACTAACCTAAACTAACCCTAACCCGTACAAACGGTCCACATTTACTGTAAGTGACTCCAAATAGGTTTTCCCAATTAGCTGCTACTCAGATGGAGCATAAAGGTCATGATTTTGTTTTGTTGCTGGCATGTTTTTTTCAGGTCATTGTTGGCAGCATCTTTGAGGTGGTTTGGGGCTTCTTCAGGCCTGGCATGTCTTTTGGGATCAGCGTTCTGAGGGCTCTGAGACTTCTGAGAATTTTCAAAATCACCAAGTAAGTGGAGCAACTAAAACCAATGCATTTTAGCAAAATTAGGCCGGGTTGTGATATATTTGTGTATTTTAACAGAGTTCTCTTAAAAAACAACAACAAAAACTCTGTGATTTCTCTCTGTCAGATACTGGGCCTCTCTCAGGAACCTGGTCGTGTCCCTCATGAGCTCCATGAAGTCCATTATCAGCCTGCTGTTCCTTCTCTTTCTCTTCATCGTGGTGTTTGCTCTGCTGGGGATGCAGCTTTTTGGAGGAAGGTGAGTAAAAGCCTTCTAAGACATCAAAAACTGGCCTCCTCGCGCCTTGAGTTATCGAGGAAGACTTTCTTCTCTGTATTTATTTGTGGTGCTGGTTTTCATTGAATATTTTAAATCCATTATCTGATCATGCCGCAGTTATGAATCGGTAGCTACACGCTCTGCAAACTGAACGGCAGTTTCTTCAATGATGAGGAGGAGAGGAAATGACATCTCCGGATGAAAATAGCTCTGCATCCTCCTCCTCCTCTTCTTCCTCCTCCTTTTCTTCTTTGGTCATATCTGACCCTGCTTTTCTATCTACCTCCCCTCTAGGTTTATCTTTGAAGATTACACTCCCACCAACTTTGACACGTTTCCAGCTGCCATCATGACAGTGTTTCAGGTTTGGCTCCCACAGATCCCCTCATTCTGCCTGCTCTCCATGACACATTGCACCCTGGGTATATTTCTCACCCCAGGCGCAGATTAAACAACTCTGCTCACTCGCTCTCCACCCCCTGCCTCCGCTATCATCCCACACATCCATGCGCACATATGCGCACATGAATATCAGACAAGTGAAACGTGAACGAATCCACATAAGAATCTGCTACATAACCAACCGCGCTGTGAGAGAGTGTTTTGATCAGCACACATAGTAATTACCTTTCTCGCTGACACTTTTTAATAACATATCTTGAACTGGTTTGCCGACAGAAGGACATGTCTCCTGTTTTCATGTATTTTTAGGCCGATCAAATATGAGCGATGTAGTTATTTATGGTAATATTCTGTGCATTTGCCTACAGATTCTGACGGGTGAGGACTGGAACGAGGTGATGTATAATGGGATTCGCTCGCAGGGTGGAGTGCAGTCTGGCATGTGGTCTTCGATCTACTTCATAGTGCTCACCTTGTTTGGAAACTGTATCCTTATTGACCCTCAACAGTGGGCAGAGAGCTCTGATAAAAGCAGTGATAACGCAGAGTAAGAATACTCAATCACAAGTGACATTCCTGCATTCAAAATCTGACCTCAGTTCAATTATAAAGTCATTCATAAAGTCATTACCAGCAAAATATTCTGTCAAAAGTAAAAAGCTCAAAATGCCAGCAGAATTTCCCCTATCAGAATTGATCTTATCATCTGCATACATTTTGTGTTTAATACTAATTTAAAATACTATGTATACTGTTGGGTAGGTAAATTCACAACATCAGATCAATGTCTTTGGAAGAGTTAGAAGTTGAGAAGATTGATGCCACTCGCATGTTTCTGAGCTCAATGTGAAGCTACTGCGAGCTGCCGGTTAGCATAATGACTGGAAATTAAATTAAGGTTATTTTGCCTTACAAACTAAAACTCTGCTCCAGTCTTATCAATATGCATTTTTACAATCAATGATCGGCTCCACAGTTTGGTGCGTTTGTTCTTACCTGGCTTTTATGACAGACACACTGCTGAACGTCTTTTTGGCCATCGCTGTGGATAATCTGGCCAACGCACAGGAACTGACAAAGGTTTGAACTGCTTTTGCCACTGTTTTGGCAGTTTAATCAATATATTTAAGTGTAATATTTAATATATTAATCCAGTTCTGGTGTAACGGTATGTGTTATTCATTTTGTGTTTATCAGGATGAAGAGGAGGAGGAGGAGTTCTTCAACCAGAGATATGCCAGAGGCAGAGATGGCCTGATATCTGAGTAAGTTATCGTTTAACAGCTAACAAAATGAGCGTTTGAGGATGAGATACCCTCAAGTAGATCTAAGTCGTGAGTGTGGGACTGTTTCTCAGATCAGCTCTCCTCTTGAGCAAATTAAAAAATTCAGATTGAGCTTAGAATTTGTCACGATTCTTCAAATAGTTTTGCTTTTCTGCAGCAGATGCAAGTAGTGAAATCAATCTCAGACTTACTTAAGATACAATATGGATGTGAGAACTGGTGGTGGTGATCCTGAACTTGAACATCATGCAACTTCTGTTATTGCAGAGAAGAAGTGTAAAAATCAATTAGGCGTAGCGAATAAGATCAATACCTCCACAGTGCCATTGATTGTGGACTCTCTGAGAACCAGCTGAAGGTGTCCTCACTGCCTCCAGATGCATGACGAATGCAAAGTTGGCATGTTTAAGGCATTGATGACATAATTCTGAATGTTTAATGACTGTGCCTGATTTAAAGCATGACCCTCTTACAAAACTGATTTTGCAGCATTACTGAAACTCCTTCTAAAAACCGTCTTGGCCCATGAGCTGTAATGGGCAGCCTCTTTTTGTTAATGAGGTTCTTCACTGACCTCCTGCTCCCTCCGATGACCTGGTGGTGTTCCCCACAGGTCTAATGATCCAGTAAGTCACGAGGAGGGCAGGAAGTAGTTTTCAACGATTTTTGGGAGCAGTGAGAAGTCGCAGTGTGTCACTCTGCTGGGAGGAGGCACACTTTGGCTTGGGTCAGATCTTTTGACCAAGAAGTCTCACTTAGTATGACTGTGTGATAAACTGAGACAATGGAGCTGCTGTTACTACAGTAGATTTCACGTCAGGGACATTAATGACCCGGAGTGATGATTCTAATTCAGCCATTGCTAAAGACTACTTGAGTGTTAATTAAATGTTAGTTAACATTGAGCAATGGCCTGTCTCCATTAGGACAGCACTCATTATTTTTGCATGTTTTACACCATTAACTACAAACTTACAACCATAATGTATCATTACAGACGTATGAATATGTTCTTCCTGCTAACCAGGTGGACATGTATTTGTAGTTCATGCCCTTAAAATATGGTAACTTACTTGATATAAGTAATTCATCTTATAGCAGGGATCATCATCTTATAGCTCAGATTTTTGTCAATATTACTGCAGGCAATACTTTTTACGTGATGGGTAGATATTAGCTAAAAAAATCCCTGGTTAATTTATGGTGGATCATTTTGAACTCCCTAAAATCGTGTTTTTTTGTGTAACATGTATCCTAAAGTTACAAACTGTATTACAGACAAAACACATTAAAAAAGACACTATTTAACTATATATAGTGAGACAAAAGGCAAATAATCCCTACTTACAATGACAGGTAACTGAGTCTAGCTGTGACCCTGAATGTATCATTTGTTTGTTACATATTTGAATGTTAGTCTTGTACGTGCTGCAGCCATCAAGATGCTGGTTCTGACGGGTATTACAGTGTTTTGCTGGTTCCATCACGTTGTCTTGTTTTATGCCTGTTGTGTGGCACTGACCAAAATGTTGTGTATTCTGACATTCTGACAGCTTTTGAATCAATTTGAACATTAAACCATAAATTAAGAAAAACATTTAATGGTAACAGCCATAAAACTGAATGCTTACTTGACATTATTAATCTTAAAAAATATATTTCAGTCTCTTCTAAACCTGCGTAAACTTGATAACCTTCATCTGCGCTTTGCATCCCTTTTACACATTTTACACATTTGTTCGGTGCCACAAGAAATGTTCTGTGTATGTTGTAAAACACTAATGTCTTGTTTTCAAATAATCATTCATTGATTACATGGACAACAAAAGAATCTGAATACCAGTAAGTATAAATGTATGCATCTCTGTCTCACAGAATTTTCTCCCTTGAGTTTTCCTTCTCAATTATTGAGATTTTTTTCTACACTCTGTTTGCACTTCAATCCTGCACCTTACCTTTTATGTTCTTGTGGTTTTTGTTCTTTTTATCTGTCCTTATAAAACCTCACAGGTATTTTTATTTTTTTATTTTTTAAAGTATTTCTATTTATTAGCTTGAAGTATTTTGCATAATTTTACATGGGATTTTTATTTTTTTATGTTGCTGATTAACATAAATTCACAGAAAAGGTCTGTCCTTTTCTTGATACTTTCATTTAATTTGTTTTAATATTCTGTTTATACAACTGGTAGTGTCTTAATGTTTCTTGTCAACAATTCCTTAAAATTCGGGCTTGTTTCTGCCGCATATTGATTTGAACTACATTGTGGCCCTCAGTGGGAGGAGAAGACCCTACCTATACAGGAAACGAGCCATCCACCGAGGACGACCGAACTTCCCAGAGGAGCCTGAGGACAAGATGGGGCCCCCGACGAACAGCCCCTCAAAGGCTCCAACGCCTTCGTCACCCGCCGCGAGAGGAGGAGGAAGGTCAACATGTCCGTGTGGGAGCAGAGAGCCAACCAGCTACGCAAACGCCGCCAGATGGCCAGCAGAGAGGAGCTGTTTGCGAGCCCCACGGAAGAGACCGCCGAAACTCCAACCATCCCCCACCACGCCTCCACCCTCTCCCCAGAGGCCAGCCCGGGTCACCTGCCCGAGTCTCCCATGTCCGTTGGGATGCCTCTCCCGGAGCCCCCGATGTCAGTCAGCATCCCCATCCCTGAGCCTCCAAACGCTGAGCCTCTGGTAAACCTGAGCGAGGAGAAACCAGGAGGAGCAAACCACCGGGCCACGGGCGGAGGCAGGCACAGGATGGCCCGAAAGTTCAGACCAAGCCAGGGGGTGGAGGAAGGGGCCCGACACAGACGGCACCGGCACCGCGAGGCTCGCTCCGAGGCCAAGAGTCTGGACTGCACCCAGGCACCGCACGAGGTGCCACTAGTCAGACGGTCACTCAGCCAGGAGAGGAAGACACTGGATGAGGAGGAGGAGAAAGCCGAGGCAGATGGAGGGTCCGTCCAGGATGAGGGTGGGACGTGCATCATCAACCCGTATGCAGAAGTTGGAGAAGATTGTCAAAGGTAAGGCTGAACTCATGTATCCTCAGGAAGACGGATTATCAACACTCTTTTTGTATTTTATCTCTCTGCGTTGTATGTAATGATTTGGTAAAAGTAATTTCAACTTGAATGTCACTGGAAATTTGTTTTCTTTCCAAAGATACAATATTCTTTTATATGATTACATGTTTTCATGCTTTCAGTCTATCTTAAAACATTTATCACATGGGCATATGTACCTTGAGCAGGTTATTAGCTGAGAAGACATCCCGTCATAGAGATGGGGAACAAAATCCACATTCTACCATTCATGCAAAAATGCATTCCCACAGTTGTTCAGCTGAATTATATGACGCTTCAGAAATCTGGCTGTGACGAATGAAGAATGTATTTACCAAAGTTACTGTCTCTTTAGTTGAATATTCCCCCCCTAAAATAGTGTAACTTTTGTGTTGTCTAACTGCTGAGGCCTCATATTGCTTTGTGTAAGAACTAGGATTTTGCCTTCTATTACAATCACATTAGAAAGTGATCTTTTCACCGCAACCATAGAGAAGAGGAACAGCTACATAAACCAATAAGTCTCTAATGTAGATATCGGTATGTGAGGGTTGTTTTATGACAGAGTTGAAAAAATGTGGACTGATCCTTTAACATAAGATTCTACAGTAACGCTGAGGCTGTACAGTGGTACTTTGAGCTAACTATTGTTAGCTCACAGCTGAGGCGGATGTTGTTGGTTTGGCAGGTTTTTCATCAGGTCATCAGGACAAATTAAAAATGTTGACCTGATGAAAAGTTAAGGGATCACAAATTATCCTGAGGGAGACATGGATGCCGGGACCAAATATGTTGGCGATCCATTTAAGACAGATGTGGTTGACAGATGGACATTGCTATCTATAGAGATGAGCATAGCTAACACTTTCTTGTGGAGAAATGACTGATGTTTATCAGAAAATGATACAAATATACTAGAGTTCAGTTTACAAGTACTTTTGCACAATTCTCTCTACAGGACAAATCTCCACGTCATAACATGTGTTGGACTGATATAAGTTTAGTGATCTTTTCTTTCACATTTCAGAGACATCCCCGATCCTCCTCAGTGTGAGCAGCTGCTGGACGGTACCTGGTCAGAGCAGGGCGACGGCGGGCACACGGACCAGAACGTCCCAGTGGAGCACGCCGTAGAGGCCACAGAGGTCAACGTTAAAGCCATCGAGTCCCAGAGCCGCTCCGTCTCCATCAAACGCGACAAGTCTAACCTGGCGGGAAGCGTGGCCATCGAAATGTCTGCACAACCGCTGCTGGAGCTCACACCCATGACAGGTAGCGCCGTGATCACTTCTCACTGCAGTCACGCTCCTTTACTGTGCCTCATAAAGTCAGGTTTACTGTCAGGATCACCGTGAGTGGGTGTTTGACATCTGATACGAGTTCTACGGATGAATCCATTGTGCCGGTGACTCACATTGTTCTTTCTTCCTCATAGCTGTCCATGCACAGCTAAAGCGTTTTGTTCTCTCCTCTTGCACCTCTGTCTGGGTTTTAGTGAACAGTAAAGAGTTGGAGGCATACAATTCTGAACAGACGGACAGAGACGACGAGACAGAGGAGGACGAGGAGGACGAGGAGGACGAGGAGGACGAGGAGGAACCTCCCATTCCTCCCAAACCTGCAGCTCCAGATAGCATGTTCATCTTCAAAGCCTCCAACCCGTAAGATGCTACAAAATTCCACTAAATCCTTGTTTCTTTGCCCTCTTTCATCAACCAAAAATGTTATTAAATCTTCTCCCTTCACTGATCCGCAGTATCAGGAGGATCTGTCACTATGTGGTCACTATGCGCTACTTTGAGATGACCATCCTCCTTGTGATCGTGGCGAGCAGCATTGCACTGGCTGCTGAGGACCCTGTGTGTACCAATTCAGACAGAAACAAGGTGAGATCAGCATACATCCTCCTAATGTGCCTATAGTTTTATTCATAATCTACATTAGGATGTATGATAATCAATTTGATGTCAGAAGAAACCCTTAACAAGGTGCTAAAAGATCCTTCAACAGTGCTTTATAGGTGAGTTAGAAAGAACTGGTACACTGAAGCTCAAAACAAAAAGAGAGCACCACATTGTTGTTTTTTTGTCTAAAATACTTATGAACTTTACAGGATTATAGGCGATTTTTTTTTTTTATTGTAAGCTGAAGCTTGTTCTGCGGGGCAATACATTATTTGACAGCTATTCTTGCAATGCGCCGCCACGTGTTATGCAAAATCAACGTATTTCTGTAATCGATTATATCAATGAATCAACCCAACAATACTTCAATTGAAGCGAACTGACACCTTAAAGAAGCAGTGGAAGTCTGAAGTAATAGTAACAGAGTAATATGATTATCCTCAAGGAAGAAATGATTCCCATAACACTGAAATAGAATGAATGAAAATCTGAAACACTCTTGAGAATGGTTTAGCTTTCAGGTTTACTGTTTGATCTCAAGTTGACACAACACTGTCAGCAACAATGTGTCGCGACACATTTGGTTTCACACACATACAAGATGAGAATCGGCAGATCTTTCCTGGGAAGTAGCTGCGCAGTTTGTTTTTCACAACTTTGTGTCATAGAAAGTGTCAAGAGTAGTCCACACCATCTTAGTCATTTCCCATTTTTGGGATGGATTTTTTTTTTCACCACAGAACCTGACTCCACATCTGTACTGCTCTTGAAGGAGAAAAGAAGAACTTAATGAGTAACTTAACACCCCTTGAAAACCCTTCGGACACAATGAACAAATTAAATGAAGAAAACATAAATAAATTGTGGTTGGTTGTGAACAGGCTCCAGAAATATCTTATATGTTAGTTTTCTCTTTGTAAAGGTAAATTAACTGTGACATTCCATCCTAATGAAGGGATGGATGTAATTTGCTGTTAGCACAAACCATCACTGTGCTGATGTTTTTACAATGACAATTAGTATGCAGTACATAGTGTACAGAATGGGTGATTACCAGAAAGAAACAAAATGAGAGTATGCAGCTTTGCACCCTCAGAAAAAAAAAAAAAAAAAAAAAAAAAAAAAAAAAAATGGGGCGGCTGTGGCACATGAGGTAGAGCGCTTGTCCCGTAACCACAAGGTCGGTGGTTCAAGCCCCTCTACCGGCAACATGCCGAGGTGTCCTTGAGCGAGACACCTAACCCCAAGTTGCTCCCCGGGCGCTTCATTGCAGCCCACTGCTCCTCCGGGATGGGTTAAATGCAGAGAAAGAATTTCCCCATTGTGGGACTAATAAAGATTATTATTATTATTATTATTATTATAATAAGAAATAACTTAATTTGTATTTTTTGTCTGTTAATGATCCAGGTCCTCCGTTATTTTGATTACGTCTTCACCGGAGTGTTCACCTTTGAAATGATCATCAAGGTGGGTAACTGAAACACGTGTTTTCTCCACTTTGATGACGCCAATCGCACTCCTAAGTAATTCAACGTACTCGGGAGGTACTCAGAGGTACTCAGAGGTGTTATGCTCCCTGTGCATATTTTAATCTGTTCACTTCATGTGTCTTTGTGGGTGGGCTGTTTGTCCTCCAGATGATAGACCAGGGTCTCATTCTGCACGATGGCTCCTATTTCCGAGACATGTGGAACATCCTGGACTTCATCGTGGTGGTGGGAGCTCTGATTGCCTTTGCTCTGACGTGAGTCACTATACAGTGCTGCCCGCCGATGACTAATGACTGACTCACTGCAGCAAATCGTTTTCTGAGTGTACAGTATTGTCATAAACGACCTTCCCTCATGGACGCCTTTTGCAGCTTCAAAAAAAAGGTTGTTACATTGCAGCTCTTAAAACTGCAAACATAGAGGCATGCATGGTCCTGTGAAATGTTTAACTCAGATTTAAGTGTCACTTTGGTCCTACAACAAGAGGAAAAGAGTTTTCTGAGTGCTCTCTTTACACACAGTTGGAGAGTAAAGCTAAAAAGCCTTTATGATATTTATTTTCGTTGTCGTTCCCATTAGAGATGCATCGATCGATTGGCTTCCAGTTGAAACTGGCCGGTTTTCAGCTGATCGACCTTGATCGATTACTGGCTGATCAGTTTCTTTTTACATAGCAACACAGACAGTCACACACACACACACAACATATCTTGGTGTGGAAGTTATTCAGTGTGAATGAATAAGACATAAAGTTTGCAATTTACAACAATTACAAGTCCAAATTTAGCCCTGGAGGATCAACCTTAAACACATTTGGAGCAACTTACCTAACCCGACACTTGTTGAATTGTAATTGATCGCGTTGACTGGCTTGTCTGCCGACAGCACAGAGTCTCTCCCTATAGCACAGTCAATGGAGCTAATGACAACAGAGGTAATTATGATACGTTCAAGCACTATTCTGTAAAATTTTGTTTTGGGCGAAGGTAAGTCATTACGTTGTTTTTTTACAGTTGTTTGAAGGAGATTTTTCACAGCAATATGAAATAGATATTTGCGAGGTACTTATGATTATGATGTTTAACTTACCAACACTAGCTCTAAGCTTGTAATTTATAGTTAATAATACTAATGCCTGGATGTTTTTTTAATCAAAGCAAGTATTTGTAAAAATACAATCTTTTATTTTCTTATCGTTTGAATTGTAAGATTTCATGCAAATAACAAAGTAAAAAAAAACATGAAACTGACTTCTGAACGGTTAAAACAATTTTTGGGGGTATAAAAAAGAAGTTAGTTTGGAGATTTGCTGTCAATTATAGTTCTTAGATAGAAAACTAGCAATTCGAATGTGAGACTTTTTAAAAATCAGAAATAAGAATCGGCCAAGAAAATTGCAATCGTTGCATCTCTAATTCTCAGCATGAGTGTCTCAGCTGACTTACTAAACCTTTTGTGCCTTTTGTCGTTCTGTAGAGGATTGTATCGTATGTATATTTCTCTGTTGTGAATATAACTGTGATCCTCCGAGCTTTGCTCACAGTGAATCTCTCTTTATGCCTCAATTTTTCTCTGTTGTTCCTGTGGATTTTGTCACTGTTGGGGCTACCAGGAATGTGATGGGGTAAAATATTCAGTCACACTAAATGTAAACGTCTCCCATAAGCTTCTCATATTCTTATTTTCATGTGTGTGATTTTTCTTTTCTTTTTATTCAGTGTGTTAATGTTTTTCTTTTTCTTCTAAATCTCACCAAACTGCAGAGCACGAGAGGTATCAGGGGGAGCATGTTTGATAATTTGGGCACAATAATAGGTCATTTCTGCCCTCTAATTAAGTATTTTTACCCTCATATGATTCATTGTTGCACAATAATTAATAAAGACACAATGTGTTCCATAAACTGGAACACATTGTTTTCACATATCTCAGTTAAACCAAAACCTTTCTACTCATACACAGCTCAGCTTTTGTTAAAGTACATATTGTATGAATAATGCAATTTAATGCTATGACCTTGTTATAAATTCAGTTATAAGAGGGCAGTGCTTTTGACCTTAAATTAAATACTATTATTCTAATTTGATGGAGTAAAGTAATTTTAAGGCATAATTTCATGATTGGACACATTATAAGTGAACTTGTTTTCACAGATAATTAATTCAAGGGTACAACTTGCACAAATGATCAAAAAATGTTCCTGTGACACCTGCTGGGCTCCGTGCAAACACACTCAGGGTGAAATTCTGTGTTTCATTGTGCCTTTTGAGATGCTCTTGTGTTGACATTTTTGCTTTCAGTGTGTTTTTTCTTTTTCACCCTTTTGAATGTGTCTATTCCATCTGTCCTTGTGCACTAGTTTCAGAGTGCAACTATGTTCCTAAGTGCTGTTTTTTACAATGTCAACAGAAACAACAAAGGCAGAGACATCAAGACAATAAAGTCCCTCCGAGTCTTGAGGGTGCTTCGTCCTCTTAAAACCATCAAGAGGCTTCCTAAACTCAAGGTTTGATAACATCTACAAACACTCTCCAGTATTTTGGTTTTTGGGTTTTATTTCACAGACGTCTGACAGATTGTGCTTTCTTTGCTTCTTCTCTTTGTCGTTCTTCTCAACAGGCTGTTTTCGACTGTGTGGTCACATCTCTGAAGAACGTTTTCAACATCCTCATCGTGTACCAGCTCTTCATGTTCATCTTTGCTGTCATTGCCGTGCAGCTCTTCAAGGGGAAGTTCTTCTACTGCACTGACAGCTCCATGAATTCAGAGAAGGAATGCCAGTAAGTGGATGTATCCAAACCAGCGAAGGAAGAAGAACTCAAAACTGTTACTAAAGTAAAGAGAAGCGATACTTCAGAGTATAAATATTCTGTTAAAGTACAAATTCCTGTACTCAAAATTCAGCATCCAAAATGTAACACTCATTGGGCAGAATGGCCCATTTCAGAGTAACATATATAATATTGCTGGATATAAGTATCTCATTTTGTTCTTAAGTACAGTACCTGAGTAAACATACTTTCCACCGCTAATCTAAACCTCTCACAGTCCATGTCTCTGAAAATCCTCCATGGATCCAGTCCAACATGTACTGCCACATTACATGACAGTTATGTTGTTACTTTGTCCCTCCCCGAGAACAAGAGGGGAGTAAAATACAACCAGAATATGAAGAGTTGCTCATTTTAAGACCACTCTCGTGTTTGTACGGTAAATATGAAGCCATGGACGGCAGCTGGTTAGCTTAGCTTGAGTCTGGCTCTCCGGATGTAGACTGTGGGTATAAGCCAAGCGGCAACCCCCGGTGCTGAGAAATGAAGCCAACGCGAAAGTGCCAAAAAAATGGAGTTCCTCAAATGGCCACCTGAAGCTGGCTCCAAAAGTCACTCCCCATAAACCCCCATGTTAAAATGCCTGACTTTACCATAGAAATAAACATGTTTACAACCTGTTACAAAAACGTAATAATTTACTCACTTGCTTAAATTATATTAAGGCATACAGTTAGGCCTTATTAAGGGCATGGCAGTGGCTATGGTTTGCCCCACCAGGTCGCTAGCTCTCCGCTCCATTGCGTCTTCAGGGCCCGCCTCAGCTCCACCAAGGATCCACCTCTTTGCCTTCTTTTAGAGGTCGGCTGTGTCACCACTGCCAAATCTCGTTTGTTTATACCACACAAAACATGAAGCTTAAAGAGTAATGGTTTTACGGAGTTTTTATTGCCAGAATATTTCTTGCCTTTAAAGTGAACTTCAGGTAAAGCCCAGGTCAAAATAACAAACCAACCATCTTCAGCTAAAAATAAAACAAAAAACATCCAACTTAAATTTAATGAAGATACATTTACAGTACTGAACATAACTCCTTAACTATCCCTAAACAAGAGGGAACCGAAAGAAAACAACATCTCAGCTCTACAGAACTTTCTGGCAAGGATATAACATACACAACAACAACACCAAGTATGATTAATTAATAGATTTATTAAATGATACCACAACATATCAAGTTGTAGAGCAATGGATAACTCCTAAACAAACGTCCTGTCACAAATGTAAGCAGCAGGACAGAAAATGGCCAAGAAGTGTAGCTCCTCAGTCTTTATATACTCTACCCCAGATATCCTGTGATTATCTGCAGGTCCCCATATTCCCCAGTTAATAGTATTTCCAATTAACAAAAGCTTTATTGTCTTACTCTCATTCACTCATTCAAACTGCTGGTTCAATGAGTGAATTAAGTGAAACAATGACCTCCGGGCCGCTCTGCTCCCTACAGAGGCTACTACATCGACTACAGCAGAGACAAAAAGGAGGTGAAGAGGAGAGAGTGGAAGAGACACGAGTTTCACTACGACAACGTCTGCTGGGCTCTGCTCACACTCTTCACCGTCTCAACTGGAGAGGGATGGCCTCAGTAAGTGGATTTTTGTTTGGAATTAAGGGATCAAAATGTGGGTGAATTAAACTATTTTGGCCTTAATAGCCTTAAAAAGACAACCAACCTCTCTTCTATCTCATCTCTTCTTCCTGCTAGGGTCCTGCAGCACTCCACCGATGTCACAGAGGAGAGCATGGGGCCGAGTCGGGGGAACCGCATGGAGATGTCCATTTTCTACGTGGTCTACTTTGTGGTCTTTCCCTTCTTCTTCGTCAACATCTTTGTGGCTCTGATCATCATCACCTTCCAGGAGCAGGGTGACAAGATGATTCAGGAGTGCAGTCTGGAGAAGAACGAGGTGTGTCACGATGGGAAACATATGCAGACACACAAACAGTTACATTCACACATATTCATTCATGTCTGGTTTTGTTTCCTTTCCGTCCGTCAGAGAGCTTGCATCGACTTTACCATCAGCGCCAAACCGATGACCCGTTACATGCCCCAGAACAGACAGACCTTACAGTACAGACTGTGGCACTTTGTGGCTTCGCCCTCGTTTGAGTACACGGTGCTCGTCATGATCGCTCTCAACACTGTGGTCCTCATGATGAAGGTAAAGATCTCTGGATCTCAGGATGCATGCTGGGAACAGTATATACTTTGTAGATCATGTTTGCATGTATCAGTGCTACAAATTGTGGGATAAGTAATCCATAATAATAAACATTAGTTCCTCTTCTGTATGTTTCTCAGCAGGTAATGAACTACAATAGAATCCTGCAGGGTTGATGTTTTTTTTTTTTTTTTTTTCACCAACCCCGAAGTTAGCATCGACCGGCCCCTCGACTCCAATTGACCAATTTTCCATTGGATTTTGGATTATTGCAGAAAATAAGCTTTGTGTCAAACAAACATTTATAGTCCTTACACATTTAGTTTAGCAATATCATCTTCACAAATGAACACAACTTTTATGATTTATGATTTTGATTTTTGGAGCATGAAGACAGTTGGCAGAAGTAAAAAAGCCAATGATAGTGAAATACAAACTGTGATATACAAACTGGTAACATACCAAGGTCACATGATGAAACACACCAACTGTGAAGGCAGACTAGTCAGCAGGATGATGTTTTCACCACTGGGATATTTACTGACGTATTTTATATCGTAAAACAAAACGTTGAAATCTTTTAAGCTTGTGTTAACCACATACATTTTTTTAAGGCATCTAACAAAAAAAACATTGACTTAGCGACAAGGGAACATTTCTGGGTTTTGTCGACATTTGGTTTTATATGTGAATCTCTGTCTATTTATCACAGTTTACAGACCGACCTCTTGGTTCAACTTTTACCTGCCGAACTCAATGTAGATTGTTCTGTGCAATTAGGGATTGTAAGCAACTTTTTGGGTGCAATCACTTTAGTTTTTTTAGGTTATCTGGCTAAACTGTCAGCTTTTTTTTTTTTTATAACACTTTCTTTTGTCACAACCAATGGAAAGTAATTTTATTAAACTTTAGCTTTTCTTCCTAAAAACAGGATTTTTCTTTAAAAAACAATATGTTGTTGCTTTTAAAGAAACCACCACATTTGAGTATCTTCCAAAAGCACCTTAATGTATCAAGTAAAGTTTCTTTTTAATCCTTAAATTGCTTTTTGACCAAACCATATGTCAAAAATTTAATTTACACAAATATGAATACAGGCAATGAAATGTTCAAGGTGATTACAAATCTCAAGCAAGTTTTAAGTCTCTGCAAGAACATCTTCATACCGTGCTGTAATAAATTGAAACAAAGAGCTGTGTGCAATCTGTAAACTTCTGATATGTTTGGTGGTCATTTCGTGGATGCAAATGTATGGCTGAAACAGTCAAATCCATCATTATGAGCCTTGAGAGAGTGTGTGTGGAGTTACTTGTCTTATCATGACAGTAAATTAAAAGTTGTCTTTTCCTTCAGTACCACTCGGCCCCGACAGCCTACGACATGGTCCTAAAACACCTGAACACGGCCTTCACCGTCCTCTTCTCCATGGAGTGTATACTCAAGATCCTGGCATTTGGTTTGGTGGTGAGTGTGGAAGACAAGTACACATCAATCAGAGACTGAGTCTATTTAAATCACATCTCGCTCCACTGATAAAGAATTTGTCCATGTTGAGTCAAATTACTGAAAACATTTTCCTTTGCTGCAGAACTACTTTCGAGACACTTGGAATATTTTTGATTTCATCACTGTTCTGGGCAGCATCTCTGAGATAATTGTGGATTTACAGGTAAGACACTGCCAAGACACCATTCATTTTTCACAATGTTGCGACCCTTAAAAGAACAAGACACAAATAGCTCGCATTAAAAGCAGCATCCCTTCTTTCCAAGTTTCCCTCTTGTGTGTGTTACGATCTCTGCCTCCAGACACAACTTAAGTCATGTTGTGATGAACGTGGCCATCTGTGTTTTACATCCTGTCTCTCCCTTCTGTCTGCCACTATCTCCCCCTCCCTCCCTCTCCCTCTCTCTCTCTCTTGTGTCACACTCTCTCCAACCATTTGTGCGACAGTCCGTGAACACCATCAACATGAGTTTCTTGAAGCTTTTCCGAACAGCCAGGTTGATCAAGCTGCTGAGGCAGGGTTACACCATCCGTATTCTGCTGTGGACTTTTGTTCAATCATTCAAGGTCGGACATTTTATTTATTTATTATCACTTTGATTCCTCGCACAAGTATAATGATGATGCTTTAAAAAAAATATAGCTTTTATTCATGATGAGTTTTAATTAACTGTCTTTTCTGTCTCTTCCCCAACAGGCACTTCCTTATGTCTGTCTTCTCATCGCTATGCTTTTCTTCATATACGCCATAATTGGAATGCAGGTATCCTTTCACTTGTATTAAGTATATAAGTAACATAACAGACTGTCGCGTCTCACAGTTGAAGTCAAACTTAGAGTTAAGAAACAAATGCAGACTATGTGACTGAATATACACATTTTTCAATCTGATTTAGTTTTTAATGTTTAAGATCAAGATGTTCAATGTCACTCCTCCGGTTTACTTGAACAATTGTGTGAAATGCTTTGCTGGGAGGCTCCATAAAAGAAAGAAAATTAATAGTAAATATGAACAGACATTTAAAATATGACACAATTAATATAATGACACTAATATAAGAAGCAATACAAATCTCCATTTAAATATTAAACAAACAAAGAAGAGGTGACATTTTGGACAGGGGTTTTGTATATGGATTTCACTGATACTTCTTGTATTTCTGTGATATTTATGAGCTGTTTATATTATGTAATTTGAACCATTAAGTCGTTTTCTGTTCCTGATTGTTTTAACTTAATTTTGAATGTACGTAATGTAATTTGGATCCAATTAAATAATCACAACATGTTTCCTGCAGGTGTTTGGAAACATCAAGCTGAATGATGAGAGTCACATCAATCAACACAACAATTTCAAGACCTTTTTCAGTGCGCTGATGTTGCTTTTCAGGTGAGCTACTGATTAAAAAAAACCATACAAATCAAGCCTTAATGCTTTCAGTTTTACTCATTATATTTTACTTCTATAAACTGGGTCTTCATTTGAAGTCAACTAGCGGCTGGTTTGTGTTTAAACCACCAGGAGTGCGACAGGGGAGTCCTGGCAGGAGATTATGCTTTCGTGTCTGTCGGGTCAGGAGTGTGAGCCCGACTCCTCCATCTCCCCCCTCACCACGTCTCCAGACCACGAGGGAGGCTGTGGGACGGACTTTGCGTACTGCTACTTCGTCTCATTCATCTTCTTCAGCTCGTTCCTGGTCAGGCCTCCACCAACATAACACTCGCTTTACATATTTGTCATTTCCTCTGCTGTCTTTTCACAGTGATTTTCTTCTTCATGTCCCTTTTCAGATGCTAAATCTGTTCGTGGCTGTGATCATGGATAACTTTGAGTACCTGACGCGAGACTCCTCCATCCTGGGTCCCCATCACCTGGACGAGTTTGTCCGCATCTGGGGGGAGTATGATCGTCTGGCATGGTGAGCATTGGATCTTATTACTGCTGCGTTTTTTTAAATGTTTAGTTTTATTTAGACTCAATCAGACCTGATCAACATTCATGTTCTTTATTTATCCAGCAGAGGGCCGTCAAAGCACATTTTCAGAGCAATGAGCTTCATGTTTGGTGCAAGTTGATCAAATTCAAGTCCAAAAGAGCATCTAGAGTTCACTGTGCTAGAAAAAGCAGACATTGTTATAGAAGACCCAAATGCCACAGTGCAAAACCTTTAAATGGGAACTTCTCATCATCTGTATTAGATCTGTGTTTTATGCCACTATTCATTAACCTCTCCACCTTGTTTTTCCCTCTGTTCCTCCCCTCACCTATCACTCTGAAGTGGTCGTATCCACTACACCGCCATGTATGAGATGTTAACACACATGTCACCGCCCCTGGGCCTGGGCAAAAAATGTCCTGCTAAGATCGCCTACAAGGTACTGATAACATTATCACTTATTTATTAACACTGAAGGGCTGAATTTAATGAAAACTCAAGTAAAATCCTAAATGTATTTGCATTTGAGGGATCATACCAACAGAATGTCTATTAAGTCAAGGGTAATTAAACTCAAGCTTAATTTAAATTATTGTTAGTTATGTTTAAAACCAAATACAGATTCTTGCCTGAATTTACAGAAGTTGTTCATCTGATGTTGATCAGAGAGGATATGTAATTTCAATTAAAACACAGTTGCACAAATTCCCTATAGCAGATGTGTCCGTGGAAATCTCTGAGGAATCATTTCAAATGTTCTACTATTTTTAAATTAAATTAAACATATATAAACTAAATCTACTGGTGTCTATATTTTTTACTGGAACTGTTCACAAAGTGATTGAATGAATCTCCTCCTGTCTTCTTCTCTCCGTCCCTCGTTGTCTCTCAGAGGTTGGTGTTGATGAACATGCCTGTGGATGAGGACATGAGCGTCCACTTCACCTCCACCCTGATGTCGCTCATCCGCACAGCTTTGGACATCAAAATAGCCAGAGGTCCGAGTCATGAATTAGCATGTCAACATTTTTATATGGCATTTAAGGATTATTTTATTTATCGTGTATTTGTGAATAATTTTTTTCATAATAGATTCATTATTTGATTTATAAAAAAAACTAAAATAGTGACAATGTCAAAGAAGACGTCAAATTGTTTTGATTCGTCCGATCAACGATCCAAATATAAAAACAAATCGGTTTACTGTCATATAAGACAACAAGTAGCAAATTATTAGAATTGAGTAAGTTGTTAGTTAATAGTTAGTTCATTTTTAGTTCATAGTTTTTAGAGTTAGTCCATCGTTAGTTAATAGTTAGTTTGTAGTTTTTAGTTAGAAACACGTCATTTTAACATGTGAGATTTGTTTTTTCGTAAGATGTTTGGTTTTAATTCTTGACAAATGACATCAACTAATTTATCAATTGATCGACTAATTGTTCAGCTTCAGCAAAAAACAAAAATGTAATTTATTCTATTTGCCAAAGTGGCTGAATGTGGATGTTTGTTCCAGGCGGTGAGGACCGTATCGCTCTGGATAGTGAACTACAGAAAGAGATCAGCATCATTTGGCCTTATCTGCCCCAGAAGAACTTGGACCTCCTGGTACCGATCAACAAAGGTCTGACTCTCAGTAAAGAGGAAATACTCGATGTAATGCTGAGAGACGAGCAGCAAAAGTTTAATGTAGCGTGTCTGCCCTCACAGATACGGACATGACGGTGGGGAAGATCTACGCCTCCATGATGATAATGGACTACTTCAAACAGAACAAAGCCAAGAAGCTCAGGCAGCAACTTGAAGCTCAGGTCAGCTCTGCATGCCGTTATCATCTATTCTAATTATGTGTTTAAAAAAAGGAGGCAAATTAATGGATTTTGAAAAAGGAAAAAAAAAAAAAAAAAACATCAAACCTCCCTGCACAGTTTTAGACAACCGTGTCCATTTTCTATCACATGGAATCTATTATAATTTAATTTAAAGCACAATTTGATCAATTTCATGGAGAAAAAAAACTCTTAGCTATGATTTGACCTTCCCTTTTAAGATGAAGAAGAAGGAAAATAGATGTGTGGAAAAAGGAAAAAATTGAAGAAGAATTGCAGTCTAGCAAATCAAAAATCAAGTTCCATTCCAGTTGCTCATATATTTATAACATCCAAACATAACTAATTACATAGAGGGAGGAATGACAATATGAACAAGTTACTTCATTGCCTTGTCTCTGGAGTCCTCTTTAACCTTCTTAAATTTGGACCTGAACAAAATGAAAATTAAATTAGAATAAACCCCTCCGACATCCATCTGATTTGATTTTGATTTATCTCATTTCAGAAGAGTAGCTTAATGTTCAAGCGTCTGGATGCCTCTACGCTCCCGGAGGACATTCTGTCCAACACCCAGCTGCCCATGATGGCCCACAGCGCTGGCTCAGCCCTGTGAGTCTGCGCTCATGTGCAAATCTTCTTATATTTGTAGTTGTGTATTTATTTATTTATGTGTTTGTGTACTGTTTCTCTCTGTCCCACTACAGGACCAGAGGAGGCTTCGTGGCTTTGAGCCCCATCTCACCTCAGGAACTGTTTTTGCAGCCAATAAGCGCCGACACTGATGCTACTCAACAGCAGAATCTGGTAAGAAAGAGGATCAACGTGAGCCCACAACCATTAACACCACAACCATTAACACCACAACCATGTCTTAGAGCTGTGGTTCTTAACTTATTTCATAGATCATTGTCGACTTGTCACACCTGTGTGTAGAGGTTGGGACCATTTAACTGGAACAGAATTTTTTCCTTCTTAGTTTCTTGAACAATTTTTAGAGGTCAAGTCCAAGAAGATCATTTTGTAGAGTAGAAATATGTTTTTATTCTTTCTTATCCTGTTATTCATTTCCAAACCCCTTAAAGATGCAGCCAGTGATTCTAATCCAATATGCTTTTTGTTAAATTCAGCGAAGAGCTCCTCGTGGTCCGCTAGCTGTCCGTTCTGTGTTTGTACTGAAATAAAGCCCTGGCTCTGTTAATGAAAAACAAACAAAGAAGCTCAGACCGAGACACAACACTATTCATGACAATCAGGAACCGTTACTGCTGGTGCACAGGACAGAAACAAATCCACGGATGTATAAAGAGAAATGCATTGGGAGCGAGAGGGATTGTAAATCTAGAGAGAAGGTATTTGTTTGGGTGTTGAGATATAATATCAATCTTTTTCCAGAATCGCAGTGACTCCACCTTTAGTGCAAAAACACATCTCCGGCACCGAGGAGTGTCACCTCAGTTAAAGCACTTAACACACATCCAGCTCATCCCTGTTTTACAAAACAAAAGAAGATGTCAGGGGTGAGCCGATTCTCAGATTTTACAAGTGGTTGCTTTGGCCTTAGTACAATAGCTAGTATGTGACAAGCCTACCAGTGTGCAGGCTTCCATGGACAACAATGGATGTCTGTGTGTTGTCTTACACCGCTGATGTGATTTGCACTGTTGCAAGAGTAATCTTGTGATCCCTAACGGGGGTTTCCCAGGTTCGAGCACATATTTCAACTCCCCCAAGCAAAGTTTTAACGTATAATTAAAAGTTTTCTTTCTCCGTGCCTTGCAGAACACTGCGTCGCTGCTCTCTGTTCTCCTGTCTTTTAGTCCTGTGGAGGTCGGAATAACAAAGGCATATTGTCAAACTTGTTGTTTTGCTGTGTCGCTTGCTAGATGAATGATATGAAATGATTCTGAATAAAACGCACATATTAGTGTTTGTTCTTGCAGAGGAACTTGTTCGGCCCCTAGACAGAAGTCGTCTGGCTCTTGTTTGTGTAGCTGTTAAGACCTGAACGTGCATGAATGAATGTACTTCCAAGCTGACATATGGACTTCATCTTTCCCTGTGACCTGTTTTGTTTATTGTCTATTCTCGCTCGTCTTCTCCACTGTTTATATTCCTCCTTGAACTCAGTTTTCCTGTTGCTAGTTGTTAATATGTGTGTTTTCTGGCTGGAATGGCTTCTGATTGGATACCGATGGCGATGTCAATGATAGATGATCTTGTGGCTTGTGTGCTCTCCTCTGACCTGATCTGGACCTTCGTATCTAAAGGGCAGACCTGTCGGGTACGAGTCTGACTGGTGTCTCTCCTTGCCCTCCTCTCTTGTTTCTGTACTCACCTAGGTGGGCCAGTGCAGTAGGGGGATTGAAGCCCCACAGGAGCTCCCACTAGGGAGGGGTCTGTGTGTGCGGGCCTCTTCCATGCCCGGTCTGGCTGTAGAGTCGCAGGTACACACATCTTTAATGACACGGCCTCTGTGCTGGATCTCCAGGATGTCAGTGGCTGCATGGGCTCTAATGCCAAAGTGCCTTGTTCCTTATGTGTTGCAGAGAAGTTTAAATCTGAGTTTTGGCTTGTCTTTTGCAACTTTGGGAGTCTGATTAAGGTTCAAAGAATTGTTAAATTGGGGCGTGATCTTTGAATGCTGATGCCTTCTAACCTTGAGCTCTATCTTCTCGAGATTAGAGGAAACTAAACCAAACTATTCTATTAGGATGCACGTTCTTTTTGCACTAACTAAAGCATGTTTTGTTTTTTAAAAAGCTCTCTGCAATCGCCCACTTGCTCCTGAATTAAAATATCTCAGTGTAATCCCAGCATGTTTCATACTTCCGTTGTTTATGAAACCCTGTGCTTTCATGTTTGTCTTTTTTTCTTTGTGTGTTTTCACATATAAACAGGCGGAGGAAAGTGCAGGTGGCTCCCTGAAACGTTCAGCCTCCACCGCGGCAGATCAGCGGGTGAACGGTCTTTGGGAGGAGGAGAAAAGCCCGGAGAGAGTTTATCGACCTCGTCACAAAAGCTATAAGGCTGCTGGTGAGTCTGATCACCTGTTATGACTTTGGCTTGTCTGCATATAGTGTAAAGTGTTTATTTTGTTATCCCACCATTTGCAAACATGAAACGCTGGTGTTCAAATACAGAAAAAGGTCAAATGCAGAAATCTTTTTCTCTTCATCTATCAATTCACGTTGTCTCCTCTCCTGAATGTCTTCCCTCTAGTTTCCCGCTCAGAGCACTGGAAGCAGGGCGACAGGGAGCGTGGCCGATCTAAGGAGCGCTGTCACCTCCTGTCTCCAAGCGGATCTCGTGGAAACTCAGAAGAGAGGAGTTTGCAGCCCTCACGATCTTCTAGTGGAGAGAGAGCTCACCCCCAAGACAAACAGGTGGGTCAGAAAAGCTCTGTCCAACTAGCTGAGTCATGGTGTTGGTCAGTAGAAATTAACAACACAGTTAAAAGAAAAATTGCAAATCAGCAAATGTCCCCCTCCATTTATAATCTGCTGCAATGCCCCTTTAAGTTTGGGCAGGTTTAAGTTATTGGATGTCCTGGAAAAGAAGATCCAATAAGTCACGTTTGTTCCATTTTGTCTTTATCCTCGTCTCCAGGGCAACAGCTCGGACAGTCCGGTGCCCTCCACCTCAGAGTCCAGCACCCCCAGCGGCCGACGACCCGCATCACAGCCCCGCTCTCGCCCTCACATCTCCTACTCCCCGCTGCACCCCTCCGTCGGCGAGGACGACGATGAGCGCGGCAGCCCGGTGACCGTGAGGCGGAGCAAGCCCAACAGGAAGACCCAAGAGGGCGTCGCAGGCGAGAGGAGGAGCGACCTGGACCGGAACCCGTCCCCACCCCGACGCTACCCCTCCGAGCCGTTCCTGGCCTCTCAAGAGGGCGACCACAGCCCGGACCCCTCCGGCCCCATGGAGACGTTGACCTTTGAGGCGGCCGTGGCCTGCAGCCTGGGACGCTCAAACACCGTCAGCTCGGCACGCCCCGTTTGCGGACCGGCTGGCAGGTCCCCAACGGACACTTTCGGAAGCGCCTGGCGCAGACGACCTCTGTGGCGGGATGTGATCCTCTCAGCGACACAGAGGAGGACGACCGGTGCTAGGGACGGGACGCACAGCACGATGGAGGAGGAGGAGGAAGAGGAGGAGGAGGAGGAGGAATCCCAGAGAGGCGTTAGGAGGCGTTAGAAGACGCTGTACGACGGTGTACAGAGTGAAGGTCAATGTGACTCTTTTTGCATCGGTGCTCCGAGGCCGTGATCCCTCTGGATGTTTGATAAGATGTGAACACAAAACGCACGAAAACAAAAAGAACAATACTTCCTGAAACTGTAGTTGCCAATTCACACAGAACACTGACAATAAATAAAGGTCTATTTCCTGATATGTACTTGATGATAGAGAGTAATAACACATCTCAAATAGTTGTGGGATGCAGAAAATAAATGAATGGATCAAATTACGTCATTTGTGTCAGTAGGTAATTTTCATTTCCGAAGATGTTTCTAAATGATTCAGTGTTGCTCTTAACAGTATTTCTCTGTGGGGTGTGTGAATATGTAACTACATTTTCTTATAAATTAAGTGTTTTGTAAATACGTTGTGATCATCACACCATTGCCATTTATTAGACCAGATCAATACAAAAAGCCATGACGAAGAGGCAATCTGATACTTTACCAGACAATGTGGTTACTAATAAGTAAAACTCAATAATGCTGGATTTTTTTTATAGTATGAATGAATGTGCAGGGGAAAAAACTGCCTGATTTCCCTCGTTATTTTACTTTTTTGTATTGAACATAAGTTGTGAGAAATGAATACAGTTATAGAATAACATAGAGAAATATGCTTATTTGTTATTTCACCCTTTGTGGTTGTAAGATCATGCCTCCAACAAACCTCAAACCTTTAAAATGGTCCTTCAAAATAGCCATTTTACTTTACTTTTATTATAGTTTTTTTTTTTATCAGTCTACACCCTTTAAATGCGACTTTCCCGACAATCATAGATAGCATTTAATTTTGAGAATTGCTGGGCGTTTAATTTTACTGTGAACTGATATGAATACAAAATATTCTTTCATCCTTTTTCACCTTTTTCTTCCTTGTGAATATTATATGAACCATTGCAGACGATGACTGTAGAATCACTCTAGACACCCCATGTCACATTTGTTTCACAAATTAACATCACTCTATTACTTACTAATAATGTACAGAGAAATAATGCTGTTTGTAATATTAAGAGAAAAAATAACAATACACAGTATTAGCTGATGAGCTTTAAAGGTAAAGGAATCTTTGGAAATGTTCTTTTTAAGGTTTGTGTTTTTATTCTTTTTGCCTGAAGAGGCCAATTCTGTGAAACTCACTTAACCAAAAAAAATGGAGATTTGTATCATAAGTTCCTGGAATGCAAATACTTTGTGGGTTTTTATGTGTACAATAGCTGTATATAAAAATAAAGGTGTCCTCAAGTTGCCACTGTTATTGGATGTCATTATTCAAATATAAAGCCTGGAAAAACATCAAATCCCTTGATAGATCTGAAATAATAGTTCACACAGAAACTAGTTTTGGTGCGAAACGTTCGGTTTGTGCATTCATTTAAATGTATATTCTTAAATTAGTATACTTATTAACACTAATCACACCTTTGTCTTTATGGTGGCACCTGCACTTGTATTATGAATTGTAAGTCTCTGTGTGACCATAGATTTTGTTGAAGATATTCTCTATGTATCGTACTGATTACCTGACACATGTTTTCTATATATTATATACACAAGATAATAATACTACTGTACAGATGCATACAGACGAGCCTGCAACATGCTATCTTAGAAGGCTGTTTTCCCCTGGAAAATTAAGAAAAAACACATTGCAAAAGCAAGCAAGAAACAAGAGTTTTAAACATACAATTGTAAAAATTGCAATTGTGTAGACACATTTTTTAAAAAGGTTCTACACAGCTATGGTTCCCCCACACAGTTGTTTTTAATTAATAAGCCTGATTAGAGTCCAACCTGTGCTTGATAGTCCTCTCTTCCACATAGAAGACATTTTGGCGTGTCATAGAAGGAAAAGCACAGGGGTTGTCAATTAGATGAAATTAAATATGATATAGCATGCAATATAATTTATAACATATTACAATATACAGTACCAGTCAAAAGTTTGGACACACCTTCTCATTCAACTACTTTGAAGAATCTAAAATATAAAACATATTCTGGTTTGTTGAGCATTTGTTAGTTTACCACATAATTCCATATGTGTTCCTTCATAGTTTAGATGTCTTCAATATTAATCTTTATCTAAAATAAAGATAAAAATAAAGAAAAAACATTGAATGAGAATTTTGTCTGTGGCTTGTTTTCCAAAGAATGCCATATCTTTAGATATTACACTCAAAACAATTAGCCCTCTACAGGAAAGGACATACATTTTTATTTTTTTTTTTATTTTTTATACTGTATACAGTATATATATTATCTGTGATGAAAGAATTCCCCCATGGGGATCAGTTAATAATAATAATAATAATAATTAATAATAATAATAATAATAATAATAATAATAATAATAATAATAGTACATATTTAACAGACTGATGTAACACATTCTTTATATAAAATCGTGAATTTTAATATATTTATTACAATAATCCTTTTATTAATACAGTGCTTATGAATTATCAACGAGTTATTATTGTCCTTTATCAATATTATTTATTTACGTTCCTGTCTGGAAGGGGCGGGACTTCGGCTATTGGGTAGAACTACGTCAGGGGGAATCATCCAATCACCGTGCAGCATCACACCTACGTCATATCCAACGGACCGAGAACATGTCCTCCGGTGGAAGAAAGAGCTAGCCAGGAAGCGAACTGTTTTAACAACACTCAAGAAGTTCAAAGGCGGATATGTCGCTCCGGTCCGAAGCTCAGGCCTCACAGCGTTACAACCACAGCTGCTGATGAACTAGACATTTCATATAAAGTGTGATTATTACAAAGGAATGAGCGAAACTTAGGCTAGCGACAGAAGTAGCTAGCTAGGCTAGTTGTGGTTAGCACGGGAGTTCTTTGTTTTGTTGTTCTGGTGGAGGTCTCTGCGAACATGAAGAGAAGCTGCTGTGGACAGCTGTCACGTTAATGCAGGTGTTTTATAATCATGCACATGGTGTGTTTAGCAGTGTTCAGTTAAATATATATTAAACAACACTAGTGTTAGCAGCTTTAGCAGGACAGAGCAGGTTGTAATCGTCGGGCAGGACAGAGCTGGAGACACGAAGACATGGGCAACTGTCTCAAGTCCCCGACATCCGATGACATCTCTCTGCTTCATGAGTCCCAGTCAGACAGGGCGAGCTTCGGTGAGGGGACAGACCCAGACCTGGAGCCCCCCCCACCCTACCAGGTCAGAGACTCACAATGCAAAAGGGGGTTCATTCAAGAAAACACAAGTTTCCTGCACACTAATGCAGTGTTAGTTAAATGTATATGTTGCAATATGAAGTATGTAATGTTTATGAAGATATGCATGTATCATTAACCTGTCTTTTCTTTTTCAGAGCCTCACCAGACAGATCACTATGTAATGACAATGCAATCTGATAGTGGAGGATATATATATGTTTGTTTGTGTATATATATATATATATATATATATATATATATATATATATATATATATATATATATATATACTCTTTGTCTGTGTCCAGGCTCACATGCCCATGTACCACCCGACGCCCAGTCAGGCCCGCCTGGCCACCCAGCTGACAGAGGAGGAGCAGATCCGCATAGCTCAGCGCATCGGCCTCATCCAGCACCTCCCTAAGGGCGTCTATGATGGAGGGCCAGACGGCTCAGAGAAGAAGATCAGAGAGTGAGAATCTTCTTTTTAGTGTGATGTTGACACAGAGGGAGGATGCAGGCCATTAGAGCAAAGCAATATTGACATATTTCAGACATCATGTTTTTGCACTTCTGACTCAAGTCATAATAGTTTCTGTCTGTGTATATAATATTTCAGTTACTGTGGATTCTTTACTGTTTTTTATTGCTCATTTGCTTATTTATAATTACTTATTTTGATCTTGTTTTTTTTTTTATTTACTATGTCTCTTGTTTGCACTATCCTCTCTGCTGCTGTAATCCTGTAAATTTCCCCGCTGCGGGACTAATAAAGGATTATCTTATTTTATCTTATTTTAGTATCCCTTTGGTGTCACTCTAAAATGTGACTCATATTTAATCTTAAATAGGGATGCTATGATATGACATATGGTCCATGGGAAACGAGTCAATAGTAATAGACATTTAATGAAGGTGACTGCACTGGATTGCTTGTGCTGAAAACATAAGATAAGATAAGATAATCCTTTATTAGTCCCGCAGCGGGGACATTTCCAGGATTACAGCAACATAGAGGATAGTGCAAACAAGAGACTTAGTAAAAAAACAAGATCAAAAATAAGCAAATGAGCAATTAAAAAAACAGTAAAGAATCCACAGTAACTGAAATATTATATATACAGACAGAAACTATTGTAACTGTTGTATTGCACAGTGTATTTGTATTGCACAGGTTTTTAGTGTCATCAGTTGGTTAATGAAATTGTCAAATGAAGGAAAGTTGAAGCAATAATTTAATTATTTTTATTGTCAAAGTCTGAATTTAAGGAGTCGTTTATTCAACATTTAAAGTGTTAATAAATAATCTTGACTTTATTTGATAGCCAATTATTTAGAGGGAAGGCCAAACATTGGCTGTTTTTTTGCTTCTAAATGTGAGGATTATTTTGTTTTATTAGTTTTGTATAATTTAAAATGAAATACATTTGGTCAAAGACCTTGATTTCCAAGGACCTGAGGGGGACCTTTTGTAGTATTTTCAGACATTTTATGGGTTTAAAAAAAATCATTACATTCATTGACAATCAAAATTAATTTTGGTTGTAGCCTCAATATCAGTTTACATAATGCCATGAGATTAATATGTATATCATAGTTTCCACTGATAAAAAATATCAAATAAATGTCACTCTAAGGCCAACTTACAATTTTGGGTTATCCAAATAAATTGAATGAATAGATAATCATAAATTCTCACATATTAGAAGCTGGAACCAGAAGATAGTTGGCATTTTATTTGAGTTTTTTGTAGAGTTAAATGTTTAATCAGCTATCAAAATATTTGCCAACTGTACAGTATCTACTTAATAGTGGTGTGTTTTCAAGCTCTTTATTTCATCTGTTTTCAGATGCGTGATCTGTATGCTGGATTTTGTTTATGGGGACCCCATCCGATTCCTGCCGTGTATGCACATCTACCACATGGACTGTATAGACGACTGGCTGATGAGATCCTTCACCTGCCCCTCCTGCATGGAGCCCGTGGATGCTGCCCTGCTCTCCACCTACGACGAGACCAACTGATTTTTCACCCCCTCCTCCCTAAAGCTTAGATCAAACACACAGCACCAACCCAACAACTGCCCTCTGATACAGAGTGAGAAGAGCTTAAAAGATGTTCCCCCTGGTCTAAACAATAAGCTGGTCTTAAACATCGGTTACACAAACTGTTTCCAGACGACCCTTCATGATTGTGTGTGTCTGTCACGCTGACGGTTAGCATGGAGGGTGTGTGTGTGAGCTGTTTGATGGCTGTGCACTTCCACTTGAGCCGGTCTCAGTGGTGTTTCCCCCCCCCCCACCCCCCAACTTACCCCAGTTCACCTTCATTCCCAGGAAGTCGTCATTAGAATGGAAAATAAGGTCAACAGGTGATCGTCCAAAAATGCTACGAGTTGTTGCTAGAAATCTGTTGGGTTCCATTTGAGGTGGCAACAGTAAGATTTCCTCAACATAGTGATCTCCTGAACATGCTCTCACAGTTAAATGGCCCTACACTTTGGAGGTACAGCTGAAATTTACACTATTGGTGTTACATAATTCAAAAGAAATCACTATCCAGTCTTTCAGGATTACAAAAGAAATCACAAGTTAAATATACACTTACAGGAGATCCAGACGACATGATGTTCGGCTGCTCCAAATGGCCAGACTTTAAAGAAAATGCTTTGAGCCGAAGGGAAAATTATGTCTGATGGTAATGTTTCACGAGGCGGTTTGTTAAATAGCTGGCAGCCAATGTAAAGGGCTCATTTGTGCATGGGCAGGTGGATCAGTCAGTCAGTCAAAGATTAGAAATGCTTGCACACACTTTTCATCTGATCCAGAGATTTGCACTTTACTTATAGGACAGTATCTAAACAATATATTAATATATGTACCCTATAACCTTGCACTATCAATACTTCATTCCTTTATTTCCTGAGATGCAAAAGTTACATAACTGAAAAGGTGTTTTCAAAGCTGTCGGTAGTCACTTATCACATTGAGGTAAAACCTGAAGATGTATTTAATGAAATCTGTGATTCAGTAGTAAGAGCCTCCGCTTTGTTCCGCTTGACTTTTTCCTTTTTGTGTGTTTTTGTGTGTTTATTGAAGGGACAGAGGCTTGCTACAGTTTAAAGGAGAAGTTCAACATTTTGACACAACAAGAAGACGTCAATCTGATTCTGTGTGTTCATTTTCTCCTGGAGCCTAGGAGGAGATTAGCTTAGCCTAGCCTAAAGACTGTAAGCAGGGGTAAACTGCTCCAAAATACACCTAACAGCATCTCTGAAGCTCAGCAAATGTTTTGGCCGGAGATATAGTTGCTTTTAAATTCGCTAGCTAGCTGTTTCCCCCTGCTTCCAGTCTTTATGTTAAGCTAAGCTAATAGCCTTTCTCATCTAGCTTCATACTTGGCTTACAGACGTGAGAGAGCTTTCAATCCGCTCATCGAAGAATAAGCATTTTTCAAAATGTTGAACTGTTCCTTTAAGAAAGAGAAGAAGCTGAATTTGAGGCGAACCTGAAACGGTTAAGTTCTGAATCCACATTAGTACAAAGTCATTTTCTTTATTTCCACATTTGTCTCTTTGTGTTATACTATAGTTAATTATTCTTTGTTTTCCATTCACTGTTGCAGCAGTTAAAATCATCTCCTCTTGATTTGTGACATTGTTTGGTGAAGGTGTGGCTGTTTTTTCTGTTGTGTTTTATCGTTTTGTTATATTTGTGTAAACTCCACTTTGTATTTAGGACAGCAAGTATATCACTTTTACACTGGTTTAAGTCTGACTGTGCAAACCTCTGTCCCAAATGAGTTTCAGCGTGTGAGAGAATTATTTTATCGTGTGGTAGTCACAACCGAGATATCAAGATTTTCATTAAGCTTTTCCTTTGCTGTGTTTTTCATTTTAAGTTTATTCTGAAAATTTATATTTCCCTGTAATCTTGTTTTATTTCTTTCATTTTGGAAGGCTAGAAAGCCATCATGTTAAAGAAAAAATAAAGATAAAAAATTATATATTTCATTTTGTTTAATTAAGAGCTAAGTTATAAAAACACTGTTGGCAATAGTCAGGAAAAGAGGACTAATTGTGCAGAAAGGGGCAGATTTGTGGCCCTGTGATTATCAAAATAAGAATACATAATTATAAATTCCTTTCATTAATGCAATCCTAAAACCTGGCAGTGGAGTGTAAAACCTTACAACATAATCAACGTTCTCCGTCTGACGGATGTAGCATGCAAGCCAAAGCCATATAATAATGTTTGATGCTTTGTTTCCTCGCCTCGCATCAGCAGTGGAGGAAACACGTGAGTCCAATTGACTGTTTTTTATTTTGACGCACAAACATCAGAGTGAAATTATGAAAAAACACAAGGACAATCCTCTTCTCAACCTGTCCACACAAGATCCGTTGACACCAAATGGATTCCTTGTTTATACACATGGATCTTACATACAATGAAATGTGGTCTATGTGTGCTCCCGACACTGTATGTAAGGGCCACACATCCATCAGTATGCACTTAAAAAGAATAATGGATTGCAACATGCCCTTTTGTTCTTTCTTTCCACAGATTATGCAGCAACACAATTAATCAGCTTTTCTGTGTTGCAAGCTCTGCATGAGGTTCCGACACAATAAGGACGGTCACGGAAAGGTCACTTGTTCGGACGCGAACGTAATACGATTTTGTTTTGCAACATATTAAATCTACAAATATCTCAAGAATTTAGGCTAAAGGATTGTTTTTGCTGAAGTTTTAATTGGTCTATGATATATCAAGAGAAGTGCCTGCTTGTTTAAAAGTATCACAAAGCATCATTAATGAACCTCAGGTTATTTTAATCCCCAAAAACATCTCTTGAAGGAGAAAGGAGCTCAGGGTCAGCAGCCCAGGAGTTGGCAGGAATTCAGTATTCATGTTAAAAACCAGTAAGAGGATTCAACCCCAGTTTAACAATCATCCTTTTTATCACTGTGCTACCTAGTAAATAATACCGTATAGCAGAGGAGTAAAAAAACAACCAGATGTTTTGATTTTGACAGGTTTATTTTTCCAACCATATTCATGTGACTCAGCATGTGAACAAATCCATTTTTTATTTTATTAAACCAATGCTGACAATTCAGGTTTAAACATTTGAGTACATCCAGCAACTAGAATCAAAAAGCCACATCAATTCACATAATATCTTTATATAACAACCCAAGTGAGAACATACAACCATTTAGTCATTATTCAACCTGTTTTTAATACTGGGTAATGCCTGGCTCCTGTTGACACTCTGAGAAAAGCATCGTTAGGGTTTGTACATCCCGTGAAAAGTGACAGGAATGCTGCACTCCACTTCTGCTCTGGCGACCTCGGACAGATCCTTGGCGTTGAGGATGAGGAGGTACGCTGGTCTCTGGGAGCCCGGAGCCGCCACGATGGTCAGCAGCACGCCTGAGGAACGCGGCACCAGATTATCACAGATCAGTTTCCATAATAGTGGATGTCAGGTTTGAATACATTGTTTTTATATTGCAGTTGTCTTACCATCATCCTCATCCACCCCATCAGGAGTCTGAACAAACAGGGGCTCTGAGGGGTAGGAGTCCGGCTCTTGCCACACCCAGGTCTCCTTGGTCTTCACATTCAGCTTGCAGATCTACACACAACAAAATCAGTTAATTCAAAAGACTTGTTTTACACACCTTTCCAGTTGATGCTAATTTGTTAACTTACCCTGTCTGGTATGAAATGGTTGAGACCCAGGCCGTAGGCGTACGAGTAATTCTTTCCTCCGTACCTCTCGTAGTTGATCTGAGGGAACTCAAAAGCTACAAAAAACACATTCAAATGGTTACATAATGACAACCTTTCCAGTGTATATTAAAAGTGAATGTGTCCACCATTGACTTAAGTTGAATTTGTTGGCTGTGCCTGCACCTTGGCGAGGCCCGGAGAAGAGCACCTCCGGCTCCAGCCAGATGGTCCCGTCAGCGTACATCGTCGCCGTTGCGGTGGTGTACGGCAGGCTGACCAGGTTCTTCCCCTGCTCCTCCTACAGACGCGTCCACAATGAGATGAGAACAAATAACATGAGACTTTACCTGTGTAGGTGGCCATTTGTGTCCTGATGAGCAGAACAGGCGACTCACCTTGTGGATGTCCAGAGGAATGACATATCTGCGGACCTCCGGCTGTGGCGCCATCATGGCCGCCTTCTTCACCTCATCCCAGTTGGCTCTCAGGTTGGCCAACCAGAGGTAGTTGTAAACAAACTCGAAACTGCACGGACAACGAACCACAATATCTTTGTGTCAAAGCAAATCTGCAGAAGATGTACATCTAAATCTTACATGTACATCTGTACGCCTAAAGGTTCTTTAAAGGGGATTTTAGAGCATTTCAATTGCCTCTTTAACGGCTCTCAACATGGTGAAAGCCGAGCAGGCGGCTTGCAGCTACAGCTTACAGCGCTAACAGTGCAAATAATGGAAAAGTGCTGACAGAGCTAACTGTGTTCACCTGAAGGGGGACCAGGAGGGTCCGTGCTACAACCCTGTCAGTTGTGACAGCGTTACTCTCTACGTAATGTTCTGATTCTTGTCTATTGCACCTTTAAATTAATGTCGGACATTTACCCTTTCCATCCACAGAGGTCAACAACAATGAAGCCTTGGTCCTCGTAGGTGTTGATGTGATGAAACATGCCAATGGGCGCCCCTTTGTACTTGTGATCAATGTACTCTCCTGGGTCTTTCCTGGCAATGTGAAACAAGGTCTGTGAAACACACATCAGAGGAGACATCGTTAGATTTCAGGGGCAGAGGCGATGATAAATATCAAAGGTTGGAATCCCCAAAGACATCAATGCACTGCAAGGTTCTCACTCCTTGGCTCTCATTGGACTCAAAACAGTCCATGTAGTTGGAGCCTCGGATGCTCCAGGCACTCAGGAATTTCAGCAGGTTGATTTTCACCGGGGTCTCCACAAAGACAAAGTAGTTGTCCGACTTGCCGAAGCTGAAATTGTAAAGGAGGGAATGTCAAAACTGTGACCTTCTGTGAAAACATTAATAAAATACCAGAGACTACACACACCTGTGCACATAGGAGGGCTTGAACCTCTCAGCACTGGGGAACTGCACCACCACCTTGGACTTCTCAATGGGATCAGACTTATCTAAGAAAAAAAAAGACTATTTTGAATTATCTTGATTTAGCAAGCTAAAAACTAATTATATTTTCTCTTTCGCTGAGAGAAAACGTAATTTATTTTGTTCACATTGAACCTATAACCCTGATTTTATCTTTCTGCAGCATATTTTCGTTGAAGACAAGGAGAGTTTAAGGAGAGTTTAACTGTTGTTATGTGTGGCGATCCGAACCTTTCTGTGTGGGTGGAGTCTTGACAATGTTGTAGGCCAGCGTTGCTCCCTTCCCCATGCAGTTTCCAATGTTATACACTGTACCATCTCTCTCAATGTGAGGGTGGGCTGTCACTCCGTTGATGTTGACGTAGTTGCACATGTCAACCTGAATTTAAAAAAAGTAATTTCACTGTGCTTAGGTATGAAGAAAGAGTATTTTATACCTGAAATTCTATGATATATTTGTATTGCTATACCTTCTTCAGCGTCTCCAGGGTATCAGTGTTCACTTTAGTGATGAAGTTGGTTTCTGTTGTGGCGTAGTAATCCTCACCAACAGGGTAAACGTTCACCAGGCAGTTGTCTGTGACCTCAACACCCTTGAAGTAAGAGAAAAACCTGCACACAAAAAAAGATTGCATTGTACTTAGGTAATATCCTGAGCTGAAATGTACGCCAACACAAGACTAGAGTTTTGAAAGAAACCGAAGTAGCATATTCAGCCGTTTAATGATGAAAGTAGTCACCATTTCTATTTTATTTCCACATTAAAAACAGAATCCAGATGATAACAAGGAGGGGTCGGAACCAAAAGATCTTGTGTTTTTATGTGCAACCCACCTGGAGAAAATGTTTTTGCAGGGATCGGGGTACGCAAAGGTGCCAAACTCAGTAATCACCACACGTTTCTCTGTGATGGCTCTCACGTAGGCATCTGTTCTGATGAACCTAAAGGGAGAAAAAAGAATTTAATCACGAAACATTTTACATCCAGTTTTGAAAAATGTAAATATTCAATGTGTTAATTGACAGCCTTTAATTTTTATAAAATGTTGCTGTTTTTATGTCTTATCTGCACAGCATTAAAAAAGGAGACCTGATGCACTCACATGCTCAAGTTTCTGCAGGTTGATTTTGCTACATGGCAATAATGTCAAATAGCCTGAAAAATGACACAACACAAGTATTGTCCTTAAGGTCTTACTTTCGGTAGTAGGTGACCTGGCCGTTCTTAAAGTCAAATTTGTGCATGAGGGCCTGTCCATCAAAGAGGTGATAGAAGGGTTCATCTCCAACCTCGAAAAGCCCAGGTCCTAAACGGAGAAGACTTCCCTTCAGAAATGAAGGAATCCTACCTGCAAAACAGCAATGTAAAAAAACACAAATCAGAGAAGATTTTTTTTAAATGCTTTCAGAGCTTAGTTTCTGTGCTCTAAGAAGAAAACCTCTAGTTTCAAGACTGTGAAATGATTATTTGACTGCAGTCTATTTCTGTCTGAAAGATGCAAACAAACCTATGATTGTCGTTGGAAGAGGCTCAGCGAGCTCCTCACATGTCTCAAAAATCTTCTTGTAGCTACCAGCTGGGTGTTCAAATCTGTCATCAAACAGTGAAGACATCAACCAACACTGCAGCCAGGCAAATCGAACGTCATGAAATTTCCATCAAGTTAAATGTACAAGTTTGTTAGTGTGAAGTCATTAAGAACGGTACTTCTGACAGTTCATGCAGTTCAACATGAGCTTTTAAATTCTTTAGGAGCTTAATAAGCTGCAGACACACTGACCATTCAAGTCACTGTGTAAAAGGATAAAGAAATTAAAGAAATGTTTACAGAAGAGCTAAAACCCATTATTTGAAAATCATGAAAAAAGCACATTTTGCATACAAAAGTAAAAAACAATCACAGAGTAAGCTGGTTGCAAAAGTGCTGTCCCCACTTGTTGTCTTATGGTAATCAATATAAGAATAAAAAGTGAATTAAAGTTGGAATAATTCATCATAAACTCACCGGCTGACCATGTTTCCTTCTTGTTGTGGCACCACACAAATAAAACTCTTTAAGAAAACCTCTGGTCACTTCTGACCTGGACGTCTCTCTCCCAGTGGATTTGGGGTATTTATTTGTCTGGTCCCCCTCACAGTCACTGGAAATCTGCTCTGTAAACTTTTCTCCTGGCCAATCATGTTGCACCGTGAACAAGAATCCCATTGTGCCAATATCCTCTGCTGGGCGACTCAAAGGCTGCCCCTCTGAAACCGGATTTATGACGGAGAATATCTATTACGCAGAATTGGCAAATGTGTTGCAATTATGCATGTGATTCAATTGTTTCAATTGTTGTGCTTTGAGATATAGCTTAGCTGAGTCATACTAAGTGCAGTATATTTCAGTATTGATGCAAGCTGCGGGTTTACAAAAGAACACAGAACAGAAGTGAATAAGGGTTTTAAGTTCAGTAATTCAGAATATGTGAAATAGTGAATCTATAGAAACATCCTGGATTTAGACTTAATTGGACAAAAACAAGTACCACCACTTTATTCTAGTTTAAATAATGTTTTTTTCTGAAATAGCACAATAATAGCATGAGGATCTATTATGAAACAACAATAACAGTAAACCTTCACAACTATTATTAGACCATCTTTTACAAAATAAGACGGTTGCACAAAACGCTAATTGGATGAAATGTGGCCAGTTGCTCCTTGGTCTGAACTCAAAATGACTTAATTTGCTTGTCTCAGTGTGACTATAATCCAGGTGTAGGGATTATGCTTGAAGTAGCCTGACAGACAAACGCTGCATTGTTTCGTCCTTCTTCTTGGGAAAAAAAAAGATTAGTAGAAAGTTTCACAAGAAGCAGTTTTTGTTGTGGCAGGGTTTTTGTTGTGGCTCCCCCAGCCAACAAATGCTGACCTTAATTAGCAATGTATAACGTTTTTATGAAACGTTATGAATCAAAAAAGAAAGGGTTGGTCGGTGAATACTACTCAGTGAGAGTGACAGAGGGTTCAGTGACAGCAAACACAGCCAAGACCCAAAATTGTAGAGTTAAATCAAATGCCCTTACCAAAAAAAAACTATACCAAAAAAAACCCATACCAAATCAAACTCGACTTTGTAGCTTTTTCATCTTTGTTGAGGAGACATTTTCACAAACACCATCCACTGATGAAAACTGTGGGATGTGGTTGAAAGCTCCAGAAAAAGCTATGGAGCATGTATGAAGTAAAAATAATCTTGGATGAGGAGGAATGTGGTGATCTGTGTGTGTGTTTGAGAGCAAAAATAATCCACTTGAAAGCTCCGGAAAAAAACTTTGAGATGGATTTGTTTTAGTCAAACTACTATTTCCAACGTCAAGAATGAACTTTGATAAATGTTTATTCAGAAAGGTGTAGGGCTACATACAATGCATAGATCATCAGAAAACATCTCATGAAAGGAGATATAACCCTGGATGCTTTCCTGGCCTCTGCTCAGATGCCACATTCTTGTTTATAATCATCTATAGTTATTGCTGCTTTTATAAGTATTCTTAATTTTTCCTTCTTTACTCTGCTTAATACTGTGAATGTCATATACATTGAATGTGTTGTATCTCTGTTATGCTGTTCATTCTATACACATGACATCTATTGCATTCTGTCCATCCTGGAAGAAGGATCCCTCCTCTGTCGCTCTCCCAGAGGTTTCTTCCTTTTTCTCCCTGTTAAAGGGTTTTTCCTAGACAGAGGGTGTCGCATGTGTACAGATTGTAAAGCCCTCTGAGACAAATTTGTCATTTTTGATTTTGGGCTATACAAAATAAACTGAATTGAATTTAATTAAAAGGAAAGAGAGACCTCTGTTGGTTGTTTGCAGGGCAAAACCTTTCCAACGTAGTATAAGTGTCATGCAAGGCTAATATTAGATCAAAAGATATATTCTTTTTTTGTTCATAATGATGAGCACAGGTTTTCATTTTCAGTCAATGTTCTGTCACCACCCTGCAGCCATAAATACTTGCCAGCAGACACCAAATGTGTGTTAGATTGCCACTGAAAATAGTCCCAAACAAATGCACTTTTTTTTTACTCCTGTATGCTCTTTGAAGTCACTTAGTCTTTTTAAACATAATAAAATAGTGTATTTGTGACCTGTTTTTAAAGATTTCAGTGTTAACTAATGAGATCATGGCTGAGAGCAGAAAGTATTGACAATAACCAATAATAATAATAATAATAATAATAATAATAACTTTATTTATATAGCACCTTTTAAAAACAAGGTTTACAAAGTGCTTTGACAGACAAGGCAGCAAAAAGAGTGCAATAGAAGAAACATTAGAACAATCATTAGGATAAAACTAAACTAAGAAACAAAATGAAAATGACAATCAAATAAACGAACAAAATAAATAAAATCAAGTGAAAAAATATTAAACGAATATAAGATAAATTACTAAAACCAAATTAAAACTAAACATTAAAACGACGACTTCACATAAAAGCCATTCTGTAAAAATGTGTAATGTGATGTAATATCGCCAGTATCTTATTAAATATATAAAAAAACTCTTTAAAGAAAGGCTAATATTAAATCAAAAGATTACAGAAGGCGAAACTAATTATAGTAATAAAGCTAAATGAACCTGTGTTGTTAAAAAACATCAACCTTGTTTTCGCAGTAACTCTGTTCAAATATGCGCATGCGCACTGCGTTCGGGGAAATAACATGGCGCATGCGCACTGCGTTCGGAGAAACAACATGGCGGCGGTATGCTATAGCCTGTTGACGTAGTCGAGAGCTAACTCCTAGCGTCAGTCTCCTTATTTCCTCCAAAAGAGCTGCTTCAATAGCCAGCTGACAACCGAGACTTGGGTCGAAGTCGAGCAGTTAACGGCGGGCTTGCTGTTTAACCGGTTATTTCAGTCGGTGAAGATGAACTACACTACCAAGGTGGTGCAGGTGACCAATGTGTCGCCGAGCACAACATCGGAGCAGATGAGGACTCTGTTCGGCTTCCTGGGAACCATCGAGGAGCTCAAGCTGTTTCCTCCAGAGTGAGTTCAGTGTGTAGGGATGTGAAGTCACATGTTAGATGTGTGTTTTTATATAAATAAGTTCTGTTTAGTGAAGGGGACCCTGGATAGGTCTAACCATGCTGGGCCTAGCATGCTAACCCTAGCATGCTAACCACGGGCCTAGCATGCTAGCCGTGAAGCTAACTGTTAGCCTGATAGCCTCCATTCATCGTTATTGAGCCACCGTGAGACAAACGTGTCTTTATGTGTTGTCCTCTAACAGCAGCTTACACTGAGGGTGAGATGAGACAGTGAGGGCTGTAATGAGACAACATGGAGACAACGTGGCTTATTTGACTGGGTTTGAATTCTGCAGTCTTCTCCACATGAAAAAAGTTGGATTATATAAATCCTCACAATGAGAGAAGTCATGTTGGATTTATTGGTTTTCTCATCATAATTTTGTCTTGAGTAAAACAAAAGTTTGATTCCCTTACTATCATGTTTTTATATGTGCATCATAATCTATTATATGATTATTAAGTAATATAAATTGTAGATCAGATTTCCTTGAAGCCAAATCCAAAGACAAAGAAAACAAGAAGAGCAGCAAATTCACACATTTGTGGAGTTAAATCAAATGCCCCACATTTGTCCAGGAATTGTATTGTATTGTAATTTATAGCAGCGCAAACATGCATTTTACATTCACACATACTGCAATTTATACAGTTTCACAAAACCATACCAACTCAAACTCTACTTTGTAGCTTTTTCATCTTTGTTGAGGTGACAGTTTCCCTTACTATCAGCAAAATCACAAAGTTGGATTATATAAATCCTCACAATGAGAGAAGTCATGTTGGATTTATGGTTTTCTGCTGTTTCATAATTTTGTCTTGAGTAAAACAACAGTTTGATTCCCTTACTATCATGTTTTTATATGTGTGCATCATGATCTATTGTTATATAATTATTGATAAGTATATGCATTATTTCTTGATTGTACATCAGATTTCCTTGAAGCCAAATCCAAAGACAAAGAAAACAAGAAGAGCAGCAAATTCACACATTTGTGGAGTTAAATCAAATGCCCCACATTTTGTCCACGAATTGTAAACATGCATTTTACATTCACACATACTGCAATAACTTTCAGTCACTCTGGAAAATAATGATTTATGCAGTTTCACAAAACCATACCAACTCAAACTCCACTTTGTAGCTTTTTCATCTTTGTTGAGGTGACAGTTTCCCTTACTATCAGCAAAAGGCAAAATCACAAAGTTGGATTATATAAATCCTCACAATGAGAGAAGTCATGTTGGATTTATGGTTTTCTCATCATAATTTTGCCTTGAGTAAAACAAAAGTTTGATTCCCTTACTATCATGTTTTTATATGTGTGCATCATAATCTATTGTTATATAATTATGAGATAAGTATATGCATTATTTTCTGATCATCAATTTCCTTGAAGACAAAGAAAACAGAAGAGCAGCAAATTCACACATTTGTGGAGTTAAATCAAATGCCCCACATTTGTCCAGGAATTGTAAACATGCATTTTACATTCACACATACTGCAATAACTTTCAGTCACTCTGGAGAATAATAATTTATACAGTTTCACAAAACCATACCAACTCAAACTCCACTTTGTAGCTTTTTCATCTTTGTTGAGGTGACAGTTTCCCTTACTATCAGCAAAATCACAAAGTTGGATTATATAAATCCTCACAATGAGAGAAGTCATGTTGGATTTATGGGTTTTCTGCTGTTTCATAATTTTGTCTTGAGTAAAACAAAAGTTTGATTCCCTTACTATCATGTTTTCATCTTTGTGCATCATGATCTATTGTTATATAATTATTGATAAGTATATGCATTATTTCTTGATTGTAGATCAGATTTCCTTGAAGCCAAATCCAAAGAAAACAAGAAGAGCAGCAAATTCACACATTTGTGGAGTTAAATCAAATGCCCCACATTTTGTCCACGAATTGCAAACATGCATTTTACATTCACACATACTGCAATAACTTTCAGTCACTCTGGAGAATACTAATTTATACAGTTTCACAAAACTATAAAACCATATTAACTCTACTTTGTAGCTTTTTCATCTTTGTTGAGGTGACAGTTTACCTTACTATCATGTTTTTATCTGTGTGCATCATGATCTATTATATAATTATTGATAAGTATATTAATTATTTCTTGAATTCATCAACACAATTGTAGATCAGATTTTTTTTGAAGACAAAGAAAACAGAAGAGCAGCAAATTCACACATTTCAGAAACAAGAACCGTCAATCAACAGAAAATAAATCAGCATTAAATGTGATAATCGATAAAAAACAACTTGCATTCTACACTCTACATAGTACCTCATACTTTAACGTAATATCTTTAAAATCTAACTTTTTCCCCTTATAATTTGAATTTCAATCATAACGTTAACTTATGTTGTTGACCGTTTGGTTATTCTAGTCTTTATTTTTAAGTAGAGCACGGAAGTTGTAGTAAAATATGACGTGTGCGTGTGCGCGTGCGCATTGCAAATTAAGTTGTGAATATGCCAAATCCGATACTCGCTGCATAACAATGCCTGTTGTTGTGATTGACAGAATAACATTGTCAAATAACAGGACAATCAAATATACATTGTTTGGACGATTGTTTGCAATTTCATGACAGATGATTTAATATTTGTGACTTCCTCAACAGTGATTCTCAGATGCCGGTGACTTCGCGGGTGTGCTTTGTGAAGTTCCAGGAGCCAGAGTCCGTTGGAGTGTCTCAACATCTGACCAACACCGTGTTTGTGGACAGAGCGTTGATTGTGGTCCCGTTCGCCGAAGGTTTGTCACGTCATTATTTCCACGTATGAGCGGTCCTTGTTGATTGAATGGCATGAATAGTGAAAATGTTAGAGTAAAAAAAAAAAAGAAAAAAGTATTTCATCAAGGCTTTCCCATTATTGAATTGCACAAGTCAACTCATCCTGGTCTGTTTATATGAGCTTTTCAAGACGATATAAATTATATTATTTATTCCATTCCCTCCCATCGTCTATGAGAAGTTCTTAAACAGACCTCTAGTGTCATATTTTTGGTATACTGTGGTAGCACATTCCATATCTGTTTTACCACCAGAATGCAAGTCTTCTGATAAACTGGATTTTTTTTTTTCTTTGGGCAAATACATATCAATATATATTTATGTCTCTGCCTAAAACAATAATTTGTTCTGCATGAAGAAATCGTAGTATACCAAAATCTACTTCACTGACATTTACAGATTACGAGTTGAACATTGCCAAGCTGTGGGCGTCGCAGTGAAGTGAAGTTGTTAAAACTCTTAACCATATGCATTTTTTTTTTCTCCCCCATATTGGACTTTCCTCTGTTAAACTTCTCTCTGTTATTTGTGTGTGTGTGTATGTGTGTGTGTGTGATTTTTGTAGTGAAGAAGGCAAAAGCAGCCCCCTCGTTGATGGCTGAAAGTGGTCCTCTGCCTGCCAACAGGGGATTGTAGACATTTGCAAAGGCCAGCAAGCATTCAAGTCCCACCCGTTCTTTTTGTGTCCTCTATTCTTTCTCTGCCTTCTCTTTCTCTTTCCTTCTGTCTAATTAATCTTTTCTAGGTGGTTTAGTTCAGAGCATAAAGGTCAGATAGCAGAGATGTAGCCTGAAACAGTGCTCATTTTGGCATTGTTTTTGCAAAACTCTTGAATGCTGCTTTGCTATTTTATGGTAAAAGCATTGTTCCTCAACGGATAAGGCTGGCATTAATCTTCTTTTTTTTTTTATGTCAACAATCCCATAAAAAAGACCTAAAGACCATCATTGACCAAAAACATAATTGAGCCGACCTTTTTTTGTTCATAATGATGAGCACAGGCATTCATTTTCAGTCAATGTTCTGTCACCACCCTGCAGCCATAAATACTTGCCAGCAGACACCAAATGTGTGTGTTAGTCCTAACAAATGCACTTTTTTTTTTACTCCTGTATGAGATATTTTGGTTGCTCTGTGAAGTCACTTAGTCTTTTTAAACATAATAAAATTGTATATTTTTGACCTGTTTTTAAAGATCTCAGTGGTAACAAATGAGATCATGGCTGAGAGCAGAAAGTATTGACAATAACCAATAATGTAATATCGCCAGCCTTATCTTGTTAAATATCTAAAAAAAAAAAAACCTCTTTAAAGAAAAAGCTTTTTGTTATTTGGGTTTGGTGGGAAAAGCCAATACAAAGATACTGGGTGCTAATAATCGCTTCATCACACAATGGCCAAGCAACTCACACTGCACATACTTAACTCAAAAATGTGAACAGCTAATTTTGCGACTTAACAAAGGATGATTGGTTATCTTCTATAACAGCCAAGTTGTCTAAGATGCCAGCCCAACATGAAACTATGTTGGTAAAATATATTCTCTTTAACAGTGGTCTTCTTTTGTTGTTGTGTTTTACAGTTCTTTTTCCTGGCTCAGCCAGTCCTGTATACCAGGCCCTGCAGAAAATACCATCCAACAGTTTTGTCTCCTGCAGCAATTTCTCTCTTCAGTGTGCTCTTTTGTTTAAATGTTGTCATTGTTGTGTGTCTGTATTTAGGTCATGTCTTTTTTGTGAAAGAGTATGTTTTTGGGGGTGGATTTATTGTGAGATGATTATGAGTTGTTTATTTGGCATTTTAAAAAAACAATGCAATCAGTGGCAAAATGCAAATAAAGATGATGCCAATATTTTTTTGATTGGACTGTGGTAGCGCGGATTGATCCAACCGGTCATCCTCTGCTTAGGTTTGGTTAATTGAAGCAGTGGCAGGTAAGGATACTAGAATAATGATGTTCAGCAGACACGCTAGCCACCCTGAATTCTGCTATTGTCATTAAGTACATGCCACTATATGCTCTGACATTTGTGTTTTTGGTAAGTAAACACTGATAGCTTGTATAGTGTTCTTGCCAAAATCCCTAAAATTCTCTCTGTTGTGTGTATCTCGATTTTTCTCTGTGTGCTTTTAGTAGCGAAGCCGCCAGCGTGAGTCGCTTGTTTCAGTAAACGTCTTAATGAAAATTGAGGGCTCACCCAACTGGAGAAGCAGCTGTGCTTGCTAACGTTTGGTTCATGACTTAAAAAACACTTTCAGGTGATATACTCTTGGCAGTGTTCATTGGAGTAGTGTGATATATTCCAGCAATAGTTATGTCACTGCAATGATTATGTTGAATTAAAGGAACTCTCCTCTGATCTGTAAGGTAACCATTTTTGCTCAAAACTAATTTGAGGAATTGCAGTGTGAAGACTTTTGTTCTTTGTCTTTTCCAAAGTGTCTTCTCTGTAGTTGATGTGTGTGGAGATGTCGTTCTCTCCTAATGCCCGTTTTTATTTTTCTGTAGGATCTATTCCTGATGAGGCTAAAGCTTTGTCACTGTTGGCGCCAGCAAACGCTGTTGCAGGAATTCTGCCAGGAGGAGGACTTCTTCCAACGCCCAATCCTATGTCTAACCCAGGGGTAAGACGTCACTATCTCTGGAGATGGGACAATATACTGCAAAACTTTCTATTTGTGTTGCCACATTCTATCAAATTTAAACAATGGTTTAACACAGCACAGCGGTCTGCCATGCATCCTACCTAAAAATCATGTCGCTGAGCTGCCTGTGCATTGTCTGGTTTATTTGTTACCATCATTACTGTGACTGCTCATAAGAAACAAAGGAGCAATTCCCTCACATAAAATTCACCTCAAGCCAATGGCTTTTGATTATTTTATCATGACATTCCTCCCGGTTCACCAAATATGGCAATGAATTGGGTAAACAATGGGTGTTTTTATGGGAATGTGAATTTTCCTGACCAAATTGAGTGACGGCAGATTGTCTGCATGTTCCACATTTTGCTGAATGTGTCACGCAGAGTTTGGATTTGCACTCGATTTTGTTCTTGACTTGGGCTCGCCCTGCCTGGGTCGAGATCATTTTTTTGCTATTTGCATGCAGAATCAGTAATATCAAATTATGATCCATAATCCAATGTTAATTTAACACTCGACACAAAGTCGATTTGGTAGCAGTTCTGGACGGGCATATAATGCGGTCGTTCTTGTCCTTGGAAACGGCAGTTGACAAAATTGGTCAATTTGGTCAATTTTCTGGGGGAATTTGTGTTTCTCCCTTTTTAAAAATAAGAAAAGTGAGTATTTCACTTGGTGGGTTACAAATGGAGTCATATTGTTAGAAAGAAAGAGTTTTGAAAATTGTAATTTGCGGGTGATGTCTTTTGTGTTCTGGTGCTTTGGACCTGAAAGAGTTTATACATCTACTCATTCTCTGTCAAAATGATCATGAACTCAAGATCTCAACGTTACGCTGGCATAACAAAAGCACCTTTACACTCATGTATGTTTGGTTTTGTTCCAGATGGGAGGAAACCCTTTCGGTGTTCCAAACATGGACGCAATGGCTGCATTTGGATTCCCAGGAGCTAATATGAATCCTCAGGTGAGAGTCTTTGTTGAATGACACTGATGAGTAAATACTTTTCCAACACTTGTAAAGTTAAACATGCAGTATATTTGATTTGACAAACCTGTTTAACATCTTCCCACTGTTTTTCTTTCTTTCTTTTTTTTTACAGGCTGCTGACCAGCTGTTAAAGTTCATGACAGATCCAAAGTAAGTCATTGTAAAGAAGCTGCTTTTGAATTATGGAGCAAAGAAATAGATGAGTTTGTAGTAACGATGAGTCGACTAACTAATATTCTTTGTTTCAGACTGAATCCTTTGGCTGCAGGCTTGAACCTGAGTGCAAGTCTGAAGGCTGACGCTTCTAATAAAGAAATTGAAGAGGCCATGAAGAGAGTCAGAGAGGCCCAGTCGCTCATTTCTGCTGCCATTGAACCTGGAAGTAAGTGCACTGACGTTTGGAGGACCTTTCTTGTTCTGATGCTGACTCTGCAGTCTACGATAATGTCTGTTTTGTGTGCAGTGAAGTCTTACAAAGTGAAGACTTATTGTTCTAGTTTTCAGCATTTTCAGGAAGGTTCTTTGTACCCTGACAATACTAAGCACTTTCTGGTTTTCTGTCCTGCAGATAAGGAAAGCAAAAAGAAGCGTTCTCGTAGTAGGTCCAGGTCCAGGAGGAGGAGGTCCAGATCACGTTCTAGACACAGGTGATAACAACTGTTAGTTATCTTAAGAGTCCAGATGAAGAAGCTTTTTGTAATAAGAGAATAAAGTTTAATGGTGTACATGTCTGGTTTCAGGCGAACACGGAGCAGATCACGCAGACGATCAAACTCCAGAAACAAGAGGCGCTCCAAAAGCCCTCGCAGGAGACACACCGACTCCAGAGACCAAAGCAGGAGATCTCCAAGCAGATCCAGGTGGGTTAGCTGCATAAATGCTTCATGCAGATCCTAGTTTGAGATGTAATTGAGCCTGTCTGAGATCTTAATTGTGTCTAACAGAGATAGAAAGAAAGAAGACTCAGGGAGAAGAAGATCCAAAACACCACCTAAGAGCTACAGCACAGCCAGGAGATCACACAGCGGGGACAGGTGAGAACAGCAAACCACCTCGTGTGCTCAGACAGAACAAAAATTCAAAGCGTACATTTTTGTATTGCAGCTACCAAATCTTTTGTTTTCAAGTAGTAATCTCTTTGTCCTGATCTGCCACACAGGAGACGCAAGAGAAGTCGAAGCCATAGCCGATCTCCTCCCAAAAAGAGGACTCCATCTCCTAGAAGGTTGGTGTGTTTATGTGAAATATTCGTAGATACTACTACAGCTAAACACTTAAGTTTCTGAGGAGATTGTTGTTGGTACATGCAGGACATTTTATAACACACTTGACTTTTCCTCTCCAACCTCCACAGACACAAGAAGGAAAAGAAAAGGGATAAGGAAAGGGACAAGGACCGCAAGAGTGAAAAAGATCGCAGTCGTGATGAACGCGAACGCTCCGTCAGCAAGAAAAAGAAAAGCAAGGACAAAGAACGAGAGCGAGAACGAGAGAGAGAGCGGGAACGAGAGAGGAAATCAGACGGAGAGAAAGGAGATGTAAAGGTCAGTATTGTGTATTTGACACACTTACCTTGAGCGTTGCTGTTCTGGTGTTAAACCAGTGGGGCTCCTTATGCTTTACACTGTCACATCCATTGGTTTTCCTTTCATAGGTCACCAGAGATTATGATGAGGAAGAACAAGGCTATGACAGCGAGAAGGAGAGGGAGGACAGGAAGGATTCTGACGACTCTGCTTTGTCTCCTCAGTCTGTAGAAGGTAACGGCACATCGAGGCCTGTGAAGCAGGCCAAAGTAAACGGAGCTGACGATCACCACGAAGAGGACATGGATGTCAGCGATTAGGTGGTCCGTCCCTCTCTGTCCCCTCATTATTCCTCCGTTTTGGTTGTAAACATGTCACGACTCCTCCCCCCCTCCCCCTAAATCTTAAATGTGAAGTGAGCGTCAAATGTATAGATTTTTCGCACCGAAGGGTCATCAACTCTTTTCTTGCAAATATGCAATGCAGAATGTCATTTTCGCAGAGAGTTCGTCCGATGACATTGTCACATTGCTTCAAAGTACCCACACGCTTTTTGCCTCTACGAACGTAGTCGGTTAAAACTGGAAGTAGGCTTGCTTTGCTTTTCTTGAGCTTGTGTTGTCAGGTTTTGTCACTTTTTTCACATATTGTATCTTTTACATTTTTGTTTAGTGTCGTGGTATTGTTGTTCAGGCCTCTTCCTCCCCCCATGATCCCCCCTTCCTCCTCGAAACAGTTAAAAACATTTGTTTCTTGTTATTTGAAAGTGTTGATTGTTTTATCAAGGATTTCTTTTATAATAAAGCCTATTTGGAAGAAACAAGACATTGAGATATTGTTAATAAGTACAATAACCAGACGTGATGACTTTACTGACAGCAAATTTATCAGCAACTATTTTTTTTATAATTATTCATAAAAATTGAATGTTCCAGCGTCTCAATTGTATAAAAAAAAAAGCCTTTCCTTCTATTCAATTGGTTAAATGAAAATCTCTGGATTTTGGAGCGTTCTCTATTTTAATTATAGCCTCGAACAATCAAGACATTTTTGGCAGATTAATCAAAAAAGAAAATCATAAATTATGGCCCTAAACGTACTTTTTTTCTTTAAGCTAATTTAACAAAATATACTGAGTGTGAAAGTACCTCAAATCATTTAAAAATATTGCCATAAAGCAGTCTCACTTATTGCCCGGTGTAGTAAAATGCGTGACGGTTGAAATGAATACCGACCAGTACAATATGGAATACTGTCCGTTTATTATACTTGCACAAAGTCAGTTTGAACATGATGCTGGTGCTTTATTTAAAGGGAAGTGAAGTAGGTATGGTTGCAGTAGATGTAAGCTGAAGTCAGTCAACTCAATGCATCAGAATATTTCCCATCCGGACAGTTTTCGAGAAATCCAGCAATATCAACTTCACAGTTTAGTTTGCTCTCCTCGGATTAAAAAGAAAACGGGAGAAATATGCGCAGACTACCATCAAGGAGAAAGTTTATAAGCACATAAAAAGGTGTTCCAAAGTGATAGTGTTACAAGTTTTCAGTTTTTTCCCTTAATCTTAATAACCAATAAGTCTGCAGGTAATATGACAAACGCTCAGAGAATATAGCTGAAAGATGCATGTGAACCAGAAGGCTAACGCAGCCATAGCATGCCTTAAATATACTTAATATCAGTGCAGTATTAAACTAAACAGTTTACCTGATATCCCATCTGGGGTCTCCCAAACGTACACACACACGCGCACGCACACACACACACACACACACACCGAGCACAGATTTCATACTATCACGACAAACATGGTGACAGCTGAGAGGTAACATGAGCTAACCTGAAAACGCAGGCGGCGGCGTCCTGCACAGGGAAAAAGGCTTGGATATCAGTTGATGTGTTTTTATGCTGAACCTTCTCCCAGCTGGTTAAAAACATTCTTGCGTACTGGAAATGTATTGCTACACAGTGTTTTCACTCCTTTTGAGTTTATATATATATATTTATAGTACATACTTTATAAATGAATATTAAGCTCAGTTTGAGGATATAGCTAGATTCCGTTTTATGGATTACAGATGAGATGTGATTTATTTACATATAATACGGTGTCAGCGCAGCTAAGAACGAGGATTCAGTCATCAGTCCTGGGAGATGAGATAATAATAGATATTAAAATAGTGATGATGAAGAGTCCAGGCCGTGTCTTCTGACAGCTTTCACAGGAAACAGCAGCAGAGAGCAGCAGAGAGCAGCGCGTCGTACCGCTCAGGAGGTGAACAGTGAGTACATTGAAAGCTATCACTCATTTCACAAAGAACAACTGCCGATATGCATCTATATGTGAGATGGCGCTCTGTAACATCTGTTTGCATCGATTCGCTTTGGATCCGTCAGCAGAAATGAACAATAACTGATCAATAAAACCAGTTCCTTTTTTTTTTTTTTTTTTTTTTTTTTTTTTTTTAAACGGATAATATATATATATAGGAGTAAAACAATACAGGATTCCTCTTTTTTTTTTTGTTTCCCACCTCTCAAACAGTCAAACTCGCTGGTCATTTCCTGTTTGTGTCAGATGTGTTTACAGGTCAGAGGTCGGGGAAGCGACTGGGATCTTCTTTGAATTCAGCCGGGATGCAGAAAGTAGAATCTTCAAATTTGTCGTAGCGGAATTCCTGAAAAGTGACAGTTGCTGTGATGGTGGGGAAGACGGGGATGTCTGCGAGGGAGAAAAACACACAAGATGTAAACGTGTTACTGTGTGATCGTTCCCGCCGCGATCGCCCACTCACAGGAACACAGCGGTAGGTCGACACACATACCGAGTTTGACTGGAAACCCAGGCGGAAGTTTCATCTGAACGAACTCCCGGAGTTTGTTGAAGTGCTTGAACGGGGCTATGACCTCCAACACGTTTAGTAACCTGGAGGCAGAGGAGAGTGAGTCAGCGGTTTACTTTCACAGTCTCTTCTTTGCCAACATTTCCCAATATATGAACAAAAAGGGGATTTAGTGAAACGGCAATTTGAGATCCTGAAAAGAGCTGCAACAATTAAATGATTAGTTGACAACTATTCGGTTAATCCCAAACTGTTTTGATGATCGATCGAGTCATTTAAGAAAAAAACGAATTCAAAGTTCTCCGATTTCAGCTTCTTAAATGTGAATATTTTCGGGTTTCTTAACTCCTTTATGAGTTGTGGACAAAACAAGCCGTTTGAGGAGGTCATCTCTCAGGCTTTGGTAAAAACTGAAATTTTTTAACATTTTATAAATGTTATAGACCAAACTACCTAATAGATTAATTGAGAAAATAATTGACAATGACAATAATTGTTAGTTACAGTCTGAATGAATAAAGAATCTTGGTACAGGCTTCAGTCCATTTCTGCATTCCAACCTGCATTCTATCCAAGAGATAGGAGCAGTTAGATCAAAGAGTTATGTCCCGTTTATAAATAGTTTTATATAAATAGATCATATTAAACAGTAAAGAAGCAGCCCTTTGTGCCTGTACTGAGCTAAATGCTAACATGCTCACAATGAAAACACTAACATGCTAATGTTACAAAGGTACACCCTTAATAATCTTGCCACCTCTCATGTTATCTAGTGACCCGTTGGCGGCCCCTCACACCCAGACTGGAGCCCTCTGTATTCAATTATTCATCTGTATCCTGATACGTCAGCTTCTACGGAGGTTTTCATTCCTCGTCCTCAGTGTTCAGACAAACACTTGTCTTCTATCACTCCAAGTAAATCACGCTACATTACAGTTGCAAAAGATTTTCTCCATAAATGGTTACAATGAAAACTAGTGGGGCTGAGACTCGAAACTCTTCTCTCCGTCTCCTTTTGGTGATTAATGAAAATGAACATTCTTAACAGAAGTAAGTACAACATATTTGTAACATTACAAAGCACAGAAGGGGAAAAAACCACATTAAAAAGCCATTAGCTATCATAAAGGCCGGGGTTTTATTCCAGCTCCATTAAGGTTCGTTCAGTAGAAGAGATAAAGCAATTTACTACATAATGTCCCGGCAATATTTTACAGCACTGCCTGTAAGCCATTACAGCAGAACACCAACCCACATCCTGTGTGAATCCTCCATCCTCATCTTTAAAACCCTCCTTTCCTCAGATCTTATTTCCCCTCCATGAACCTCTCCCTTTTTTTTGCAGCAATATTCCTCTCAAGAAAATCAACGGTCATTAAAAGCTCAAAGTATTGTTGTGATTTACACTTTCAATCAACTCCTATTTGGACAAATCTACTTCCATCACCAGACGAAAAGAAAGCCTGTGTAAATGGATAACCAGCAGCGGGAAAAGATTACTGTTTAAAAGTTTTTAAAAAATGAGGTCATTTGGAAACAGTGTCACCATTACATCGTTTGTCCACCAGAGAGCACTGACTGCTTTTCATCTGTAAAACTTGCTGCAGTCCATATCACTGTTATCCTTAATATCCAAATGAAATGGATTCTCGGTTAAAAAGGTCAGACAATATAGTGTTATTGGCTTTTTAATATTTGTTTATCAGCCTTATACCCTGCATAGGCCAGGCTTTAATTGCTACATTTACAAATGTAATCCTAAACAAATGCCAAAAGCATTTATTTTTTTTCCATAGCACACTCAAAGCTCTGACATTTTCTTGTCACATGGTGAGGCAGTTTATTCAGTGTCTCCCCCAACCAACCGGCGTCTACGTGATCTGAGTTATTTCAGCTCTACGTTACACTTTTTTCTAAAGTGGGAGAGTATTCACCCAGGATCAAACTGTGCAGCAGAGCTTTGTAAATACTTCTGAGGAGGAAGGGGGTGTACTTACGACTCGATGCCTAGAGGGAAATCCTGGCTCATGGCTACATTAGCTTTGAAGTTCTTCTTGCTTTCTTTACACACAAGCTCTCTACCCAGATGAGGAGGCCTGAAGGCGGGAAGACACACAGTCAAACACACACAAAGAGACATTGGTTTTTATTCTTGGTGTATGACGTGGATTTAATCATCAGCATCTCTACGGAATTTCTTGCAATTGCCCTGCCTGAATTTCTAATTGTGATGGAGACGAACACACAAGATACTTACTTTCCTTGCTCTGCGGTGATGTACTCTTCCCAAGAAATAGTGTTGGCTGCTGGAGCTGTGAGGGACTGTCGTCTCACGGGCTGGGGACACGAAAGAGTCGGTGAGAGGCACATTCACAGTCATCAGGCTACCAGTACTGTTCGCTATTGGTCGATAAAGTCTCTTACCTCAAAGTTCTGTTCACTGATGCCGCCTCCTTTGCTCAGGCTCTCCATGATGGCTTTGTTTCTCAAGATGTCCTCCTCGCTAAGGTGTTCTCGCCGCTTCCGTGACTCCAGCACCAGACCGTTCACCGAGTAGAAGTCAGCCACGAAGTTTCCGATCCTCTCCTGCGCAGAAAAACAAGCAGGTGTCGGTGTTTGGTCATGAGTTTATCCTGTGAATTACCCAACAATACTGCTGATTTCTTAAAATGTGCCGTAGTGCAGTCTGAAGGTCGGACTGTACCGACTTCTCAGACGACAAAATATTTAAATTTAAAGCTCTCATCCCCTGTGGGAAGACAAGTTTATAAAACCACTGAATGCAACTATAAAAAGGTATACACAGGTCTTTTTTTAGATTCATAGTGCAATAAAACACTTGATTTGAAAACAAAGATTTGTGAAGGTTCTGCAAAGGGCGTATGATGGATGTTTTATTTGCCTTAGATACCCGATCCAGCTATCTGACTCAGTATTGGACGGATATTGGTGCACCTTTATTGAATGTACCTTAATTTCATAAATATGTTTCAACTATGGCTCATTTTATATTTACGCAAATCCCTTTGTCAAAGACCTACTGTAAATATTTAGTCTTTCTCTGTTGTTTGAATGCGTCTTGTAACGTGTTTTTCAGTAACGTTGTCTCCCATAATACTCACTGTTTTGTCCTCTCTGAACAGCCAGCCGATCTGACTGCGTGAGAAGCTGATGGACTTGGTGGACAGAGTTGCAGAGTAGACGTCGCTGCTCATCAGAATATCCACCTCCTCTTCGGTCTCCATCTCTGACTCCTAGAGGGCGGGACAATGGCGGTGAGTGGTTGCGGTTCATATTAAAACAGCTGATGTGAAACAGAGGGTCTGGCCGTACCGCTCACTCACCTCGTGGTGTATTCTTTGGTACACTTTTGCCTCATTGTCCAGAACCACGAAGGTCTGGGAGGGCGCGGCCTCGCCGTTGAAAATGAAGCTCAGATCTCCGCGCTGACACTTCATGTCAGTGAAGTCTATGAGAGTGGTGTCAAGTCTAAATCAAGAGAGAGGAGAGGGAGTGCGTGAGGAGTGTTTTGTCCTACTTTTGAGATCTAAAAGAAGTCCTCGACCTGGATGTCGACAACTTGCTGCTTCAAAAACACCGTGAATTAGATCCTCTATTACAGGAAACTCTTACCTGATGTTAATCCCCTGCTTGTAGATTTTACAAGCATCAGATGGAAGCATCCGGGACAGCAAAGGCACTAAAACACAGAAGAGAGAGTGAATAACAAGCATTTCATACTCCAGGTTTTGAATTGACTTTAAACACAATCCTTAAGCTGGTCTCATCAATTATCAATGTTGTAATAATGGTTGAGAGTTCCGTCTATAGACAACGTTTTTAGTGTGTGAAATATGAAAAACTCACCCCAGCTCTGAAAGTCCCAATGCAGCTCCAGATAAAAGTCACCAAGCTACAGAAAAGACACAAAACACATCTAACTGAGTGATTCAACTGACGTGCTATGATTAAATGGGTCAGAAAAAAAGTTCAGCGCAGAGAACATTTCCCATTATGCATTTCGGCAGGTCATTTGCATACTATAGGACACACACAAAAGTCATTTATGCAAATCCAAGCCTGCAGAGATTTTAGAAAATACAAATTGAGTGAAACTTCAGCGATGCAAAATGAACCACGTTGCAAACTTGAGTTTGTTGTTTGAGGCAGCGAGATCCTCACCTCCTTGAGAGCGTTCAGTAACTTCGGCCTCTTGTCCTCCACACTCTCTCTGGACTGCTGCTTTAACTTCCGCAGTATTGCTGTGACTGAGGAAACAAAGAACTTAAGTTACACAAATGTACACATTCAATGTCTTTACGTCGGCTAAACAAGGTGCACAACTTGTGTTTCCCACTAGTCTGACTTTAATGATATAATTGGTTGATTGCTCTTATCACAGATATATTGATATCAGAGGACAGAGCTGATACAACTTCACAAAGTGCAGCTCTTTCTCTCACAAACCAACACAAAAGTGCTGATGAGGCGCTGGCTGCAGCTCGTCATTGCACACAACCAGTGAGCGAGCTGCTGATGCAATATGCACATGTGTGAAAGTGGATAAGAGATGACCGATGACACGACTGCAGTGTTTTTTTGTGAAAAGCTAAACGTTTGATATCAAGCAGACATCATCTCCATTTGTCCTTCACACACTAAGTGATGGCCAGCTGGGAGCAGCGTTTTATTCATCCAAAGATCTAAATACCACACGCCCTGTCTTTTCTCTGCATGTCCTTGGTGGTGGTGCGATTGTTCCCAGCCCCCTCTCTGCCTCCCCTTCACCCTTGTGAGTCGGGTGACCTTCTTAAAGCGGAACTACTGGTCCCAGTCCCACGACAGCCTGCCACAGCAGGAACGGAGACTCGTGACGCATACTAACGAGGTTGAGGGTCATTTCTCACAGTGCTGGTCCTCACAACCTCCATCACAGACAGAATGGGAGGCTGATAACTCACAGTTAGGCTATCTATACAGCCAAAAAGCAAGAGGAAACTTGTGAGCTCAACTTTGTCACAAAAAAAACAGAGATTAAAGATTTATTTAGTCCTTTATATTTTCTATTATCTTTAGTTAAGCATACAAAATGAACACCACATTTAAAAAAAAAAAAGGAAAGAGCAGCAGATGCATCCCAAAGGCATTAGCCGGTGCCTCTCACATGTCATTTGACTCTTTCTCCCTGCATGTCAGATCTAAAAGCAGTAGCGTCATTAAGCAGGGGAGTGACCGGGCTGTAAGCTCAGGGCTTCCGAACGCTAAGCCACCGTCCCGGCTGCGTTCCAGCCCATCTGGATGACGAGAGCTCAGAGAAAATCCCTACTTTTAGCTTTTTAGCCGGACCGAGCGGATGGCCGCCTTTAAACAGTTACAAATGACCTATAAAAGTCCTTCAAGCGTTCAGACGTATGACGTGACCTCCAACGGTATTCGGCTTTTTCCACATTCATAAAACCAAAGGTGAATGAATGAAATTGGAATAAGTCAATGATGTGCACAGTATAAAGCATAATATGGAAGCAGTACTCATCATCATCAGTTGAAAATGTTGTCATTCTTTCCTATTTTCATCTTCAGATGTTCTCTGCAACTTGACTGGATTTCAACTGTGGGCAATTCAACTGATTTCATCCCTGATGCAACTCCAGAAACTCTTTATTGTGAGGTAACCGAACAGACTCGAAACTAAACTGCCAGGAAATCTTTCTGCAAAGCACGGACTCTGGAAATTGAATTAACTTTGCGTTTTGTATTTTATTAGCTATGAGAAATAAAATAAAAAAATCTGTATTTCCTTCTTCATTAGGAAAATATATTCTATAATTAAGCTGTTAACACAAAAAAACAGAAGACATCAGCTTCATACAGAACTTCCTGAACACACCACCACCACCAAGCTGACATTTACCAAGAGTGCTACGATATTAGCATTCAAACAGAGAGCTTCTCCAGGAGTCAGAATGACTTTAACACCAGCATGAAGCCATCATAAATCCATCGGCCCATCAGACCGGTCTCACTGAACCTAACTGTTAGAACGGGGATGGTATGACCTTGGGCATGATGCTGAGATTACCACAAACCCATCCAAACATGAAACCCCCCCCGAGACAGCAGACAGCTATTATAGATCAGCGCTAACGTTACTTACTCATTTGCCTGTCGCCGTAGCTGATGGCCTCTGCTAGAGGGCTCCATCCCTGTGCATTCTTAATCTTTACAGGAGCGTTATGGGCCAGGAGCAGGAGGGCACACTCTGAAAGAAAAACACAAACGGTTAACAATTTCAGACAACTCACATTTGTCTCTGATGTCAATTCTGTTTGTTGTCAACAATGTTCTTTACCTGTTGTTTTGAGCAGCCATGCCAAATTCAGAAGGTAAATGTTAGGATTTTTAATATAATATTCGTAACAGTGTCGTTACGAAACATGTCAATGTTTAAACAGACTGCTGATTTTAATGTAATGACAAATGTAGGACATCTTACATAGACATTACATTCTGTACATTCAGATCAGCATCAACAGTAGTAACTACTACTACTTCTGTACTGGTGATGAGGTACTTCCATAGTTCCACTATAATTCCTCCCCTTTTTCTCACATTTTGGCGTATGGAGTTTTTCAGTATCCACATTGGTAGAGGGTGTCGTATGTTTCACAGATGTAAATCCCTAATTTGTGATTTTGGCCGATATAATTGACTCATGCACGTTGCACTGCAAAAAGAAGTATCTGTGTCCTTATGCATTGGCTGCTTTGCATGTTTTCGGTGATCTATGTAGATTTATCTAAATTAACTCCATTGTTATACTAACTATATTACAGAATATTCACCAATCAGGACTGTGAGTGGTATTCAGGTTACCAGGCACTGCAGCGGTCAGATGAGACATGGTGAGTGCAGCTTGTTTATGGGGGGGGGCTACTCCAAAAATGAAACTGAAGTGATATTTAAAAAGGGCCTTTAATGAGTATGTCAAGTGCTCTTTCAATAAAGCCTCATTATCATAGATGAGAGGCCATGCACGGGCGGAATTAGTGTAATTTTCTGGGCTGAACCCTAGACCGGTAGATTACCATCTGAAAAGCTTTTTATGTTCAGTTTTGTTTAAACCTCCTAAAATAAATAAATAAATAAAAATGTATTTTTATAAACCAGTTATTAAAAAGAGCAAAACTTTTGCACTCCAGTAGGACGACATGTGCGTAGAAGAATACCTTAGGTAGGCAATATAGAACAAAAAACTCCCGCACGCTGTCTTCTTCACTTGCGTATAAATATCTTTTAGCAACAACGTTTCGGTACGTAGACCTTCATCAGGTTATTTTACAAGGAAATGAGGATGCATGCATTAAATAGAACTTGGGGTTCGTAAATAGGTTGGTAGACCAATCAGATTGCCCCAATCACATGACATCAATCAGTCATCCACGAATCGGAACCATCAACAAATAAAGAATCAATTTACATCATATCGTGGCACTAAAAGCCTACAAACAACATGAAAACATACACATAATACATAATATATAGGAGGAATGTCTTCAATCAAAAAACACATAAAGAAGATAATTATAGAAATTATAGAAAGGCTGTAATGCCAAGATCAATACTTTTCTTTTATAGGACAGGATTTTTAGGAGTTTGCAAAGGTTTTCTATAAACCAGTTTTTACCTTTTTGGCCCATCATCACAGCCAGGTGAAGAGGTGTGTTCCCTGCAAGAGAAACACTTCAGATGATCTCCCCATTACATGTAAACACAAACAAATGAATTAATCCACATGTGATAAGAGAGGCCTGGTGTGAAATGCATTTAAACAAATGAGGCAATAGATTAGGCAGATCTTCTTCCTTTCTTCCAACTCTGCTCCCAGTAGACCACATGACACATGACACTAAAAACCTGTGCAATACAACACACTGTGCAATTATAGCTATAATAGTGTTTCTGTCTGTACATATAATATTTCAGTTATTGTGGATTCTTTACTGTTTTTATTGCTTATTTATAATCCAACGTGACTTCTCTCATTGTGAGGATTTAAATATCCAACTTTGTGATTTTGCCTTTTGCTGATAGTAAGGGAAGCTGTCACCTCAACAAAGCTACAAAGTGGAGTTTGAGTTGCTTTGGTTTTGAGAAACTGTTTGAATTGCAGTATGTGTGAATGTAAAATGCATGTTTGTGCTGCTATAAGTTACAATACAATCCAATTCGTGGACAAATGTGGGGCATTTGATTTAACTCCACAAATGTGTGAATTTGCTGCTCTTTTCTTTGTCTTCAAGGAAATCTGATCTACAATTGTATCGATGAATCCAAGAAATAATTAATATACTTATCAATAATGTGCAATACAAATACACTGTGCAATTATAGTTATAACAGTTTTCTGTCTGCATATATAATCAGTTATTGTGGATTCTTTACTGTTCTTATCTTGTTTTTCTTTTACTAAGTCTCTTGCTTGCACTATAACCTATGCTGCTGTAAAGGATTCTCTCATCTTATCTCATCAACAGCATTACACTCACCATGCACATCTTTCTGGGTGATGCTGTGGGTCCTGATGAGGGAGGACAGCCGACGCACGTCTCCCTTGAACACGCACTCGTGCACGGGGAACTCCAGGTCCTCAGTGGTGGTGAGGATGATGATGGGGTTCTTGTTGCTGTCGGTGCAGACTGATGAAGGGTTTCCATTCATGTTATTTGCATTGTGTTGTGACGTTTTGCCGGCTCTCTGGAAACCCTTGTTTGACTTGACATGGTTACTGGTCCCATTAGGGGTGTCGTCGTTGGTGTCCATGATGTCCTCATGTTTGTTGGGTTTGTTGTGGTCCTTCCTCACGGCGCGTATCTTCTCCCCCGTCATGCTGACAGACGAACCTACACCTGCTACAGTTAGCTTTAGCTCCCAGCTAGTCCACAATACAATGAATGCGATGGGCGCGGCGGTGCAATTAAGAGAAATAAAATGCTAAACATAACAGAAACACACACACACGATAAATCAACACACAGCTACGGATTAAAACGAATTAAAAAAAAGACTACATCGTTCTGTGTATGTACGGTGGAAGGGGGTCGATGCTTTGCGGCAAAAACAATGCAGGTGGACGAGCGGACGGCACAATAAACCATCCGAGCTATCGCGGGGGGGACATCTCGCGAGAGTATACCTCGAAGCGATTTCGTGCCGTTTACGTCATCTTCCAGCGACGCATTTTGCCTTCTAACTGAGTTGTTGGTATGATTTGGACTGTTTATTATAAAAAAAAATTTATGAATTACATTTTTGTTTGCTGTTTGAATGTGTCTGTGTTTTATATTAACGAACAAATGTCTTAATAAAAGTTATTGAAAAAAATAAATAATAATAATAAATAAATAAAAAGTAGCTGGCTAGCTGCGTTGTTTTAAAAAAAATAAAAATGGCGTCCTCAAAGAAAAGGAAGAAAGTTGTAAATCAAAAAGGAGCAAGTCCGAACGGTATAATAAACCATCCGAGCTATCGCGGGGAAATCTCGCGATATTATACTTCGACGCGAGTTCGTTCCTCCTACGTCATCTTCGAGCGACGCATTTTTACTAAATCGCAAGAAAGTAGCTCGCTGCTTTGTTTTCAAGAATGGCGTCCTCAAAGAAGGGGAAAAAAGTTGTAAATCAGGAGGAACTTCGGCGCCTGATGAGGATAAAACAAAGACAGACAACAGACAAGAAGCGCGTGGAGTCTCCTTTTGCTAAATATAACAGTCTCGCGCATCTCAGCTGCACCTTGTGCAACGTGCAGGTGAAGTCTGAGCTGCTGTGGCCGGCGCATGTTCTCGGAAAACAGCATAAAGAGAAAGTAGCCGAGCTGAAGGGAGGGAAGAGTCAACCAGTGGCACCACAGAGTCAACCAGTGGCGCCACAGAGTCAACCAGTGAAGAGGAGAGCGCCCGACAGCGAGGACAACAAGGGGAAGAGGGTGAAGCCCTCCTCGGATGCGGGTCAGTCTACGTCATCGGAGCTGCCAGGTGATTTCTTTGAGAAACCCAACGAGAAGGGGGCTGTTTCTACTCAAACATCTGCAGGTCTGAGTCTGCTGGCTGGGGTTTATGATGATGGAGATGATGATGATGATGATAATGAAGAGGAGGCAGGTGAGGCAGGAACCACAAACCCTGCTCCTCCTCCTGCAAAGACTGAAGCTGCAGGACTACCCGATGACTTCTTTGACAGCTCCCTCCCGTCCACACCCGCCATCTCCCACTCAGGATCCATCCTGAAGGCAAACGTGGTGGAGAAAAGCGCAGAAAAGAAAGAAAACAGCGCAGAGGCACTGCCGGAGGGCTTCTTCGACGACCCTGTCAGAGACGCCAAAGTGCGCAACGTGGACGCGCCCAAAGATCACATGGACAAGGAGTGGGAAGAGTTTCAGAAGGAGATACGACAGGTGAACACCAAGTCAGAGGCCATCGTGGCGGAGGACGACGAGGAGGGTCGCCTCGAACGACAGATTGATGAAATCGATGAACAGATCGAGTGTTATAAGAGAGTTGAAGTTCTGAGAGACAAGAGGGATGTGGTGAAGAGCAAGGTGCTGCCCAGTGCGGAGGAACAGATGGAGGTAGATGGCAGCGATGAGGAAGAAGAGGATGAAGAGGAGCTGCTTGGGCTTTTGTACCATGACTGGAGGGCTAAAGGGGCACTGGCCTAGGTCTCTCTAGAGCTCCTATAACTGTGAGACAGAAGCCATGCGTGTGTCAGCAATTGTAAATATGTTTGTTAACGCCACATATTTTGGTATATTTCTGGATTAAATGTGATGCAGTGATGCGCGACGTTATTGTAAACCGTTGTTTAGACAATGTTTCTCAGTTCATGACTTAAAGAAACCAGATGGAGCACAAATCAAACCTTTTAACTTTGTTTTATTCATTGGTGCTCACACAAAAAAAAAAAACACATTCATAAAATGTCCCCCCCCAAACACAGCAGCAGCTTGGACCCTATGCCATCTATGTCATGACGGCCAAAGCTGTTACATTGTCCTGCAAAAAAAACAAGTAGTCGACTATGTTAAGTTTATAAATAATTTGTTCATGTTACATTATAAGCAACATGCAAAGCACAAATGAATTATTTAAAAAATGTACAATGTTAAGATTAAGACCGTAGAGAACATTTTACTGAACCCCGACCCGCTTCACAAGATCATTTCGAATAATACATTTAAACCATTTTTTACAGAGTACAACAATGTTTGAGTATGACAACTTTCGTATGTAAATACACCATTATTAAGCCCATTAAATGGAATAAAATGAATCAAGTAAAGAGTGATGGTCAGTGCTTCCTGTACTACCTGTTATACACATTGTGAGCTTGGTGTGTCTCCTGTCAACTGCAATTTTAAACAAGCAATATCTGTCATTTTGTTATTGCTACATATGCATCATGATTTACCATTTTAAAAACTCTTAATGATTTAAAGTGTTCGTAGCCCTTTGAAACTTGTAGAACTGAAAGCTGCAAAAATACCAAGCGAAAAAAAAACAAGACATTTACAGAAACTAAACAACAATCAAAATGTAGCAACTAACTGAAAATAAGAGGGAGAAAAACACTGAGCAGGAAGAGATCTGAAACGGTGATAAGCCTATAAAAGAGCATATATAAATCCTCACTGATGCTCAAATGTGTGTTTCAATTAAGTTAGGAACCGGACTAAAACAAAACAAACCACTCACAAAAAACAGTTTCTAGTCAATTTTGTAAACTTTCCTAAAATTCTACCTCAGGTTCTATAAATATGGTTAGTTGTTCCAGGTGTTGATGGGTGAGGAAGTAAACTGAAAATGATATCCTCCATGGAAGCTTAACACACTAAATACGGAACAAAAAAAGAAAAGAAATAGGTGCAGGTATGAGGTATGCAGCAAGTATGAGGATTGAGGGTGGAAAACAGGACTCAAAATAATTCACACTTCCCATGGTTTATTTAATTTAAACCATGGAATTTGCTAAAAATAAGAGCGGACTATTCTGCATACGGGTACTCCCATGGATGAATTTTAAAATGTGAGCGTATGTTTTGTGTTGAAATAGGCCGTGGAGGGAGAGTGAGTATGGGGCATGCCAGCGCCACTGTTCCACAATCAGTATGATAAATATTCAGTTCACAAAAGTGCAGCAATTACAGAAAAGGGTCGGGAACTTCAAACTCCCAGACCCCGCTGGGTATTCAATACTGTTCACTGCTGTCAGTGATAATGTGCTCACAAACCTAGAGCAGCTCTCAGCTCCATCAGGGAGTACATCTGGTCTCCGTCATTGTCAAAACACTCCATGGTGCGACCATTGAGATTCGATGTTTTAAATAATTTCCTCAGGCGGCGGTAGTTAAATCCGGAGGAGTTGCGTCCGATGCCTTCCTGCTGGAAGACGTCCTCCAAGTCTGAAAAGATGAATTTTATTCAGAAACATGCAAAACGGGTTTGTTTATGATAGCGAGGCATTCTTGTTATGGCCCTTTGCAAAAATGTGTAACCTTTCAAATATCTTAGGAAATATGCTTCTTTGCTTTCTTTGAAATGGGGGAACAGCTAGTCTGGCTCCGACCTCAGGCAAAAATCCTCCAACCATCTAGAGCAGTGGTTCTCAACCTTTTTTCAGTGATGTACCTCCTGTGAAATACCTTTTTAGCCAAGTACAGCTAAGCATTTTTGGTTGAAAAAAAGATGTAATACACAGCGCTCTGCCATCAGTGTCTGATTTATTAAACTGTCAACACTGACGATTGCATTGTTGCATTAAATTCAGTTTATGAACTTACACTTATATTTTATTGAATATTTATTAAATAACAATTTTTAAAGGATTTCTGAATGGATGCTAATTTTAAATACATTTTTTTTTTTTAAATCTCACGTACCCCCTGGAGTGTCTTCACGTACCCCCATTTGAGAACCACTGATCTAGAGTATGTCATGTCTCATCTGTATTTGAGGTTGCTCGGCAACCAGTGGAGACTTTACATATTGTAGCCTTACATTTACTGGATAGCCGTTTCGATCTCGGCAAGAAAGCAAATATATGTATCTTCCCGAATGTTAAACTATTCCATTAATGAATGCTGACAAATAAAACAGGATTGTTAGTGTTCACCTTTCAGAGAACTGACTCCAGGCAGGAACAACCTCTTTGGGCATGTTGTCTCAGCATTTCTCTTAGAGCGGTTTGGGGTTGCGAAGCGTGGACGTCTGCTTGTCTGAGGCTCTGTCAGTGGTGTGGATACCTCTGTGATAATAAAAGGGGGAAAAACATATTTAAATGCAACATGGGGCAAAACAACCTGCTGTGATAAAACTTCTTTATCGAACACTGTACCTTGCACATCCCCGGGTGTTGCTTTGGTCGTCGTAGCCTCTTTCGCCGCATCGGTTGCTGAGCTTTCACCGGTGATTTCTGCTGCGTCATTGTTCTTTGACTGTAGAACAGATGGAGCATGACATGTAAAATGCATTCATTTAGGCTCGTTATTCCAAACCAGGGATACTTGTAATTAGGTTCGTAGCTAAATATTACTCACGCTTTGCTTTGATCCGTTCTCTAATGACGACACTCTCTGCTGAAGTTCTGCAACCGTAGAGAGGAGGATGTGGATGTGCTCATCGGTCTGTGTCTGATGCAGCTCCTCTGTCTTGTTTGCCTCACTCACTGTTTTTCTCAGGTCTGTGATGTCCTATGAAAAAAGAAAAAAAAACTGTTTAAAGCAACTGTTAGATGAGATTTCTAAAAATCTAAAGACTTGAAGGATTCCAGGCAATCAAAAGGTAAACAACTATAGAGATCTAAGCCAGCTAGCAATTCATCACTGGCCCCATAATTATTGAGGTCACTGTGTAAAAAAAGATATAAAAAGTGTATGAATATTTGCCAATCCTCTTTGCACTTCCTATTTGGCTTATAAGAAACAAAGTAGAGAAAACACTCTGCAGTTGTCTCAGATATTTGACCTAGTTTCACGCAGCAAACTAAAGCATCTAAGCTCCCGAAATAGATTGGCACTTGTTTCATGAATTATGAATGAAAACCCGACGCATGGATCCAAGAAATGACAGGACCTTCGTAACCCGACGGCTCCGTCAGTGTGAGCCTGAGAAGAACTGCAAAAAACATTCAGGAATGCGAGGGTAAACAAATAAACAAATGAATCACGCAGTGGCAAAGTTGGCAGCAGATCAGCCAATATTTCATCAACAGAATCATCTTGGCCATATTTAAGTAGATTCGAATCAATTCTGAGTGAAATAAATATGCAGAAGCAACACAACAGCTATGAAATGAAAAGTGGTACATTGGAAACTAGCACGCCGAGTTATTCAACTAATTCTCTGAAGCAAAACGTACTGCTAACTCCTTTTACAAACACCGCGCACCATACATTCGTGCATGAATAATAAAAGAGAAAGCCTCCAGCAACACTTGCAGCGAGCGTCGAGATGTAAATAAAAAATACAAGCCGTCAAACGTAATAAGTGAAATCTAACTTTGACTTTGACTCAAGAAAAATCCATGGGCTTTGCTCATGAGAAAAATGCCTTCAGCCCTGGATACTATTTAGAAAGGAACATAGCTTCAGGTTCTTCTGTGATGTTTGTCAAAAATCATTACGCAAGGTAAGGCGGTTCTCTCCGACTATCCTGCTTCAAAAATATTAAAATCAATTCAACATAGAACAAAAAGGGGAACTTGTGAAAGTGAAAGCCTTTAATCTGACCATGTTATCATAACAAATCAGCTGTTCGGTGGAAATAATAAGTGTTGAATTTACCATTGTCTTCTTCAACTCTTCATCTTTCTTCTGATTTTCAAGAGCAGCCTGCATAGTGTTCACATCGTGCTGCACACTTGTTAGTGTGCTGCCAATTGTAGCAACACTCTGGAAGAGAAAAATACACTGCAAGGTCAGTATGACATTCAGCACAAGAAATACAATTTCAAAAGATTCTCAACCACATTTCTCCTTTTATTCCATTTAGCGATGTCTCTACCTTTTGAAGCTCTTCAACTGTAGCGGGAAGGCTGACTAAGTCGGCAGCTGATTTCAGGTTGGCCTTTAAATGGTTGACTGCAGAGTCCAGCAAGCTGATCTGCAGGGGTAAAATGACACAGAATATTTAGTTACACCTCTTACACAGAATTACCGTTCTATTTAGCTACTTCCAAAGAAAACTTGTGCAACATTACTGTAACTCGAGATATTCCTCACCACTTTCTGACTGGTGTGTGACAATATGAATGTTAAGGTAGCTTGAAAGCCGTTGAGCGACAAAAACAACTGACCTTTCTGTTCATTTCCGTAAGGTTAGACCAGAGCTTGCTCAACCCCTTGTCCCCGTTTTCAATGTCGTCAAGCTTTCTGTCCTTGTTTTTCAGGTCCTCACTTAGTTTTGGTATCTCACTTGAAGACGCCTTCTGGCTGGTTTCCACTGTTATAAAAGCATTACAGTAAGTTAAAAGCAGTGATAAAGACGAAGGAATGCATGTGCAACTGGGATATCAAATGTGTACGTGTCAGTGCAGTCAGCTTTTTATGACCCATCACAAGGTAACGGTGTGTGTGTGTGTGTGTGTGTGTGTGTGTGACAGTGTGCCTTACTGCTATGCAGCTTTTCTTTCATAGAGTCTAGATCTTCTTTCAGAGCGATCTGCATCCATATGAGTCCAGCACAGGCCATAACGCAGGCAGCCAGTACGATGAACAGAAACAAGGGGTAGCACACATTGCAGCACTGCGCGTAGCTTCTTCTGTGAAGAGAAGCAACGCGGTAACGTTAGACATGACAACTGCAGCCCCTTGCATTATTAATGAAGGGGGTATTTTCAGAAGACTGCATTCAGTGTCATGGGACATCATGGGAATGATGAGGATTTCTGGTAAATAATGGTTCTTTGAAATATGGATTATATCATCACTTCAATTATCATGCTGAAAGGAGTATTGACTATTTCTAATTTGGCTGATATTAAGCTTCAGGAAAAAAGCCTGAGCAAGTTCTTAGTAAGCAAGATGTGTCATTAGATTATGATGACGTGTCAGGGCATAAGCTGCTAAAAAACAATCGTTGTTTCAAGATTTAAGACTTTTATTGTAATTCTTCAGCACATGTACAGTACCAGTCAAAAGTTTGGACACACCTTCTCATTCAACTACTTTGAAGAATCTAAAATATAAAACATATTCTGGTTTGTTGAGCACTTGTTTGTTTACCACATAATTCCATATGTGTTCCTTCATAGTTTGGATGTCTTCAATATTAATCTACAATGTAGAAAAAAAAGAATAAAAAAAAATAAAGAAAAACTATTGAATGAGAAGGTGTGTTCAAACTTTTGACTGGTACTGTAACTGAAGAAGAATGGAATCTAACCTAATAATCTGATAAATAATCTGCCAAAGAAACAATCACACAGTACAAAAAAGCACACAAAAAATACAAAAAAGCACAAAATAATACAAAACAAAAAGCACACAAAAAAGCACAATTTTTTTTTTACAAAAAAGCACACAAAAAATACAAAAAAGCACACAAAAAATGCACACAAAAAAGCACAAAATAATACCAAAAAATCACACAAAAAAAGGACAGAAAATACAAAAAAGCACAAAAGAATACAAAAAAAGCACCAAAAAAGCACAAAAAAATACAGAAAAAGCACACAAAAAAGCACAAGCACAAAATAATACAAAAAAGCACAAGCACAAAATAATACAAAAAAGCACAAGCACAAAATAATACAAAAAAGCACACAAAAAAGGACAAAAAATACAAAAAAGCACAAAATAATACAAAACAAAAAGCACACAAAAAAGCACACAAAACAAGCACCAAAAAGAGCACAAAATAATACCAAAAAAATGTAAGAAGAAACGAGTAAACACATCCTCCTCATTACAGCCTGATTACAGCCTGATTACAGCCTCATTAAAGCCTCATTAAGCGGACCACTCACTTCCCGACTCCGGCTCCGCCGCCCATGCTGTTGAACTCGTCGTCGTCGGAGCTGGAGTCGGACTCGGACCCCGGCGGCTCTGTGCGGAGGAGCCGGTGTCCTGTCCCCTTCTTGGTCTTCTTCCTCTTGCTGTCCCCGAGTCCGATGAGGGCATTGAGCTCCTTCCTCTTCTTCATCTTCTTCTGAGGGGTCAGCGAACCTGCCGCCGTGCCCGAGGTAAACCCGACTAGATCCAAAGTTTTGTCCAGTTTGGAGGATGTTGTGGATGTAGCGGCTAGGCTAGGGTTAGCATCTGAAGCTAACGGGAGCTAACGCGGGGTAGCTGTCGTTGCTGAGCTGTCCGGTAGCTTCACATCGTCTCAGCGAGGCTTAAGAAACACCTGCTTCGACGTAGCACTATTAAAAGTCTTTTTTAAAGTGGATAAATAAAACCCACCTGTCGTACAAAGCGGAATATGCGGCGCTGTATCTGCAGCGATCTGTCCGGCTGTGTTGTTTTGGCAGGGCGTCCGAGTATCCTCTCTTCTGATTGGTTGAAACGAGCAGCGACGACTTCCGGTTCTCTGTGCTGTCAGAGAGACGGACGGCGGCGCGCGACACCCACGCGCGCGCGCGCACACATAGATTCTGAAAGTCAAAGAACAGTGTTCAGTACCAGTCAAAGGTTTGGACACACCTTCTCATTCAATGGTTTTTCTTTATTTTTATTTTTATTTTTTTGTATGAAGGAACACATCCTAATAAAAGGATTATTGTAATAAATATATAAGAAATCACGATTTTATATAAAGATCAATCTGTTAAATATGTATTATTATTATTATTATTATTATTATTATTATTATTATTATTATTATTATTATTATTATTATTATATTCCTTTATTGATCCCCATGGGGGAAATTCGGGTGTTGCAGCAGCTCAACTACATATAAACAGATAATAAATAAAACATACAATAAAAAATAAAAAAAAAATAAAAATAAAAAAATAAAAATAAAGATAAAAATAAAAATGTATGTCCTTTCCTGTAGAGGGCTAATTGTTTTGAGTGTAATATCTACACAGATATGGCATTCTGTTGCAAAACAAGCACACAGACAAAATATATAATACAATGTAGAAAAAAAAATAAAGAAAAACCATTGAATGAGAAGGTGTGTCCAAACTTTTGACTGGTACTGTATATTTATATATATTCTACTTTACAACAACGACAGTGGTAAAAAATATATACTTAAGCAAAAGAAGCGATATCACAGTTTAAAAATTGCAAGTAAAAGTCCTGCATTCCAGATTTTAAAATAATATCAGAAGTATTTGCTACAAATCTTAGTTAAAGTAGCCTATCAAAAGTAATAAATAATCATAATGCAGAGTGGCTATTGTCAGTGTTATACCATTGGATCATTGTTAATCATGTATTTATACAGTACCAGTCAAAAGTGTGGACACACCTTCTCATTCAATTTTTTTTCTTTATTTTTAGTGAATTTTTTCTACATTGCAGATTAATATTGAAGACATCCAAACTATGAAGGAACACATCCTAATAAAAGTATTATTGTAATAAATATATAAGAAATCTGATTTTATATAAAGATGTGTTACATCAGTCTGTTAAATATGTACTATTATTATTATTATTATCTTTTACTTTTATTATTATTATTATTATTATTATTATTATTATATTTTTATTGATCCCCATGGGGGATTCTGAGCAAGGACATTGCAGCAGCTCAACTACATATAAACAGATAATAAATAAAACATATTATACATGGGATTAAGCATATGTTAATAATAAAATAAAAATAAAATAAAAATAAAAATGTATGTCCTTTCCTGTAGAGGGCTAATTGTTTTGAGTGTAATATCTACACAGATATGGCATTCTGTTGCAAAACAAGCACACAGACAAAATATATAATACAATGTAGAAAAAAAGAAAGAAAGAAAAACCATTGAATGAGAAGGTGTGTCCAAACTTTTGACTGGTACTGTATATTTATATATATTCTACTTTACAACAACGACAGTGGTAAAAAATATATACTTAAGCAAAAGAAGCGATATCACAGTTTAAAAATTGCAAGTAAAAGTCCTGCATTCCAGATTTTAAAATAATATCAGAAGTATTTGCTACAAATCTTAGTTAAAATTGAGAAGGGCAGCAGGTGTTCAAATTATAAATAATTATTAAACAATAATGAAAAAGCTGTATTAATATTAGTAGCCTTGCTAAACTTGCCAATGCTTGTTAAAAACCACAGTCTGGTGCCCAATAGGTAGTTCCAAGCCATAGTCAGTACCCATAGTAATTTTTTTCTTATTCGCCTTTCAAAGTGAATTTACTTTCACTGCCCTTTTTTGTCTCCCACTTCATAATAGGCTGTTATTTTTTGCACTAAGCTTTTATTCTGTTGAATAGAATAGCAAGGTTACTCATAAGGATAATTTCAAGGTGGAGTAGAAAAGTAGGCTATGCCATCATTATCACTATCTTTTCAACTTTTTTCTCTATTAGCAGTATTTGTTCCTTTGAGGTCGTTCAACAATTTTCTGTTGCTCACATTAGTGATTCTGAGCAAGGACATTTTACACAACATTGTTGTTATTTGGAACATCCCTTTGATTATTTCATGGGATTAAGCATATGTTAATAATAAAATAAAAATAAAGATAAAAATAAAAATGTATGTCCTTTCCTGTAGAGGGCTAATTGTTTTGAGTGTAATATCTACACAGATATGGCATTCTGTGGCAAAACAAGCACACAGACAAAATATATAATACAATGTAGAAAAAAAAGAAAGAAAGAAAAACCATTGAATGAGAAGGTGTGTCCAAACCTTTGACTGGTACTGTATATTTATATATATTCTACTTTACAACAATGACAGTGGTAAAAAAATATATACTTAAGCAAAAGAAGCGATATCACAGTTTAAAAATTGCAACTAAAAGTCCTGCATTCCAGATTTTAAAATAATATCAGAAGTATTTGCTACAAATCTTAGTTAAAGTAGCCTATCAAAAGTAATAAATAATCATAATGCAGAGTGGCTATTGTCAGTGTTATACCATTGGATCATTGTTAATCATGTATTTATACAGTACCAGTCAAAAGTTTGGACACACCTTCTCAGTCAATGGTTTTTCTTTATTTTCATTTTTATTTTTTTCTACATTGTAGATTAATATTGAAGACATCCAAACTATGAAGGAACACATCCTAATAAAAGTATTATTGTAATAAATACATAAAAAAAAATCACGATTTTATATAAAGATGTGTTACATCAGTCTGTTAAATATGTACTATTATTATTATTATTATTATTATTATTATTATTATTATTATTATTATTATTATTATTATTATATTCCTTTATTGATCCCCATGGGGGAAATTCGGGTGTTGCAGCAGCTCAACTACATATAAACAGATAATAAATAAAACATATTATACAATAAAAAAATAAATAAAAAAAAATAAAGATAAAAATAAAAATGTATGTCCTTTCCTGTAGAGGGCTAATTGTTTTGAGTGTAATATCTACACATATATGGCATTCTGTGGCAAAACAAGCACACAGACAAAATATATGATACAATGTAGAAGAAAAAAACGAAAAAAAAAACATTGAATGAGAAGGTGTGTCCAAACTTTTGACTGGTACTGTATATTTATATATATTCTACTTTACAACAATGACAGTGGTAAAAAAAATATATTTAAGCAAAAGAAGCGATATCACAGTTTAGAAATTGCAACTAAAAGTCCTGCATTCCAGATTTTAAAATAATATCAGAAGTATTTGCTACAAATCTTCCCTCTACAAAGTAGCCTATCAAAAGTAATAAATAATCATAATGCAGAGTGGCTATTGTCAGTGTTATACCATTGGATCATTGTTAATCGTGTATTTATACAGTACCCGTCAAAAGTTTGGACGCACCTTCTCATTCAATGGTCTTTCTTTATTTTTGTTTTTATTTTTTTCTACATTGTAGATTAATATTGAAGACATCCAAACTATGAAGGAACACATATGGAATTATGTGGTAAACAAACAAATGCTCAACAAACCAGAATATGTTTTATATTTTAGATTCTTCAAAGTAGTTGAATGAGAAGGTGTGTCCAAACTTTTGACTGGTACTGTATATTGGTGGGAATTTTTCTTCAGACATTGAGAAGGGCAGCAGGTGTTCAAATTATAAATAATAATTAAACAATAATGAAAAAGCTGTATTAATATTAGTAGCCTTGCTAAACTTGCCAATGCTTGTTAAAAACCACAGTCTGGTGCCCAATAGGTAGTTCCAAGCCATAGTCAGTACCCATAGTAATCTTTTTTCTTATGTCGCCTTTCAAAGTGAATTTACTTTCACTGCCCTTTTTGCTGTCTCCCACTTCATAATAGGCTGTTATTTTTTGCACTAAGCTTTTATTCTGTTGAATAGAATAGCAAGGTTACTCATAAGGATAATTTCAAGGTGGAGTAGAAAAGTAGGCTATGCCATCATTATCACTATCTTTTCAACTTTTTTCTCTATTAGCAGTATTTGTTCCTTTGAGGTCGTTCAACAATTTTCTGTTGCTCACATTAGTGATTCTGAGCAAGGACATTTTACACAACATTGTTGTTATTTGGAACATCCCTTTGATTATTTCATGGGATTAAGCATATGTTTGTTTTATTGCGATATACAATATTAAAAAAATATCTCTGGTGATATATTAATAATGAGCTCAACCACAATGCCAGCCCTAATCAGAACCATTTGTGCTACGGGGGAAACCATTTATTTTCACTATCAATCAATCTGTGGATTATTTGTCAATCAGAATTTTTGAACCCACAGAGATGTCTTCATATTGCCCGTTTTTTCCAAAAACCTGTTCAAAATAATGATATGAATCAGAGAAAAAAGCAGCATGTGATACCATTTGACAAACCTTTTCACTGATAAACAAAACAATCAATTATCAAAAATTGCTGTCATTTTCTGTACATTGACAAATATTAGGATTTGACAGATAGTTGCAGCTCTAAATTGTACATTAGTAGTTTGCATATTGTCTGATCTACAGGCCATCCCTCTGGTCTTTGTCATTTTTTGAGTCAGTGTGTTTGCATAATATTTTCATGAATGCACCACATTCTATGAAACAGGATTTCATTTTTTGTTTCAATTCTGCTCCTCCAGCAGGAGTCTGGCAGAATTCCAGCTGACCTGGAGCGCTATTGGGCTGACCCAGCAAGACACAGGGACAGAGTCTGCAGAGACCCTGCTTGGCCTGGCCTTTAGCTCTTTTTCAATGAAAACGGACTCCCACTGGCCTGCTTTTGGCTTTGAAAATATGCTCCTTTATGTGCCGGGCCCCCCATACTACTGCAGCACAATACTCATAATAATCTCACTGAATGGAAATCTCTGCACTGAAAAAGTTTACCGACTCACAAAGGAACTGGGATGCTCCTCAGCATCTCAGTTTGAATTTGGTTATTGAGTTGCAAGAGACGAGACCTACCGCTGATGCTCTATTATCTTCAGAAAAGAGTTTCCCAAGGCAATGCTTGTCAGTTCACAATAATAGCATGATGCCTCCCACACAACTACAAAGATAATATTGTAATAGTCAGTCGGATGTGCCTTAAGTGCATTAAACTGGGAGGCAGCTACTGTATTGTTTTGAATGCATTTAGAGGCGAATCCAGCAGCGAGGTGTAGGTAGCAGAGCAAAATTCAATCATAGGCTGGTCTTCACTGAGAACACCTGGTGAGGGGACAAGCATCACACTGAGGGCCTGTGAAGACCCCTGCCAGCATGAGACCACAAATCAAAGCACCAGAGGTGTTTCATCTCTGCGCTGGAGCCTCAGTTTTTCATCCGAGGTTAAGACTGAAAGGATGACACTTCAACTTACGGCTCCTCACATCTTCAGCCATGAGGTAGGGAGCATCAGGCATTAGAAGCCGGCCACTGATTTCTACAAAAACACTTGTTTTCACGCTTTGTTCACAGCAGGGTTCCTCATATTCTCACCAGGAGTGATTTCTGTAACTGTTGGACAGGGAGATGGGTGATGTCAGAGAATGTAAATAGTGGTGGCATGATAGGAAATACTGAATAGAATTGAATGCTAATTGAAGGCTTTCATCTGACATGGCAGGCTGTGTGAATACAGATTATCATCAGTTGGAGGCGGGGACGCTGTCAGAATACCAATTTCTCTCACCAGGCGGTTTTTTTTTACCGTTTATTTAAAATCTTTCAACCATTATGTTGGATGACTCAACTAGTACATGAAAATATCACCATGAAATATATGCTAACTGGCAGATGAAATGGAATGGAATGGATTTCAAATCTGTGACACATGCTTGAACTTATGAACTTCATCTCTGACAGCGGCTGACTGATGCTTTATGAGGAGACAGACGCATAGTTTACAGTGAAGCTCGGGCTTTGTATTTGCTTAGCTTTCCATGTTTGTCCTTGATTAATTTTTTTTTGTGTTATTGAAGGCCCGCAAAACACATTTCCATAATTACTTTCTTGCTATGAGGAATGGGGACCTAAACAAACACTCAGATTTATCCCAAAGTTAGAACCATTTGCTTTCTGTCTGTACTGTTTTCACTGTATCCTGGTTCCAGACCTCTGAATAGCCGCTCTCATCTCTGATTTGTTCAGCTATTTAAATAAGTCTATTATAAAGAGCCATAGTCATGACATCACATGTGGGCAAGCCTGTGTTCCTTTAGCTTCTGTAACTCAATTCAAGGTCTACTTTCATATTGTAAGACAAAGCAGTTGCTCTAAGAGATTGAAATCTTTGTGATTTTAAGTTAAACATTTACTTTGCTCCCGTTAGAAAAACTACAAGTGCAGGCATACTTGCATCATCATAACTTTGTTTAATCTGTATCAATAAAACTCATCCATACTCTCTTTTAAGGTCATTTTTCAACTTTTTAGTCTGTTATTACAGTTTGAGTTAGCTACTCCAATGATCCCTCTCTTCTGTCGAGCCGTGACAAACATCAAGGGCTTTTGGGAAATGCTGGCCTCATCTGCGAGGGTCGAGACGTTTATCTGCACAGCCAAAGTGCCGTCACACCATCAGACTCGGCCCTTTCGGGGTTCACTATGTCAGGTTTTCGCCTGTCTGTGCACATCCAACATTTTCTAACGGGTGGATGTGCATGAAATACTGGCTTAATACTGTCATCTCTTCCAACCAGAAATCGGCTAACATGAACAACATGTCCCGCTGAAAGGAAAAATCCTTTACCTCCATCGGGGTTCAAAGGCATTCTGGAAAACCTCAAAAACTGTTCCTCAATTTTCCAGGCATTGCAAACACATGGAACATGAAAGGCAAAGTTAAATGATGTGGAAAATCTTGTGTTTTCCTGGAAAAAACATTCTCCTATTTTTGCTATTAGCTGCGATTGAACTACTGGGCTATCAGTCAAACGTCTTTGGAATCAGACTTCCACAGAGAGGAACATGTTAGTGAATGGTGCAATGGATGTCTGTCATACCCAAAGATGTGTAAGAATGCTAGATCAGCTAGATCATCACTGAAACCGTCCTCGAAAACGGTGTCATGACAAACTGACTTTTTCTCTTAGACTTACATTGGGAAAAAGACGTCCGTGTTTAGGTAATCAACTTCCTAGTACTAACATTTGAATAGCCCTTGTTTAAATCGAGTCCTAAAAGTTGTTAAATGCACTTATAGACAAATTAAGAGATATTTTCCCTCTTTCGTTCATGAGAATTACCCAGAGAATGAGATGAGGCCTGGGCGAGGCTTAAAACAAACGCTAGTGCGCCAAAGACCGCTGGAAGATCGGGTATTTTCATCTGAATTCTAATTGCTTATTATTTACCCATGAATATTTAAAAAGAAACCGTGTGTAGCATTAAGGGAGTATCTAGGGGATCTTTTGGCTTAAATTCAATTTCATAATAATGAGCAGGTTTTCATTCATGTATAATCACCTGAAAATAAGAACCATTGTGTTTTCATAACCTTAGAGTGAGTGGTTTTTGCCGGCAGCCATGTTGCTACAGAAAGCTAGAACGGACAAACCGTGTCAGTTTCAATTGATTGCAATCCTTAACCCCACCACTAGATGCTGCCAAATCATACACACTGCACCTTTAATGTTATAGATCTATCAGATTGTAAGTTTCCAGGGCCTTTAATGCTGCAGTGAGAACAAGGATGTTTTTATTATGTCATGAATATTTTTCCAAGATATGAGTGAATATTTGGGCCACTCAAACTTCATATTCTATATGATTTCTCCAACCCCTTTGGTGCAGGGACTCCAATCACATGTCAGCAGCATTTACAGAACATGATACATTTGCTGCTGCAGATGAAACTCACATGATAGATGACACCAGAGTTGTGACACGAGAGAAGAGGGAACCAAAAAAAAACATCTGTCAGAGCCAAAGAGTGATGGCTTTGTAGCATTACAGTGACCCCCCCATCCCACATGTCTTCTGTCAGTCATCGTGGCTGGTGGAGGCCTCTGATTGAGTACAAAAGGGAATCAGCAGGGGGCAATGTTCTCACATCAAATAATGCCAGGCATGCAGCATAACAGGCAAGACTTGAGTCAAGGACAGATGAGCTTAGAATCACTGGCTTTGCACAGTCTAATGGCCGCAATGCAAGTATCTTTCATATCCAGCCCAGCGGTCATCATTGATAATTTCTGTGCTGTGATATCGACTGCAGCATCCTGTGCAGAGCTCTTGAGATTGTAAAGGGCTTGTACACCTAAATATTTTACACACTGCCAGACTCAACATTAGCCACATACATAGGCATCCTGCTATGTTTAGGGAGCAGAAAAAATGCATTTGAGATCATGTAACCATTAATAATTAACACAATTGTAACATCCATTGTGGGGTTGCCTGTGCAAATATTTTCAGTGTAACAGCAAAGACAGAGAGGGTTGTAACTCTCTCTTTCTAGAAGTGTCAGTTAAATGCCTTAAAAGTAAAAGGACATCAGACGTGGACATCATGATTTAGCGATTAATTCTCTGTCTTCTGCCAGAAATCACACTGTGGAGACACTTAACTGTATAGGCCGCCACCGCAGTGGTACAGCAAAGGTCTGATACAGTCTAAAATAGATAAAAGGGAATAGATTAATATATTAAGCAAATTAAAGGGGCGAGAGTAGAGGGAAAAAAGGAGACAGGGAGAGAGCTCTTTGATTGAATTCTGTTGAAAGTTCAAACCGTATGCGCAATAAATTAAAAATTCTTCTGAGTTTGTTGTTTATCGTGATATTGTTTCCCTCTCAAAACGAAACGTGTTCATGTTAATCATCATGGGAGCTTATATGACCCGTCTCTATTAATAAAGCAGCTGTGCCGATAGGTCTCCCATATTGTGTAATGCAGCCGAGAACAAGACAGAAATATCAGACATTTTAAATTCAATGAGATTTAAGGATTGGTTTCACAGACAGACAGTCAAAGTTCTCTTTTTTGGTGTATTAGACCAGGATTAGTTTAATCCATGTCTGTGAAATAGGCCCTTCATTTTCCTGGTAATGTCTTCAGTGCACTCGGTATCTTCGTCTTTTTCAGGGGTTTTCAGTTATTTGCAGAGGAGGATGAGAAAAAAAGTGACAGTTCAAATCCACATAATCACTTTTTTTTTTCATTTTTATGAAATCATTTCAAGCAAGTTCACTGATTTTCAGCATAGTGAAGAGAGGACTATTAACGAATAAGACACAACAGAGGAGAATGAACAGAGGAAGAGGATGACATGTTGACATGTAAAGGAAATCAGGAAGCAGACGACGGGGTCGAGAGGAGGCTTGGAGCGTCTGAAGGGGGAAAATTCATTAGAGTTTTTGCAGATTTGATTAAAAACTGTTTATGTGAGTATTTTAAGCATGACGGAGAGGCGAATTGATTTTATTGATGTCTGCAGATTGAATCTCAGACAAGACAAGATCAATGCTTATTTCCCACAACTGTTTCAATAAGGTGGAACAGGATTTTGCTGATATTGTACCTGTTTTTCCTAGGAAGCCCTCCGGAGTGCCGGGTGGGGGTAAATTGTGGTAAACAGAAATACTGCTCTGGCCTAGATTTCTCTCACATAGCTGCTATTTCATTAAGTACATCAAGCTTGCAGCAGACCAGGCTCCCTGTACTGAAGCTCATCTTCAGTAGGGCTGATGGGTGTTGTGCTGTGAAATGCAGCTGTACAATAGTTTCTGTTATCAAAGATGGAAATGATGTAGTTTGTTCTCCCTTGTAGTTTCTGACATTTAGCTGGACACAGAATGGCTGTTTCACTCTTCATATCTTCTTCTTACTTTATTAAATCCACCTTCTAGAGTTTTCCTTAAAGTCTACTATTAACGGCTTACATCTGTCCGTTACACTGCGAGTGGTTTTAAAAAAAATTATAAATCTCCAAGGCAAATACAGAGAGAGTTATTTTTTTCCCAAAAGTAAGGGAGTGAAAAGTGACATCCTATCCCACACACTGTAATTTGTGAGTTGTATTGGCAGTTGCATAAACCGGATTGTGTGTGTGTGTGTGTGTGTGTGTGTGTGTGTGTGTGTGTGTGTGTGTGTGTGTGTGCGTGTGTGTGTGTGTGTGTGTGTGTGTGTGTGTGTGTGTGTGTGTGTGTGTGTGTGTGTGTGTGTGTGTGTGTGTGTGTGTGTGTGTGTGTGTTTTTTCATTCACAACAAATGTGACTGTTTCAGTGGTGGCAAAACTACTCCAATCTTTTATTTAGGTAAAAACAACAATTCAACTGTATAGAAATACTCGAAAGTATTCGCATGAAAATATCCTCAAAGTAGCAAAATAACTCATTATGCAGAATGTTTTTTAATCAAATATGTTATATAGTTACTTAATAATTATTGGTTGTTTTAATGTTGAAGCATCACTTTAATGTTGCCAATTTGCTACATAGCTTAATCCATAATATATTGAAATTAATTTGTTAATTATATTTTCTATTAGTAATCTGTCTCTGCAAAAGTAACAACAATAGTACCTAAAAGGTACAAGTACAATATCTCCCTCTGAAATGTAGTGGAGAAGCAATATAATGTTGAATGAAATAGAAATACTCAAGTGAAGTACCAGTACCTCAAAATTGTACTTAAGTACACTACTAGAATTAATGTACTTAGTTACCTTCCACCACTGCACTTCTAAACATTTACTTTAAAGAATGAGTCGTATGTTTGTTGTGCATTATTGCTCCACATTTACTCTGTTGTCCCCACATTTTAACAGAACTGTGAGTGTTTCCATTTAACAAGCAAATTAAAATATAACTTGTGTATTTATAAACTGTGTTGTGGTGTCACTATCACCTAATCCCATTATTTTCTCCTTTTTAGAGCTAATTATCCTGATCTAACTAATTATTCTACTGACACACTGAGTGTGAGACTTTCAAATATTACATTCATTATTCATAATGTCTGTTTCATTCACAAAGACCTTACACATGTGGGGTTTGAACTAACAGGAACATCTGCTCAGTGTTAATGCAGCCCGCACCTGATCGGAGAAACTGAGAGTGTTACAACTGCAGCAAGCTAATGGTCTAATCACATCCATACACGTTGTCATGGAAAATTGCCAGTCTTATTACAGCATTTACATTTCATTTACTGTAGATTAGCCTTGTATTATTCAAGAAAACATCTTAATATCTGGTGTAAACCCAATTATTTTCAAAATGTAATTATATTTTAATTACATTTATGAAGATAAAAGATGATTTAATAACATCTAAGCTTTAATTGTAGACCTTGTTCAAGGGTGTTTTGATGAGAGAGAGAGAAAACAGGCCAGTCCACGTTTCTTTCTGTGCAAACAAACATGAAGTGGCAAAAATAGATTTTTATTTTTTTTTGCCTTCTGAACGACATTTCAGTCGCAGAAACTGACACAGCTGTGTGTTGGGGAACAAAAACAAAATCACACAGACATTTTGAGCTTGCCACCAACATCTCGCGGTTCTTCTATCTGAATGCCGTACTGTGCTGTTATTTGCTTGTTTGTGGTCGACCCCCTTTTTCACAAGCTCGATTCCCGCTAGTCTTCCCTCAATCCCGGCCGTTAATGAGCTGGCTTTTTTTGTTTTTTTTGCCCTCCGAGCTATTGCTGACTGGAGGGTTTGTGTGTTGTCCAGTGCATGAAAAGCGCAGGAGGGTTGTCTGTTTATGAGATACTGGAACCATCATTCCTGGCAAGGACAATCACAGCGGCACCCTCAGTGTCGCTTAATTGTGCAAAGCATGCTTTGTTCTGCACACCGCGGCCATGTGCCTCTGATTCACCGTCTGTGGAAGACATTCATTTTCATGAATGTATATTTATATTCTCCTAACTGTTCCAGATCGTTGCGAGCAACAAGGATGTGCCCCAGTTATAAAACAGCAAAGTAATATTGTTTTCTCATGATAATGTGAAGAAAACAAAAGGGATATTTGCAAATATTGTTATATACAAGAACAATTTCTCCTCAGCACATTGCGCGCTAAATGAAATGTGCTTCTAACTTATGGTGAGGTGCAGGCAACGCTGTTTAGGCTCTTTGTGCTTGGCTGCATTCATCTACTGTCAAGCTGAAGTTGATCTGCAATTCTCTTTGTAGCAGATCCTCTCCCAGCATCTACGATCCAGACGCACGAGGGAGAAACCTTGACGAGGCGCATGAGAGGAAAACCAGCACATTTGGGTATGACTAAAACCTTCAAAGCATTCTCTGTCAGCCTGATTTTTTTAGTGATTCAGCCTATAGTGCAGGCGAGTGGCACATGGACAAAAGATACTCTATATTTTTCGGCAGCATGTGTTATTTGTGTTTCTCTGGACCTTGAGGTTCATGGAGCTCCCGCAAAATGAAGTGAGAGCTTGCTGCAGCTGCCAGACGGCACGTTGTATAGAAATACTACCTTCTCTGATGAGGTCGAGAGGAAAGACAAATTTTTTAAAAGGAGAGAGGAAATAAGAGGATTAGGGCTGTAATGTGTGTGCAACCCCCCACTAAGACAAGTGTGCCTTGATGCAGAATACCTGTGGCTCTTGTAAGGGCTGTTTACAATGGATTCATGCACCGTCACAAGACAAAGGAGGAGCATTGTGATTGGTTGGTGGAGGTTGTGTTAGTGGCAGACGTGATACTTGCATAAAGAGCTGAAGGTCACCAACAGCACCTTTTTTTGGTTAGTGGTAAAATGCACATTCTGAATCTCTTCTGCATGTCCTCTGAAAATCTCTATTACTACCTAATTTGTTGTTATTTACTGTAAATTGCAATTAAATGTGGCTTAACACCTTGGCAGCACATGGGCTCCCAAAGCGCCCTGAAAAATGTTTAAAAAGGGAATTTAATGGCCTTAATGAATAGCCTTTGAGTGTGAAAAATGATCTAAGGAACGTTGTTAGCGAAGAAGAATCTGTGGCTGTAAATCACTGCCCTGTGATGTTCACCATATGCAAAGGATTTATTTGCAGTCTAGTGTTTGGAGTACTTTAAAGCCACAACAAAAAAATGTGTTTTAAGCTCAAGGTCTACTCAATCAGAATTCTCGTAAACTGGATGGAGCACGTTTATTTGCTCAAAAAAGACCAGACAGAGTGGCCAAATGCAGCAGAAATATGCCAAAACACCTAAACTATTGCCACATTTGCCCCATTATCATATCCGTGTAGTAAAAGTTTGATTGATGAAGGCGTTGGCAGAGCAGTAGAAAACCGCTCTCTTGCCATATTTACATGCGGTAAATCACAGCCTGCAGAGTAATTTGGCATTTGTGCCATCTGCAAACATTAATAAGACATAAATAAATAAAGTGAGGGAAAGGTGATTGCGTATGTCTAAAGGGATTTCGGAGCAGGATGCCTTTGACAAAAAGGGTTCCAACACTTTGTAGGAGCTCCCTTGCCAAGCCTCTATCAGCTTCCTAAATCACATCAGATGTTTGGGCTTTATAGGGATTGAAATAGTTATTAGCCTGAGCACCCGCCCTGCTGGAATTTCTTTTTCTCCTGCAAAATAAAGAGCCACACAATAATGAGTTCTGCTTAGTGTGATGTCTGTTCCTTCTATTCAGTACTTTTAAAAACTACGCCTTGGAGAATTATGACAGGCAGGTGAATGGTAGTTAATGTAAGAGCTAATACATCTATTGAAAAGACTAGAATACTTGAAATTCACTTGAGATGAAATAAGAAAGTTTTACAGAGCCGGCCCTGTTACAACGGGGCTGCTGAAAATGTCTTCGGCGGATCAAAGAAAAACCTCCATGAAACAATGAACAACACCGCCACAGTGGCTCTCAATAGACGCCTCGTCGCTGGGAGTGCAGACGTTTTGCTCAGCCTCGACTGAAAAAGCTTCAGCAGGAGGGATTAGGAGAGAAAGGTGGAGTGTTTGTGCCGTCCACTGCATGCTTCCAAAATTACACTGTGCGGGTCATTTCCATGGAGGGGTTGGGGGAAAGTAGGCTTGCAGCGTATCTAATTTGTCTATAATACCAGCAGAAATAGAGAATCTCCTGCCAAGCAGCATCTCAACTTCTCCTTTTGTCTCACATCCTGTTGCCGGAATTGCAAAAACTCTGCCAATCTGCTGCCGATATTCCATGAAATCAGACGTACTGGAAAGATTGTTTTATGGATATCCAATGTGTGTTAAGTATTTAATTCATAGTTTAGTTTTTATAGGAGCTGTAGATCAAAAACACATTAAACGTGAATCTTTTTTTTTTTTAACCAAAATAAATGTATTTTTTTTTTAGCTTTTTTAAATGATATTATATAATAGTAATTATTAATTATACTAAACCTGATCAGTAGTACAGTGTAGTTGGCTGTGGTTGTATTGGTTTGAATAGGTGTACCAGTATGAAAGTGGCGCATGGGCTTGCTGAAGATATCCTATAGTACATCGTCATGGATAAATTAATAACAAAAAAAGCTGTATTTATTTCACAAGATAGAAGTAAGAACTGTATCCAACCCTATCCCAAATATGAGCCAAAATATGCTCAATATATCTCTTATTATTTAAGATATTTTTCTGATTTGATTTTGAAGTGCAGTAATGAAAGAGAAATTAAAATACTATTCTAGCCTTCTTCACAAAAGGCAGTAATGGCGTATTAAAATGATGCGAGATCAGTGTGGTATGCTGCCTCTTTGCAGTGTGTGTTTCTATTATAAGGCTTTATGTGTGAAAACACCTTCACTCTTTTGTTGCATAAACTAAAGGCTCTGACATGGATGCATTTCTTTCATTTTTCCTCCTCCTCCTCTAATACAAGAAACCTTGGACTCCATCGAAATCCCATTCATTGGCAACAATACAGAGAAACCAAGTAGAGAGAGAAAAGCGCTTTTTCTTCTCAGGAGGGAGAATAATAAAAAAAGAAATCATTCATTCCTCTGCATGGTCAGAAATGTACAGTCATGCTGATTCAATTTAACACTGCTACTAGGAGTGTAATGATATTACTCAAAAAGCAGCGGGTGCAGTGTTAAGCATTAATTTGTGTGTTTAAGAAATACGACCACTGCTGCTATGGATGCTGTGACTGCTTCTGTCATGTGGGTGCAAAAAAAAAAAAGTTGTCAAAGGAGGTGAAATCTTTTTCTCATATTGCATTCAAGGCTAAGTAAGAAAGCGTTTTTTTCATTCAGGTGTTGGTCAGAGGGTTGGATATGCTTGAATATTTCAAATTGATTACAGGGCGAAGGATGGCCGCTAGTCCTAAATTTAGGAACGCTTTCACAAGTGAGATCTGAGATTTCCTACTTTTTTTTTTTCTGCATATAGGCTACAGTCAGAGTGCTCCCTGTCGCTCAGGGTTGCCAGCTGCTTCTATACTTGTGTTCAAAGTTAGGCACGGAGCACAGATCACACCGAACGCAAACTGACAGGGAAACCAAGATCATGTCCCCTTTTTTTTTTTTCTCAATGTCAAATTCTTTAAGTTTTGAATTTTCGAGAAAAATCTAATTGTCTCTTCTTCAATAACCAGTGAGTGTATTTCTGCTGTAACCTCCTTTTAAGCCACAGATGAAAGTTAACCTCTGCCTGATGAGAAGGAAAAATGAGAAGACGGTTAATTATCTTTTACTTCTGTGCCTGCTACCCTTTGTGTCCTAGTTAACATTTATATTATAAATAAAACCTTCCAAAAATAGAAAAGATAACCTTTGGTTCCCTCACAGGTAAAAACAGTTAAAACACTTCAAGCCCTTATGACAGCTCAGAGTTTAACATCTACTGTAGCCGCGTTACACAACCCATTAAAAATACAGCTGTGGTATTAATAGTATTTGAACTTAAATTAGATGAAAATGAAGACGGTCATCTGCTCATCTGTTAGTCAGAACAGTGACATACTTTGTCTCTACACTCAACAAAAAATAAGTAAAAAAGACATCATAACAGAACATAAAAATCATGCTTTTTGATATAAAAAAATGTAAAACCTTAATATTACTAATTTAAATCTGCAGTGTTAGTTAGACATCGCTAATGCAGTCTACTACCCTTTAAAAAATCCTACCATAATGAATGGTAGAGAGATTTTAATTAAACTTTATGGCCGTCTTGGAGGCTGTAGTTTATTGTGCTGTTGAAATGTATTGCCTTAATACTGAGAAAGAAAAATTCTATAGATATTATGGTATGAGAGATGGATGTAATTACCTTATACATTCTTGTAAGTGATAACATATATTTTAATTTATTTAAAATATATATTTATTTAATTATTTTTGTGGTAAATTCCATTAAAGTCCCTTTCATCCACATCTTAATATGTACTTAAATCTAAATAATATATTTATTACATTTAATTATGACATTACTATTGATCTCAAGGTCAAGGTGTTGTGTTGCAATATGAAGGCCATAACATGGCATCTTATCTGCAAACAACTTATCTGTAATTCCTCATTCATCCATCCACAAAAGTGAAGGATTTTGTCATTTTTCCCATATTAAGTCAGATAATTAATAAAAAAATGTGAGTTTTTAACCACAGTGACAAAAACACCATAATTGTAACTGAAATATATTTTGACACAGATATTTCAGCCGACCTAGCACTTAGCGCCATCATCCCTCTGCCCTGCTTAGGTTCCTAAATGTCTCGCTGCTGTATGATTGACAGCGCACCGTGCCACACTGCTGTGCTACGTGTCATGTTGATAACGACGTAACGCATTCACGTCAATTCACACCCTCTAGTTTGTCCCCCTCATCGACGGCAATATGCCTCCTCTTTAGCATCATTTAGCAAGACAAGGAGTACACTTCGACCGTAATAGGAGCTGGAACATGACCACTATAACACAACAACACCACCCAATTGACTTATGTTAGTGTCAGGTCTCTTGCTAACACAACAGTGGAGGTCAATTTAACCGCTGTGGGTGCAGACCCTATGTAAAAATCCATATCGCTGCATGTTGTCACTGCATGTCTTTTTCACAGTAACATAATTCCTGTAATAGGTGTCTGGTAACTCTCGGTGTTGGCTGTATAATCAGCGCAGGAAAAAAAAAAAAGCCCTAGGTGCTCAGTTTATTGTATACAATGGAATTCATCTTGATAGGTCAGTCTCAAAAAAAGTAATACAGGGAAGTGCTGTTGTAAAAGTGTAGAGTCGCGCTGCTGCTGCTGTTCTTACTTAGTTTCTCCGGATCACTTACTGTGGGTTTCTAGAGCTGGAGAGCAAATTTTGTCACACTGTATGGTGCTTAAAAACAAGAGGTTAGGAAAACATAACCTGCCTGTCTGAGGCAATATGGTGTGGAAGGGCCTGCTGTTTCTGTTAATTCCCAGAGCAAGAAAATCCACACAAGTAGAAAATATCAGCAGAAGAAATCTGCGCCAGTAAGAGAAAATAACACATGTTGGTGGGTCTGATGCTATAGAGTCAGACAAGAAAACATAACGGCTAATCAAATAATTGGGTCCAGACTAAATGAACTACCCAACTGTTAGTGTTTTTGTCACAGCTTGGGATAACCATTCATTTTTGATTTTTTCAAAACATTAATATTTTGATGACGGTCCGTAGGGCTAACAGATGGGGGCAAGCTAGCCCTCTTAACAAAATAATACTTAACATAATAGATAACCCACGGAGAAGTCGTTCTGTGCAAGTGGCCACTCTCTGCTGCAATTATGTATTGCAGCAGAGAGTGGCGGCCACTCTCCTAATTTTTGAATTAGGATTTAATTATTCAAATGTAGCAAAATAGTTTTCATTCAAGTCAAAAATATAACTGAATAGAACAAGAGATAATATTGTTAGCATATAAAGCTTAATAATAATTCTGATGGAGAGTAAAAGTAGATATAAAGCTTTATACTTTTCCTTAAGCTGACAAATAAAATTATAAATTTATAAAATAATTTATCTATTCTCTATTTTCCCTATGGAACATTTCCAATTTCCTAAAGCATTTAATGAGGTGGCCGTCCAGAGCAGCTATTGGTCCAGGGTTTATGTGTATGTGTGTGTGTGTGTGTGCTAGTCTGTGTGTAAGTGTAACATCAGTGGAACCATTGAAAGTATTTTGGCTAGCTAGTTTAACTGAAAACACTGGTGGCTAAACAGCCCTATGAGCTATCCAGCTAGCTGAAGCTAACATGCCTGAAGCGTTTGTAATGCAAATCATACACGTCTACAAAATGTCTCAGATTCTTTGGCTTACACTTAAAGATGAAGATAATGTGATGAAGATGGAAGCATGTAGTCTGTGAACTTAGATTATGTTCTTCCATGTGGTATTTTTGACTTGTCTGATGAGCTTTTACTGCATTTCCCTGCATTTTTCTGTAGGGCTCCATAGCCTCCAGGACTGAAAGCTATGTATGAGATTATGTTTAACAGAATATTCTCTTCAATTACGTTTTTACTTGTCCACTTTCCCACTTTCAATTGCGCACATATATTCTTTTATCTTAATGTGAAATGACATTTTACTTTCACTTCAAACCCCGCTCACATAATTTCCGAATGATTTGCTTAAGCTTCAAAGCCACGTTGAAAATAAAAAAGGAAAGGTTGCATCCTCTTGCTGTTGTGTTCGTAATGTTTTAATGCTCTGTGAAAATCTAATTTCGGAATGAAACTCTTCACTTGATACAGATTTATCCAATTATATTTTTTGGTTTAAGTTCTGCTCAGTATTGAACAGAGAGAATGTAAAACAGGGCTTCATCTGCTCGTGTCATTAGATCTGGCAGGGAGGATTTCTAGCAGACTCAAGAGTTGCATCTCCGTGGAAACCTCTGGGCGCTACCAAAGGGGTGAGATTAACCCTGTCCTCTGCTGTTTGATGTGGTCGTCTGATGCAAAGCGCCACAGTCAACTGTGTAAAGACACAAACCGGTCTCTGAGCTCGAGAGTTGTGTGTGAAGCGTGCGAGGATGGTATATGAAGCATGCTCCCCGCTAGCCCTCTTCCTAACAGCTTCCAGTCGAGGATGATGTCACTTCTTGCCCTGCAGAGGAGTAATCAGTCTCCTGCATGCCTGAAGGGCCCCGTAGGAGTTATCAGTCTTTGATAGTTGTCTCTATTGCAGCTGATTCAATCTGAAACACTTTAAACCCTGCGTGAGCATGTAACAAACCTACTTAATCATCTCTGCAGTTAGAAAGTGAAAAAAAAGTCCTCCGCCAGCCTTCCTTGTTATGTTCTAGTTGCAGAGTGTTGATATCAGAGCAGACGTAGTGCTACGCCTTTTGCAAGAGGTATGATTACATACATACACATGACAGTGGGATACGCAGAGCGACAGATTCACACGCACACACCCTCGGGCTGATACAAGCACACACGCACAGCTCAGTGTGCCACTTCCTCATCTCCTGCTGCTCTGTCCTTAAACCTCTTCACCCTCCATGCAGGGAGTAGACACTGCACTCTTTTTTCTTTGTCATGGTAATAACACTAAGCCTAACTGTCCCCCATTTTGCCTGTCAACTTGCATTTATTTTGTTTTTCCTTTTTTCTTTTCTCTCTCCGGCATGTACTGTCAGGTTTCTTGGGGTACGTTTAAGTCCCTTCCTGCGTCACTCACCACTCCTGGAACCAATTATATTATCCGGCCGCCCCTTTCAATTCCTATAGAGGGAAGGACAGAAAGAAATCGCGATCTATTCTCTGTGCCGGCAGCATCACACCTTTACTAACCCATTCTTAAGATCCCACTCGAGAGATTTCTGTTCCTCGCTCTGCTCTCTCCTCCCTAACTCCTCCATCCGTAGTTTCTCATTCTTTCCATGAAGCTTCCCCCTGACAGTGTGAATAAGGGTCTTGTTGTTTGCGACACCAACATACTGCTGTGTGACACATTATCTGGTGTAGTCTGCCATTGCAGCAGGATGCTTGCCTCAGAGCCTAACCATATTGTCTGAGCTTTCACCTCACCCCTGGCTATCTGCTGTGCTCTGGCTTAAGGCTTATCCTCAGGCCTCTGCAGAGCTGCCGGGCCAATGAACACTAACAACTTTCCCTTTGTATGCTGGGAGAACCTCCTTACACCAGCACTGGCACATTTACTACTACTATCTACCTCTACTACTGATATTATTCTGTCTGTCCTTTAGTGGCACAGCAATAAGTTTCATTACGTTGGAATTTTTCAGCACAAGCCTGTCAACCCAATACAAATGGTGTTCTGAACAATTCACCACGCATTTCGTTCAAAATCTCTCGAACAATGCGGAGCGGGTTGTTTAGATGAGATCACCTCTCTTTTTCTTGACACAACATCTGGTGTTTTTGTTTCACAGTGAAGCACTGCTTTGTCTTTTGTTATATATAATGCTGAGAAACCAGTCGCAGTGGGCCAAAAATTATGGGTTTTTTTAGAATCAATTTGAATGTTATTTATCCATCTTTCTATCTACCAACATGGGCATTGATCTGTTGCCATATCAGCCTCCGCTCCTCTGGGAAGGCTTTATTTTTTTAATGCTGGCCGCAGGGATTTGTTTTCATTCAGCCACATAGGCATTAGTGAGGTGAGGGCAGTGATGCAGGCCTGGCTAGCAGTCGGTGTTTGAGTTCATCACAAAAGGTGTCGGACGGGGTTGAGGTCAGGGCTCAGTACAACCTAAGTCAAATTTCATTTTTTTTTAATGGACCTGGCTGTGTGTCAGGAGAAATTGCCCAAACCAAGAAAACAGCCCCAGACCACAGTATCTAGCTATGTATCCATTCATCCATCCATCCATCCATCCATCCATCCATCCATCCATCCATCCATCCATCCATCCATCCATCCATCCATCTGTCGATCAATCCATTATTCATCCATCCGTCTACTCATCCATCCAACTATCCATCCATCTATCATCAATCAATCCATCAGTCTGGCAATTCATTCATCCATCCAACCATCCGTCTATCAATCCATCCATCTGTCCATCTACTCATCCATTCATCCATACATCCATCTATCCGTCTATTCATCCATCTGTCCATCTATTCATCCATCAATCTATCAATCATTTTATTCATGCATCCATTTATCCGTCCATTCATCCATTCATCCATCCATCCATCCATCTGTCTATCCGTCTATTTCTCTATCCGTTCATGCGTCGGTCAATCTATCCATCTATTCATCCATCCATCCATTCATTAATCTGTCCGTCCATCTATTCATTCATCCATCCATCTGACTATCCATCCATCTATCAACCCATCCAAAGTCAACAAACCCAAGTTGAGTTTAACCGGCCTATCGCAACAGAAACAAAGTTTGGTTCAGTCCTTTTAATTCCGTCCAGCTATCCGTCTAAAACTTTACTGATCTCTCTCTTATGGCTGACGGTTTGCAGCCCAGTGGGAGTTAATACACGATGTGTTGCCACCTGAATGATGCCACAATGTCCATTTGACTCTTGGTTGCCTCTCACATCATTTTTGACACCACTTAAAGGTTAAAGCAATCCACCCCACATGTGGTGCTGTTTCAAAGGCATTGAGGTAGACATCACATGGTAAACTATTCTTTCATCTTCTCACTAGCTGCTTTTGCAATCAGACAAGGCTTTGCCCGCATAATCATTGGCTTTGATATGGGTGCAGTTCCATTGAGATTTGTGTATCACCAGTTCTTTTTATGTTGCGTTTCTCCGTTGCTTGACATCGGTTTTATCTGACTGCAAAGTGATGCTTAACTTCATATATATTTCGTATCAAAGTAATTTTTTTCCCACCCAAAGTTTCTGCCTCTCCTATACAGAGAGGTGGGATCCTGTATATGAGCCTGATTTAAATTCCAGTACCACGGTCAAAGTTGTCCTCAGTTTCAGCAGAAAAGTGGTCCTGTGTAATTATTGTAATCGCAGTTTTAAAAGCAATGGAGCTGTCAAATACTCTCATGCAGGATAATACCCATATTGGCTAGAAATGAGCTGGTCGGACAAGCGCAATAATGTGTCAGGAATGTCACCAGCTGAAGAAAATGCCTTCCATTGTTGTTCTGTCACACCTGTGGCTACCTTTTTACAGAACAGACAAGCTATAATTAAGTGTTCAAAGAAATATGTAGATGGGGAATATTAATTTTTAAAATGTTTAATGTATTTATCGAGGCCTATTATCTATTATTATTGTTGTTGCTGCATTGGTGGTTGTCTGTATTGTTTGCTTGTTGCCCTGAAATTGCTTATTGTCCTTGTTAGAAATACAAAAAAATTAAACTTAGATGCAAACAGTGGAGAAAAACAACCAACAAAAATGTGGTATTAAAACTGTCTATAATTCAAGAAGCAGACAGCTAAACACACAACAGCCATGTTGGAGACTAAGTGACAACCTGGATGTAAACAATACGTCTTGAGTCTGATCTGAAGCCCTTCTGGGACAATGTCAATGTAATCAAAAGTCTGGTTCTCAAGGCTGCATGTAGGTGAACGAGCTCTTGGATACGTTCTTGAATGTTGTGCAGTTGTATGGAACCGTATGGGAAAAGCTGTAGTTGTCCTGGTTCAATCCCGCCTCCTGACAGGAATTGAATTATCCGATCAATTTGTTTGCAAAATGCGTAGTTAGACCTATTGTTACCCATAACACCCTTCCACTCTGTATGCTCACAGAGACGTTTACATCTATCTTCAGAAAGGAGCATAATTCCAGTTTAACTAGAAAATGGGATAAAGCTGATATCCCTGGGAAAGAGCAATTATTTTAGATTGTTTGTAAAATGAATACAATAAAAAAAATGGACAGAAATTGGAAAAAGTGGATCATTTACACTAAACATGACGCCATACAAGTAAGTGTTTACATAAAGAATAACTTCACGAATCTCATCACGGAATGATTGATATGTTTAATTTTGGATTAAAATGAATGATGAGAGATGCAGGGTTAGGCTTGGGGGTCGAGCAGTAGGTGTTGACTGAAGCGTGGTTACTCATGCAGGGTGGAGCTCATGTCTGTGCAGCATCCAATAGTTTATTGATCGGGAGGTGCAAAGCTCGCTATGGTCGTTATTCTCATGACAAGTTCAGAACCATCTGTCCTGAAAGCACGGAGCGAAACAGGCACCTGGTGAGGTTTACAAGCCGCGCTTACACACTCACAAGTGGAGCAGATTCAGCAGGAGCTGCTCGCTGCTCAGGTCACTGACAGTTCAGACTCCCACATTTCTGGTCCTGCAGTGTGGAGCTTGCTGCTGAGAGAGGAGGTGCAGATTGCGACTACAGAGCTCTGCATGCGCAATCTTATTTATATTCAGTGTATAGATTTACCCTGACTCATCATGGTGCAGGAAATAAGTATTAAGAGTGCAGCTGCATATCGCGGGAAGAAAAAGAAATCGGCTTATGCTTTCTGTCAGTAAAATCAAATAAACAAAAAGCAAATCAATCATTTACATGTGACAGTTGGCTGCGGAACAGAAACCTTTGGGTTTGCATACTGACTTCACACATTGCTTAAATTTTTATTAATCCCATTTTTTTCAAAAGAGCCGCCGCGAAATGCCAATCAGATGTCGGCGCTGCCTCATACTTATACAATATATTTTCTTTCATCAAAGCCACTTCAAAACAATCTGATTGTTCGATCGAGTTTGCATATCGTGCTCTCCGTCCCCTTCCTTGTTCTGAAGTGAGATGAAGCCATACTGATGAGGGATGTTTCATCATATCAGAAGAACAACTATTATTCCTGATGCCACAAGCCACAGTATAGAACACTCACAGCTGCCTGTGTTTAAGGGTCTATTAATTCCAGCCTCGCCTGCTGAAAGATGAAACAGCTGGCTATAAACTATCTTGACAAACTTGTGTGGAGAGGGAAAAAAGGATAGGACAGGCATACTTAGACAGTCTCTGTGTCAGTGATTTTTTTTTTAACTCTTCTCTCATCGTTTGTGCTGCATTTCTCGCAACTCTGCCAGAACCATCACTTCTTAAAAGGAAGGACAGAGAGCATATTTAATTTCCCAACAGTTCACTTAGGCGTGTTTCTTAGGATTCCTCAAGGACTTTGCAGGTAGCCTCCTTTTTCAGGGGTTTAGTGCTTGCTCTGTACTTACACTGACATGAAAAATTAAATAGATCCGGCATGAAACAGTTGGGACTTACAGTACCTTGAACCTCTTGTCTAGATGCCCTGTTTCTCCAAGAGCAGTAAATCATAATGTTAACCTGCTGAAGTCTGGGACTTGAAAAATCTAAACTCAGGCCTCATCAGCCAACGTGGAGTTTATGTAACACATAAGCTATTAGTGCTGCACTTCAAGAGCAGCCTTGAAGATGATTCCTTTTCCTGCCAGTAAAACCAGCACCTCTGGGGGGCAGTAGAGGCATCAACACTTCCTTTCATCTCATCCTGGCTGCAGGAAAAGGGGCAAGGTCAGAGGGGATTTGAGCTTGGCTCACCACCACATGTTTCTTTGCTTGCCCAGTCTTGCTTCAGGCACATTATCGCCATATACTGGCTACTGTTACAGTCTACTTTTGTGGCTTGTGTGCCACGCCGGATCCTTATTGGCGTGTCAGGAGGCTCTGCCTGCCTTTTCTTCCATATAAATGTACTATATCAGTGAAAAAGAAATATACACAAACATCAAAAAAATCATAAGAGCCTCTTAAAGGATTTCCTGACAAATTATACTTCAACAAAGCTGGAGCTAGACGCTGTTTACAGAGTTTCTGCTGGAAATGCCTCACCTGTGGTGACTGAATGATAAGCCCCATCTTCTTCTCATTTGTGTGCTACTTCAGCAATAATAAAAAAACAAAAACATTATACTTTTCTTTCTTGATACACCATGATACCATTTTCTCATCATTTACTGTTATTATTTCAAACCAAGCATTCAACCGGACAACCCTTTAAGGGCGAATGATAAAAGATTAATAAAGCGTCGGGTATGCTTGCAGTCTCCTTTGACGACACGTCCTTTACATGGCCTACATTTGCTGCGATTGAATAGCTGTATCATAAACACAATGAGGGCTCTCTGGGTTTGCTGGTAGCATGTGGATTATTTGTACTGATGATTTGGCAGAGAAAGGGAGCGTCAGGCAGAACGTGTCTGAAAGAGAAATCTCCCAATGAGTGAAGGGAATAAGAAATTCATTATGTTTTTGGAGAGTGAGGACTGTGGAAAAAAAAGACATGTGGGATAGAAATGAATAACCTTAGGTCTCTAGCTACATAAAACGTCACCAATCCTGCCATTTGAAGAACACAGTTAAAGTGACAAATATAAAGGTCTTTGGATTAAAAAGAAATTGAGAAAACTCAAGCTGTCAAAGATCTACTAAATTAGTTTTTCACAGCTGTTACCTGTACTCTTCTCTGCTGAAGCCACCTGAGCTTGATTGGTAGAGAGACAGATTATTCCTCACACATTTCTCCCATAAAAGACAACAAAACAAAAAATGCATGAAACCGGGGTTGTTTCATCTACTACTTTAAGTCTCCAGAGGCCTCAGGAGGACTGTGCTCAGAGTCCCAGTATGGCGAGGTCGAAGTCATCCAGCAGTGGCCTCCGTCTGGCATTTTACCCAGAGCACATCCTGTGGGAGCGGGAGCTTTGGAGCCGGCTGCGCGACCACATCAAACAATAGCTTTTTGTTGTAAACAAAGCCAGGGCAGCTTGCCGGGGGCCCTCTCTCTCTCACTCTCTCTCTCCCTCCCTCTCCTCCCGCTCACGGCCGGATCCAGTCCGCCTGCCATAATTCTGGACTGTCAGACAAATGTGCGTCAATGCACCACAACTCTATTTGCATTTGTACACAAAGACCACGAACCTGGCTGTGCAACAGACAAATCTAAATTGTTTGAAAATAGTAAAAGCAAGATGAAAAGCAAAACTAAAGGTTTGCCTCAAGAGAATAGTTAAAACACAATCACCTGAACAGTTGTTTGAGTGCACGGCATGAAACATAATGTCCTTATGTTTGTTTATTGTTCAGTGGAACCACTGCTGCAGCTGCCTTGTCCAGGGGATAGAGTAAAAACTGTGCATAAAACATTTTATTTGTGTTTGTTTTTCCTGAAGTGTACTTTAACATATGCTTATTTGCAACTTGATTGATAAAAATCCATATGTTCATGTATATTCTTGAAAGAAAAACATGTCACTTAAAGTGACACGCCAAGCATTTAAAGTTTTTATACCGGCTGGCAAACTACATAACGTATAGAAAGATTTGAATGTCTTAATTTTAGTCTTCTTATCTTAATTATTTTAATCATTGTAATTATTGCCATAAAACCTACATATTACCTGAATATTTCAGATACTGATTTGGATAATCATCACAGAGTACAGGAGGAAATGCAGGAAATACAATCAGACTTTGTTTGGTTTGTTATTTACAGTCAATAGCTTAAAGGTTAAAAAAAACGGGATTCATTAATATAGCTTTGTTAGCACTGTTTCCGTTGTTTGCACTGTTTGTGCTGTTAGCAACGTTAGGCAATGGTATGCTTTGACTTCCTTATTGAGCTACTCTAATGAATAAAATGTATCTCTGTATGCAAGGTGAACATTTGTCCAACCACTATAATTTTATTAATGAATTTAATATAATAAACTGCACATTTAAGGGTGTGAGATAATTCCACTAGAGTCACTGCTAGGATACGTTAGCTTAAGCATGGGTTTTACCGGATGTTTCAGCTACTGACACATTTTTCTTACATGGAATAACTAACAGAATAACCAAGAAAGTTGAAGCTAGCTGTAGCAATCTCGTTTTATTTATTTAGTTTTATATTAATATAGCACTCTTGCTTTAGCCCTAATGTTTTGGTTTTGTAGTTACTGCAATTATAAAAAATATGTTTTCACATGTATTACACATTTCTATGATAAAATGTGTTTTTTTATATGATGTAAAAGTCTTAGATTCAGATCTTAACTCAATTTTGACCCAATATGTTGCTACTGCGCTTATCCTTTGTAGGGCAGAATAGATTTCCAGCAGGGTAGCTCAGTTGGCACAATGAACAGAATAACTAACAAACCACACTCACCATGAAATTACAGTTAATAGGTACACAAAGGTGCTGCACCACAATGTCACATTACATAAAAAAAAACAAAAAAAAAAACATTTCAGGATCAGGACTGATTCAAAACACCAGCAAATGACGCAACGTGCTGCAACCCCTGCTGTTTCATGTTAGTGCCATTACCTCTCATGCATCTGGTGTGTGCTTGATCAAAGGTGACAATGCAGAATGTTTTCACAGTAGGGCTTGTGCTGATCCCGGTGATTAGCACCATGTTATAGGAGTGTTGACTGCGCTCGCTCGCTTTACCCTGGTGATCTCACTTTAGCAATGATAATGAAAGATTTGAAACACCCTGCTAATTGAAATGCCTGTGCAAGGCAGCAGCTGGGATGCATGCTTTGCTATTATCACTACTAATGGTTTTGATCGGAAAAAGGAAACAGGAAGAGGAAAAGGGAGCCCCATCTCAGTCCCAGGAGCCCCGGAGACCCTCAGAGGCACAGTTTGTGTTTTCCCATTATGGCACCTATGTATATTTTATCCCAACTGATATTCTGTCAGCAACTCATGCAGAGTAGAATTTGGAGAGCTGGTTAATTGCGAGGTTTGTCGATAATTGTTCATTAATTCTAGTTGGCTCCCATTGTTCCTGGCCAGGCACATGGGTCCAGGTCTAAGCAGAGCTTGGCAGTAGGTTTTAAACGAAGGGGAAATGGAACAATCTGCTTCACTGCCCCTGCTGATCCCTCGGGTTTCAGCTATTCTTTTCTTTTTTTCTATCATACCTCATGTGTCAAGGGCATTCCCTGTTTCCAGCTTCTGGAAACCTGCAGAGGACAATCATTGTAATAGCTGGTGGAGGCGCACAGCAGGGGACCAGATTTACGTTCTCTCCCCATATTCCCCTCAACAGACTGTCCAGAACGTTTGTTCTTAATAAATACCACAGCTTTTTACAATCCTGTAAAATATTCTCTTCAAAGAAAATGCACACCGAAAGGTTCATACATCATTTGTTTTGCTTTCGACAAAAGGGGGGATTAGCATGCTGTTAACATTTATGTTCTGATTCTGCTCCATATGAAGTGGAAATTCTAATGGATTGAATTCTTACCAAGCATGTGCATGCTAATCACACCGCTCTGCTATTTGAGATCCGCATGCTGACTGCTGAAGGGGAGAGAGAGGCGCCCATTGACTCTATTTGAATCCATTGGTGAGCACATGCTCCAATCTCAACACGGAGAGCCGGGGTTATAAAGTGTGGCGATGGGAAGTACACCAGAGGGCAGAGGCCAGTGGCTTTATTGCTATTTGGAGCACTGCTGTGTGTCTTTGAGGTTTGAAAAGTTTGAATTAGATTTGCTTGAGCACATCTCCAGCTGGGAACTATGTAAATTGACAGTAAGGAAACTTATCTGTGTAAGAAAAGTTAAAGCCGCTACCATCGGCTCCGCAGCCACAGGCCCTACCATTTTATGTCCTCTACACTGAGACTAGTCTATAAATCATCATGTTCCAATGATTGAATGGAGCTCCTCTTGTTATCTGGTGGCCATCAACACCGACAATGTAACCTCATGAGCGTATCCTGCTGATACAATCTATTTCTGGTTTGGTCTTCGGGACTGAACTTTTTTTCATTTGAGGGAATCAACCCAGCATGAAAATATCTGTCAGTGTCTTTTTTGTTCTTAAAGAAAAACAGGATGCCTATTCATGTGCTGTTTCTCAAAATAAAGGAAGAATCCTATCCCTTCAGTGTGCGGCTTAGAAGAATACATTTCAGCTTTGATTCAGTGTATATTCAGTGTGCTGCAGGCTGCTGTGGCCCGTAGACCCGGGGCAGGGCAATCCTCCGTCATGGCTGGTGGCCGTTTATTCTCTTGAACCGCAGAAACATATGAGGAGCCGAAGCACCTCTGTGTTGCAGAGGGAAGAAAAAAAAAAGGCAATCATTTATTATTCAAATGAAATGAGGTCCGGCAGATGGTGGAAGAGGGGCCGTGGGCATACGGCAGAAAAACCTCCTGCTCTCTACCTCTGTGATTTCAGTCAGCCCATGACAAAATAAAAGTTCAAAGGGAATCAGCAATCGTGACTGATCTCATTAGCATATTTCCAATGAGCAACATTAGAAGCTGGAGGAGTTGGGGGATTTATCCCATGCAGGAACTAATCAATGTATGCTGTGTGTGTATATATATGATACTGCAGGCTTCACTTACTTAATTTACTGTTTACTGAGTATACCAGCTATTCATTTGTACTGTGGTATACAGGCCTTGGTTTTGAAATGAAATGAAAATATTCTGATCCGAAGTTCATTCTCGTGGAGTCAAGGATTTTTTTATTTTTGTTCAATCTATTCACATTTAGTATACAGAATGTTCTGTTATTGAATAGTTGCGGAAGAGTGAAAGGGGCCATTGTTTGTCATGAATTGTATAAACATTTGCATTTATTATACAGTACATGTGTAAAAAACATATTTTCAGGTTTCTGTAGCTTTATATAATTCCAGTGTCAAGAAAGAAAATGAAAACTGAATAGTTGTTTAAGAGACTGTAAACAGAGCCCACACACTTTGACACAAAAATGGCGTGTTAAAGGAATAGATAAACATTTTGGGCTTTCCTGCTGAGAGTCAGATGAGAGGATCGATAACACTCATGTCTGTTTGTTAGTTATGAAGCTAGAGGCAGGATACATTGAGCTTAGCGTAACTATTGGAAACATGGGAAAATAGCTATCCTAAAAATCCTCCCACCAGCAACACTAAAGCTCTTTAACGTGTTATTTCTTGTTTGCTTAATCCGCACTAAAACCCAAAGTGTAAGTAACTTCATGGAGTCTCTGGTTGCCTGGAGTCACTGCTTCCAGCCAAGAAATAGTCCAGTAACACCCTGTAAAGCCACTTTGTTTTTTTGGATGGATTAAACAAACAAGACATGATGTGTTAATTAGTGAGCTTTAGAGGTGCTGCTTGGTAAATTTGTATTACCTTCAGACAGAGGCAAAGCTATCTTATTCTCTCTGCTTCCATTCTTTATGCTAAGCTAAGCTAAGCTAACATGCTGCAGGCCCCAGTTACATGTTTACCGTACATTACATTACATTACATTACAGTCATTTAGCAGACGCTTTTATCCAAAGCGACTTACAGGAAGTACAGCATGTACATACATGAGAGCGGTATTGATCTTCTCATATAACTCTCTGCAAAAATAAGCATATACCTCCCTCAAATGTTGACCTATTTCTTAACAAGCCATGTTTGTGTCAAATGGAGCTCTTTTCCCTGTCTCCTTCAGGCTCTTTCAGTTTTTCACAAAATATGCAGACCCCGGCATAACATAAAATCTATGTATTACTACACAATAGTAAACACAATAGTAAACTGTATTATATACTGTGAATAGTTATGTATTTCCATAAATGCACAAAAGCTCTTTTCAACCTGTGGACACTGCAGCATTGTGGAGTGCAGTTGTGTCGTGCCATTTGCCCGAGCACTGTGAAACACGGCCATGTGTTGGGTGAACAAACCAAGGCTGGGCTTGTAAAAAGAGTAGAAAACTCTTAAGCTGCCCTTCAGACACATAAGACTTCAGCACCTGTCAAGGGGTCACTAAAGTGTCAGCCTGTGACCATGTGCAGCCAGAAGCTCGCAGTCAGCCTATCATACATGGAGTTTACACGTTATATTCTTTATTCTGTGGGAGGCCGTTCACCCTTCTTTACAGAACAGAGTACCACTCCATCTCTGATTTGAAATATTGTGCTGGGAGATGCTCTCGCCCCCCTTAGGCACGACTGTATTTCAAAAAACTGAAACTTGAGCGAGTTTTTCTGAAGTTCCCTGTGGTGCTGTTCTTTTGGACCACAACAGGCCACAAATCTGGCAGCGGCAGCTTTTTTTCCTCAGTGAAAATACAGAAAAAACATCTACCCATTAAAGCATAAGAGGAATTTGGTTTGGGAAGGAATGCAATAAAGTGTGTTTAAAAAAAGCCAAATTTGACTTTACACAAAGGATCTAAGAATGTCGCGGAACCAAACGAGGCATATAAAGGAACAAATAGATCACAATCTTTTTATTTATGGGTTATAAAAGAAAGGGGCGGTCACATCCTGCAATAGGGTTTTTGGTTATCACATCACATAGGAATGTTCCGTCTGCAGAGTAGAAAGAAAACTGCTGCACATAAAATCATTCAATTTGTTAATCCTAATTTGGAACTGATCATGGAAACAGTAATAGGTTGGCAGTTTTACTTATATTTGCATATTAATTAATAGGTTATAATTCTAACACAAAGCCTTCCTCTTTGAAAATGTGTTACACTAGTCATAATGGAGGTCTTTAAACAGAAACATTTGGACATTTGGTTTGGCATCACATGGCTCCTTTGTTCAGCACAGATGAAAAAATTGGCTTAATACATTGCAGATTAATATAAAAAAAAAAAAATCCCATTGCTGGGAAAACACCCAGATCTTGCTTTATTGCCTATAATCATGGTTATGAGTGTCTGTTTTGTAGATTAATGACTAAGGCGTTTTAAAACAGAGACAAAAGCGGAACAATTGTGTGGTAAATTGTAAATCTTGATTTAGGAGGCAGATCAGTGTTAGAAGCTTTGACTTTCTTGTTTCCTCTTCCTGCTGCCAGATAACCAGAGTCCTCACTGAAGCTTTTGGCAGCTCACACCTGATACTCTTGCAATATCAGTTTGTGAATCTCTCTCCTCTTTGCAGTGGCCCCTTGTAAATTCCTCCTGCCTGCTTTAAATGCATTGTAGTGCTTTTGAAAATGACGAGACCACCATGTTCCTTGGAACATACCTTAGCTCGCAACAGGTTCTTCTTTCTTTTCTTTTTTTCTGCCTCCCACTCAAACACTCGCCCACTTGCTCCTCTCCACGACCAGAATAGAAGCAGAGCAGCGACATTGACGAGTCCTCCGGGCCTGCAGGCTGACGTTAGCCCACCCTGTGCTGAGGCCGGTGGAGGACCACCCCAGTAGGCTATTAAGCCAAGGGTGCCTCGGCCAATTTACGACACCTACACGGGAAGATCGCACTGTAGACACTTTAGAAGGCAAGTGTCTGAGTCATAGTGTCTGCTTCCTGCTTCCATTCAAGGGTTTACTTTTCATGCTTTATCATGCCAACAGATTTCTTTGTTGCCGTTATTAGCATAATTGCTATCCTCCAACAGTCACACTCACGTTGTCTTGCATACTTATTATTATTTTTATTATTATTACATGCCTTTTTTTGGTCACTTCTATCTTGTAAACTGTTTATGCATCAAATACCATTCATTCTTATGTTGATGTGTGAATTATTTTTACTTAGTTTTCTGCATTTCCATAAAATGTGCAAAATACCTCTTTGACTCGTATCCCCTCCTACAGCTCCCAAGATCATGTTCTTATTGATAACTGTGACATTTTATAAATGATCCCATACATACCTACTCTGTATTGATATCCCAGAATGCTCAACATTGCACGGTCTTGACAACATGTACAGTTTACGATATATGTATAGCATTTAAATGCTCATTATTGCACACTGATCCACTGTATATTAACCCACTATGATGACATGTACAGTTTATGAGTTACATAATGCATTGCTCTCTCTGGAGCTTAGTTGACCTCCATTTAATTGATATGTCTTTCACTGTAATTAAAGCAAACTCCATTTTAATTGGAAAATATTCAGTATTTCACAATAAGCAAGTGTTGACAAACTCATTATAATAACATTTACAGTATATGAGTACTTAAGAGTTTTATAATGGAGACTCACGTTGTTTTTTCTAACATATTTTATTATTATTGACTCCTGAAATCTATCAAAGTTTAGTGAGCCTTAAAAGCGATAGACAAATCAGAAGCACTCCCTCCGTCTGACTGCACAAAAGGAGTGAAATTAAGACCAGACTGTGGACGAGGCTTAATCCACAGCAGATCCCCCCCCCCCACCCTCAGCTTGAATAAAGCTTTGCAGCGTGGCTCTCCGCTACGTCTGCTTGCTCTGGAAACAAGCCTCTTCTGTGAGCGGGGGGAGAGAAAAAATTTCATAAGCAAGGCAAAAGGTAAGGGATAACCTCCCTGGCTTCCTCTTCAAATAGAGGCATGCTGAGCTTCCCTGGAGAGGGTGGAGGTATGGGGGGGGCACAGGGGAGCATTCAAGCCCCTGTCCCCCGTCGCTGCTCAGTTTTTAACCAGCCTTTTCCACAACCCAGTGTGCACGCAAGTAAAGCCAAAATAGATAATGAGGAATGTCAGCCTAGAAACAGAAAATCACCTCTACCAAGACCAAGCTGTTCCACGGGACTGGATGGCATTCCACAGCAGCTCTGAGTGATTTATTACTACCCCCAAAAAATAAAACAAGTCCCCCAAAAAGACATCTAGCTACACAGCTGGTTAATACCAACTGGTTGTGACTTGTGATGAGTAATGACATCCCCTTTGAATCCGTCGCTTTGTTCTGCCGTGTCTGGATGATGGATCATTCTTTTAAATCCATTTTCAAGATGTGCAGATTATCCGTTCCATAATTATTATTGTTTAAAATCGGAGCCGAGAACTCTAAGAAGTCATTTTCCCCTCCGTCGGGTCAGCTGTGTTATCACGTTTCTGCGGAGAGCCGAAGCCGTGGATGTCCACTTTTCACTGGGGCTCATCAACAGTAGATCCAGGGTCCATACAAACCCAATTAAGAATCAATTTGAGCCAGTGTCAGACAGTCTGGCGCCTGGAGAGGGGTAAATGCTTTTAATATGAACATTTTATCGTTGTCTCACAGTCTTCCATCGTCTAACAGTCTGGCGTGTGTAAAGTATCTGTCATGATTCCTTACGCCTGAATGCTACCACAGTAGTATGTCCACAGACCTCAACACATGGCATGCATGTGAAGAGGAAAAGGTAGAAAAACCTGATATGTGAAACAATCCCACTTGAAAGGCATAAATCACAAAATGCTCCAGAACAATGAGGTTTTGACAGTAGTCGTGATTGGCATATTTATTTTCTCTGCTGTTCAGTCTCATTTCATTCCCAAGACGAATGGCATGGCATGAAATGTGCTCTTGAATCATGTCAAACATATTTGACGTGGGCACAGATTGATGTTGTTGCCGTGAATGCTTTAAATAAAAGGAAACCTTTGCCACTCATGTATTGCATATAGCCTTAGTAACTCATGTTTCCTCCCACCTCACATCTATCACAGTAAGAATAATGAAGTTGAGTATGTATGTGGATCTGTGTGTTTGTTTATTATTCTCATAGCTGCATGGAAGACATTATATCACATCTCTAACGGAAAAAACACCACGTTTTACACCAGGTAAAGTCATAAATAATATTCTATATCAGACCAAATAACCATGTTCACTTCTCCCTATGTTTTACAGCACACATATGTAATTTATAGTACCATACTATACTTCTGCCATCTACTCCCAACAGGTTGCACACTCTAGCTGTATTTCCCATCAATTTGTAGCATTTCAGATAACAAGAGCATGCACTTAGAGCAAACAGCGCCTGGAAAAAAAACCTATGCCACAACAGCCTCCTTCTGGCGTCTCTCTCCACGCTGACATACCTGTGGCTGTGAAATGCTGTGATTACCATTTGATGCAACGCTGTGCCGAAAGGAGCTGTGCACAGAGTTGTATGCCTCTGAAAAGCTGAGTGACTGTCAAGGAATGAGTCATGTTTTCTGAACATAGTCACCTGAGCATGAAAGTAATTTTTACACAAGTCAAAGATGGCAGCGATGTTTTCATGCTGTTATTGATTTAACAGTTGTTGTTGTTTTTTGTTGTTGTGTCTGCCGTACTGTTTATTGATGTTTTGGATCAAAAATCTGGCCATGTGAAGAAGCTTTGGTGACTCAGTGACTTGGAGAACCAACTTTGAGGCTAGCTGGTGTGCTACAAGCATTTTCTAAACAGAACTTATTTTATTGTTCTTTGTGGAAAGCTGAGACACAATACTGAGGTTTTCTGTCACACATATACACACATACAATTTTTAACAGACTGTTAGCATTCAGGAACTACAGCTCCTGTGAAGCTCTGAAAGTGAACTGGAAAAACAAGAAAACCTCATGTTGTTCTGACTTGTGTGTTCAGTGTTTTCCAAGTAGATTACCCCCACTTGGCTAATTTAAACATGTTACATACAAGCAGCTGTTGGAGGTCAAGTGAAATCAGACACAAACAACTTGTGTATCGCATAATTAGCTATATTGACTGAATTAAAGTCAATGTTGGATTTTATTTAAATGTAATCACCATCAGAAATTCCCAATATCTACTGTATTTGTTGTATGACTGCAGAGGTGGTAATGAAAGGGTTAAATGCTGAGCATTGACAATATGGGGCTACATACGTTGAATAACCTTGAACTGCGGACAATGGCTGACCTGAAGCATCCATATTTGTTCCATTTTCCAACATATTATTTAGCGTGTTTACGCAAACAGAGATCGTATTGACAGAAAGTCTCACATTGCAGCATATGATTCATAAAAAAAGCGACCACAACCACACCCACGCAGGTGTGGCCGTGGTTGGCCTCTGTTCAGGTTGAAGATGGGTGAAGCAATGCTTGGAATTAATTAACTTCCAAAGAAAGGTGGTAAAGGGGTGATTTGTCCCGCCCCAACAGATACCAGACTAACAAACAGTGTCAATCAAACAGTCTGTACAACCAAATCCCTGAGAAAATATCTTATCAACCCCCCAGTGCTTCAGCGTCACAGAGAGACCAATTAAAGACACTGTTTATGAGAAGCTCATCATTAGGTAAGATGAACAGAAGGGCTTAAGGACTACATTCAAAGTCCCAAACCACCATAAAGACCGCTTGCGTTCCACTAACATCGATGCCTCCATGTGATTTTTTTCATGACGGATTTATTTCGCCTAACCTCCTTGTAGGCTCCTCTGCAAATCAATGACTTTCAACCAACCTTTGAACAGGTAATATCTTCCCGTTTGGTGGATTTATTATTTATTGCGTATGTGTTTGTGTCAGGGTTAAACTGTACGGTATGCGTCTGAGCTGCAGGTACTAAAAATAGAGGCAGTCCCAGAACTCATACTTGAGTGACAGGATTCCTTTTCGCTGGCACGCAAAGATGACCCATTTCCTCTTTTCTTAAAAAGTTAACCACCTCCTACTGCATGATGTTATGGTATACATTTACTGCTTCATTCAACTATGGTATTTTCTGCCAGACCAGTTGTTTTTAGAATTACATAGTTTTTTTTTTCTGTCTGTATTCCTTTAAAGAAAGATCTAACTTGGGAATTGAGCAGAAACAGTGTGAAGAAAACGTAACTATCAGCTACCGTTGAATGGAATCATTAGATGCTGTAAATCTTTTTTTTTTTTCCCTGTCGTTTTTCTTTTTTTTTTTTTTTTTCCTCCTCGCCTTTTTCACGCTGGAACAATGAACATCTGTTTCCAATGTTTCAGTGTTTCTGCCTCATGTGAAAGAGGGTAGACTCGCTGCATAACAACAGAGCAACAACATGACTACACTCTAAGATAAACATTCACCGCTGGAAAGTAAATTAAAACAAATGTTCCCAAGTGCTTTACCAAGTGCTTTAAAATGCTCACATTTAGATTGAGATGCCTTCTTAAGATAACACTGTTTTTTGGCTGAGACACGCTGGTATTTTTGGAGCAAATCACACAGCTGGAAAGCAGTCACTCCGGTACATTACTTTTATTTGCTTGGTGCTTTTCCCCCTTATAAGAGCATTTTTACAGACGTCCCAAAGACGGCAGAGGCAAAGTCCTGTGAGCCAAAAAGATCTAGTGAGGAGACAAGTCTGGATCCATGTTGCTTGTCAGATTTTATCTATTGTAGAGAGGTGAATTCGCTTTCTATGCTTGATCTAACTTCTGTCAGTGGAGTCTGCAGTCGACAGTCTCAAGGGGGAAAAATGGAGGACTACGTACTGGAACTTCCAGAAAGGAGAATATACTGTACAGTTCTGAAATACTGAGCCACCTCCAAAGCAACTTTAAAGGTCCTAATTAATAATTGAGTAGCCCTGTGCTGTCTATAAATAGATAGACTTTATATGGATGGATTTCTTTTTTTGACTGACAGTATTTAGCTTCCAAATTAGCTGACTTTTAGCTAGCCTATGTGTAATGTTTGAATGCATTTTTGCAAGACCAAAGATTTGAGGGAGTGATACACTACTTATTTACATTACATTACAGTCATTTAGCAGACGCTTTTATCCAATGTAAACAAGACTTTAAGAATTTAAGAAATAAGAATTTTCTACGTATGAAATTTGTCTTATAGTCCCTTTAGGTAGAGTCACTTTCATCAGTGCGTTGTGAGTTTAAACATAGCTTAATTGTAATGTAAGTCTTTACTGGAGATTTAAGAATTGCAAAATGTGTAAATGTAAATTTTGCTGATAAGTTCACGGAGCTGGATGCTTGGGAATTGTGTCAAGGAACTGTCATTTCAACTTTAGCTTCCCATAACCGTGATTGTCTGTTTCAAACATCTTACAGCCAACTGACCGTGTTGCTAGCTATAGCTATCGAACCAACACTGCGCAAAAAAATGAACAGTGAAAGCAAGTGTAGGCGTGTCAATCATCTTGTCTATACATCCATCCATCCATCCATCCATCCATCCATCCATCCATCCATCCATCCATCCATCCATCATAAACACTTATCCTGTTCAGGGTCGCGCGGGGGCTGGAGCCGATCCTAGCTGACATTGGCCGAATGCAGGATTCACCCTGGACATGTTGCCATGGTATCGAAAGGCACATAGAGACAGTCGGCCATTCACGCTCACATTCACACCTACATGCAATTTAGAGCCCTCAATTAACCTATGCTGCATGTCTTTGGACTGTGGAGAAAGCTGGAGAAGCTGGAAGAAAACCAACGCTGCCACATGAACATTTAAACTCAACACAGAAGGCCATCCAGCCCGGGATCAAACCCAGGTCCCTCTTTCTCTGAGGCGAGTCTGCTACCAATATAAAGGCTATGGTCAACATACTTGACTTTACTAGACTGGAAAGTTTTATACAACTCTTCTCAAAAAAACCCACAATAGTATACTTCAAATTACAAAATGTTAAGCTAATTCATAAGGCTAACTGTCAGTTAGCTTTTCCACATTGTAAAGCTTCTAATGTTATTGGTGTAAACCGGATTTAGTAAATAAATTAGTAGTTGCTAAGAACTTAGGAAAGACTACAAAAACAATCTAAGTAATGGATTCATGAATGAATGGTGCCAACCAACTTTCCTGTTCCTCATTGGATTCAATCATTGTCTTATCGTGAATGTGGTGGAGTTCACTTGTGGCTGAGCCTTATAATCGAGCCCTTTCCATCATGGGAACCGTCATTACAAGACCATCAAGATCATGATCATTCCCACCCTTTTTCATGCTGCCCTGTGATTACAAAACTATAGAAAGCTTCTCCACACAATAAGCTGGGAAATGGATGCCGCAAAGAATTAGCTTTCCTCTCAATGCAAAAAGAACAGACAGGGTTTTTGTCTGCGTGAAACGAGAGCATTTATCAAATCCCTTAGAAAATCCTCCAAAAACTCCTTTGATTTTTTTTTATTATTTTCCCTTACAGCTACGACATTGCTTTTGAATTTGTGGCTTTTGATCTTAATGAGTAAAACCACCAAATAATGACTCAAGACATATTTACCGCAGCATGCCCAGCTGCCCTCTTATTTATCGCATGAATGTTTGTTGGAACGCCCCCATTATTACATGAGGTTTAACCCCGTAATGTGAACAGTGCATTTAAAGTGGGAACACACACAATGCATGAGAGGATGTAATCAGAAACAACATGTAGAGGTGAAGAATTCTGACACTGCGTCTCTCTGTGGGGTCTCTGTGGCTGCGAAATACCACAAAAAACGCTACCACCCAAAAAATGTAATTATCACTCCCATAATCAAATGAAACAGCTGAGGTTTGGATTCACAAGAAGTGGAGTTGACATTGTATTTGAAGGCATGTGGGCTGCTGTTTTCTTGTGTTTCTCGAGCTAATCGTCAACAGGAGGGCAATTTCAAAGCAATGGGTGTTGTTGCCCTGAAACTCCAATACAAGAGTTTAGTCCAGGTCCTCACATTAAAGTGGGAAAAGATCAGCTTGCCTATTTATTTTCAGAACAGGTGTCTTATTAAAGGAGATTCATCGATCTATTAACTGTCTTCTTCCTAAAGCCTTCTTTTCACCAGCAACCCAAGTGACCTGATGTTAAAGATACTTTTTCTTAAAACACTTGAGCTAACGACAGCTACTTTCCAAAATAAATAACATTTGTTGTGGCTGCTGGAAATGGTTTAAACAGCAAGTATACTTTTGCTGCTGGGGAAATGGTACTTTTTGAGTCTAGACCAACGGATAAGAACTTTCATCTGTGAACCGGGCTGTATTTTTATAAACCTTTTTGCTAAAAAATAAATAAAAAAACATTTGAAAAACTCAACAGCCTCTTTTGAGAAATCACGACCCGCTTACTCAGGATAATCCACAGATCTCGTTGTCACATAGGAGTTCCTACGTGAAACAGCTGTTGAGAAATTGCTGTTGAGTTTTTCAAATGTATTTGTGCTTTGAAGCACCAAAAGCCGTCTGCCTTAGAGTCCAATTATACTCAAGCGAAGACAGGCATCTCAACGGACGATATCTCCAACACTAGGCAACTCATACTAAAAGAATGTAGATTGATAAATAGCACTACAGCTAAGAGGAAGAATAAGTATTTTGGATTTTGGGGTGAACTGTCCCTTTAAGCTATAATGCAGAGAAAAGCAGTAGCGATCATGGTGAATTATTGGTGTGGATGGCATTCATTCTCCCCGGTGTTAATTAACATAAATTGAGTCAGCGAAAAGCTGAAGACAAATGTGGAAGTTAAGCTACGGCAAATACTGAGGGAGTATACAGGAGCGTGTTGTTTCTGCGCTGCTATAATTTCAATGTGGCTTAAACTGAACTCATAAAGACCTATAATTTACAGCATGTAAGTCTGTTGTTATGAAAAAGTCTGCTCTCTCTCAGTGAAATTTATTTACACTCTTTTTCATGAGTCAGCAGCAAAACTTTTCAGTTCTTTTGTGCCATTACTGGGGTTTTTTGATTGCAAACTGAACGCAGACAAGAATGACGGGTTGCGGCAAAAAAGCAAAGCTAAGCATTTTCTGACAACTTCGCCGGTCCTTTAAATAAAAAAAAAATAAGAAGGAAAAACAGAGACGAGAACCGGCTGTGTGTATTTACATATATACTGCATTGACCACAATGAATAAAACACCAGCGAGCCAGGCTCTCCTGGGTCAGCTAATATGAAATAGAGAGTTTACACTTTCAGTAGTAGGCCATACATAAACATTGTCTCTCTAAATAAGAATATGTGCCATTGGATCAGCATCATTACATCTGTTTTCTTTTGACTCTTCCATTCTTTATTATGTAAAACTACACCTCAGAAAACATGCGAGCTCTGCACTAATCCTCTCACTTTCCACCTGGTGAATTTGACCCAAATTCACATTTCCCCCCGTGCGGCCAGGGGACTGTTTTTTTTATTGAAGCCATGTGTAACGGAGACCACTGACTCGGCTATGTACTTTGGCTCTTGAGAGGAAAGAGAAGTCATATTTAGGACATTAATAGTTACAAACTTGGCCATCGAGTGTTTGTTCTTAGACGGACACTTTTTTCAAGGAAATATGTCCTTTGCGTGAATTTGCACCACTGAGGTAGCTCTTTTATTACAAGGCTCTAAAAATAGGCCGAGTGTTGGGGTGGTATGAAAGCTCCTACTCGCAGTACAATATCATGTTCAAAAGAGAGCTGCATGGGGCTGAACTTTAGAAACCTGAGGAAAATGTTACCATAAACCGGCTTCCAGCTGGGCAGATCATTTTCCCTTCCAGTACATCGATTGTTGTGAAATTACAACAGAAACCTCACATGATATTTAGAGGTAAAATGATACAGCTCAAGACAACGTATTAGATATTGCATGTCACATACGCAGAAAGTCCGTCTGTGCAGAGAGACACCTCTGCTGACAATGAGGAAACAGCTGGTAGAACAGCACAGGTAGACATTGCACATTTCATGAACCATTAGCGTGCTGTGTTGCTTTTGCTTATCACGTGCGTAATGGATTCTAATGATAGCCTTAAAGTGGTGACTGAATAAATCAGAACACTATGAGATACATTTATTTTCTCATGTTTTCTGGGTACTGTTTTTGCGAGACAGAAAAGATACGACGCCTGCAGCTTGCACATCCAAAGCAGTCAACAAAATCATGACTAAATAATTGGGGGATCTGCCGTGCCCAAACACGCTGTTGTCCAGTTTGTCGTCGGGATTATATCATATTTGTTCGCAAATGGCAATTTAATGCTAATGTTTTGCAGCTTACAGTAAAACCCTAATGGGCTTTCAGCTTTGAAGTGTAATTTCATCGAATCATTTCCAGTCAACTCAGTTATAGTGTCATGTTTTTTGGGGTGCCAGGTCCGTTACAATTCTGGTTTCCATTCACGACCATAATATCAGGATCCTGTTTGCCATCTTTTCCATTGTTACCAACAAACGAGGCATGGCGTGCGTTAAATATGATCAATGCAACAAAACTCCTAATTGCATCATGGATGATTTCCTCAGATAAAGACAATCATCTGTGGAAACTTTGGAAAAACTTGTAATGTGTCCCTGTTGACAATAACACAGATTTGTTGTTGACTCTGTGTGATTATTGCTCAAGCAAAGAGTCTGATGCGGTTCACACCTTACATAAATGAATGGAAACCAATGGCTGCCTTGACCATTAGGAAAAACACAAATGGGGATATTAGACCGATACTGACTGAAATAGCTAGATATCAATAACAATGGGGCTGATCTATTCAATTCAGTATTCAATACATTATATATATATATATATATATAACTCCTTAAGTTTTCATCAATTTGTTGCCGCATTAAAAAAGGTTACATTGAATTGTACACAACGTCCCCACAGTGAATAAAACACTGGAATACATTTTTACCCCAAATACCTTCAATTTTGAACTGTTTTGCTGTCCAGCTGATACTCTGTGATCCAATGTCAGTAGTGCTCACCTTCTATTTCTACTGTGAAGTTTGAAGAATAGCTTTGCTCAAGCAACACACCTGTTAATTCCAGCCGGAGACATTGTTGTGCACTTGACACTGACACGGCAACCTGTTTCTATTTAAATCTGAACAGATGCTAAGCCTCTAGCTTCTTCTACTAATGACTTCTTCTATTCCTATTTAAAGGTGCAATATACTGAATACATATCATATGTGAAGATATATCAGTGTAATGTCAACCTGAGTAGAGAATAAAGTAGTTCTTCCCGTTCTTTTGGTACGTGTGTGTGCATGTCAGTGTGCCGCAGCTTTGCACTGCACTCATACGGCGGTTTCAGCTGACCGACGGCGACTTCGTGGAGGCGTAGTGTCCACCTTTCAGTCTCCCCTGAGGTCAACACTGTGACCTCTGTCCGCACTTTTTCCACGGCGCACTGTTAGCGCCGTTAGCACCGTTAGCTCAGAGCTGCCGACTCAGCCGTCACCATGTTGCAACTTCAACTGTTGCTCAGACGGATATTTGTCTCTTTCAGCCCTTTAAATTGTGAGTCTGACTGAAACATTAAGCAGCATTTTGTTCTCCATGTGCAAAACATGACTTCTTGGCGAAACCTTCATACAATATAACATCTATTTGTAAAGAGGACTGTCAACAACCTAAAAAGCATGAATGACCAATCATAAGAATGTAGAGTAGTCCTCTCAGCCATCTCACTGTTCCCAAGCAAGTTTTATAGGCAGGCAATTCGAAACCTTTGAGTGCCCTTGTGTGTATATATGCGCTGTATAATGGGAGGGGTAGTAGTGAAAATGATATTCATGAATCCCGAATGCACTTTGAATTTGATGCAAAAAGAAAAAGTTGTTGAGAATTTATATCAAAAGATTTATGTCTCCAAGAAGCTCATGTGATTTAGTAGCTAGGGTGCACGTTAGTATATTTATGGCAACTCGATTTATTTTGTGCGAGGTGACGGTTGAGGGTTAAGCTTTAAAATTGTTTATTGCCGCTGTCCTTCAGAGCGTATATTTATGCATTTTCATTCACACTGTACATCCTGCATACTTGCTTGCTGGCTATATTGTACATAACAAAGCTGGATTCTTTCTTACATACTATTTACTGATTCTATCCAAAATGTACACATCACACATACATTTCTGACGGACCGTTAAATTGTTCTGCGCACTTTATGTATGTTGGTTATTGTTCATATTGTAACCTATAAATAAGATACATTCCTTCTTACTCATTGGTTGACTGTTTATTTTGCACATAATAGACCTGCAACAATTGAGTATTTTCATTTTCCAATTAATCTGCCAATATTTCTGAGCTGTCATTTGATCAATAGAGTTATAGAAAATAATGAAAAGGTATTTTTAAAAGTCCCTAAAGTCCAAATTGACATCTTTAAATAGCTTGCTTTATCTGATAAATCCTAAAAAAAACTAAAATATTTAGTTCATCGTCAAGTTAAAACAAAGAAAGGAAGAAAATCCCAGTGAGAAGCTGGAACAACAGAATGTTTGACTCAGAGGATTAATCAAAATCAATACACCTGCAGATTAATTTTCGGTCAACTGACTTTTTAATCAGCCTACTTATTCTTTCAGCTCTGCTGTAAATGATCTCATCTTTATACATCTTTATACACTTCCCTGCTGTTTACTACATCTGACATGATGCTAAGCTCTTCTAGAAAAGCTACAAGAGGAGTTTCAAGTGCAGAAAGGAGGATTAACCTCTCTGATAACACCACCCCGTTACAGAGCTCTTCTTGTTAAACAAAAGCAGAAGATAAAAAGTGATTTCCTCTACTTTACTTCTATGAACTCCACCATAAAAAAACAATTATTTTGTCTTTTTATTTCAGGAAAATACTAATTTTCAGTAAGGTGTGTTTTGGTAACGAATGGCCCTTTTACACTCCTGATTAAACAGTGGGGGGGATCCTGATTAAAATACTAAGCAACATGGGTTTGTTTAAGCTCGTGAGGGAAACAGCAGATCGTGTTTGTGCTCTAAATCTGAGCACACGAGATAAGGGTTTAATATTAGCCTTAATGTCTGTGTCTGTGTAGTTGTATAGTATGTGTATTTATTGTCTGTGTAGTTGTATAGTATGTGTATTTATTGTCTGTGTCTGTGTAGTTGTATAGTATGTGTATTTATTGTCTGTGTAGTTGTATAGTATGTGTATTTATTGTCTGTGTAGTTGTATAGTATGTGTATTTATTGTCTGTGTCTGTGTAGTTGTATAGTATGTGTATTTATTGTCTGTGTCTGTGTAGTTGTATAGTATGTGTATTTATTGTCTGTGTCTGTGTAGTTGTATAGTATGTGTATTTATTGTCTGTGTAGTTGTATAGTATGTGTATTTATTGTCTGTGTAGTTGTATAGTATGTGTATTTACTGTCTGTGTCTGTGTAGTTGTATAGTATGTGTATTTATTGTCTGTGTAGTTGTATAGTATGTGTATTTATTGTTGTATAGTATGTGTATTTATTGTCTGTGTAGTTGTATAGTATGTGTATTTATTGTCTGTGTAGTTGTATAGTATGTATTTATTGTCTGTGTAGTTGTATAGTGTGTGTATTTATTGTCTGTGTAGTTGTATAGTATGTGTATTTATTGTCTGTGTCTGTGTAGTTGAGCTGCTGCAACACTTGAATTTCAATAAAGGAATATAATAATAATAATAATAATAATAATAATAATAATAATAATAATAATAATAATAATAATAATAATAATAATAATAATAATGTGCAGGCTGTCATGATGAACATTTCTGGATCCGGTCCGCGTTCTCTCCAGGAACTCCGCTCCGGGTTTTGCGCTCCGCCCTCCCCAGCCAGCTGCTGCAGAGCAGGGGACCGCTGCTCCGTTCCTCCTCCGCCTTGTTCGCCTCCAGTCCGGCTGCAGCTCCGACGGTCTGCGCGGCGTGTGGATGCGGCGCAGAGGGAACGACCGAGAAGCGCACGGACAGCCAGACGGTACAAGCCATATAATCTCTATTTGCTGGAGGGCTGGAGGTGGTGGTGGAGGTGGAGAGGAGGTGGTGTATATGTGCAAAGCAAAGGCCCGCAGGAGACCTCCAGACAGACTCTCCGACGCGCACGGAGTTTCATTTTCGCAGCCAAACCAGGACGCGCATCTCCGTCTCCTTGAAGTGATCCTTTTTTTTTTTTTTTTTTATGCAGTCTCTCCGTCGGAAGGAGCCAGGACGCACGCACCAGAGGAAGCAGCAGGAGGAGGAGGAGGAGGTGGTGGAGGAGGAGGAGGAGGAGGAGGAGGGTGGAGGTAACGAGCGTTACTTTTCTTTATTCTAACAAACAGACCTCCTCGTCATGGAGCTATCCGTGCGCTCCCGGACCTTTTGGCTCGCAGAGGAGCAGATACCTGCCACAGGAAACACCTCCATCTGTCCGCTGTGAAGAAAGTGGAGCATGCAGCCGAGATCCAGCCGTGCTTAGTTTCTGGGGGCCTCTTGTGAGAAAGAAAATAAATATATAAAGGAGAGAGGAGAGAGAGGAGGAGAGGGGAAGGTGGGGGGTGGTGCGCTCCTGGTGTTGATCTGAAATTCACACCCCATGCTGGGATCCATATTTTGGCACGGCGGACCACAGTAAGTAGCCTTTAAAAAGCGGATGTTTTGAGTCTTTCAGGGGGAGATGCCGGGTTATGCCTCTGCTCAATCGATACCATTTATTTACGCTCCCAGGATATCACAAGGCAAATGTCAGAAAACGGGCCCACGGGCTCCTCCAGCAGTTTAAAACTGTTGTGATGAGATCAATACATAGTCCATAGTATGGGATGTTGCTCTGTGGTGTCTGGAGCCTGCGGGCGTTTTGATTAAAATTAAGTTGTTAGGTCAACACAATGTGGATTTCAGTGTGTATATATATATATATATATATATATATATATATACACCTCTATGATTAAGACAAAGAGCCCTCTAAAGAATGCATATTTAGAAAACATTGACAATGTGTGAAAATGCTCAAATTCAAGGTGTTTTCAGGTGTGAAAATGTTGATTATTTTGTATATATGATAACACTCCTACTGGATATGAGGCAAAAGCCATTTAGGAGTTGATTTATAAGATATTCAGCGTGATAACATGGTGAAAAAAAAAAAAAAAAAAAAGAGAGAGAGCTCAAACAAACATCTCCACCCAGTTCCAGGACACCAGGAGCTAAGTAGTTAGATGTCAGTTACCGTCTCCATTTACTTCTCCATTTTTTGCGGCTATAAAATAAGATCATTTCACAGGGCATGTATAATTCACAGACCTGACCCAGCCATGTGTGATGATGGGACACACACACACACACACACACACACACACACACACACACACACACACGCACACACACACACATTTATGCACACACACGTAGAGTTTTTACAGGCGAAAGGAACCATATCTCATTCTCACGTGAAGAGATAGGGCCGCATTGACTTCAGCAAGAAACCCCCAGGAGAGCGGGACTACGGTGGGCTGAATTATGAAGGTTAAATAACATTTACACATAATCCATACTGTCAATGCCAAATCCGGATAGTGCTGCAACCTTATATAACGGGCAAGTTAGGAAACTGAGAGCTTCCCCACTGCTCTGCATGTACTTATATAACAGCTGTCATGCAGGGAAGTATATATATGAAGACTCTTTCCCCAATCCAGTTGTCTTCCAACATGAAAGCAAACCAAAAGCATTCAGCAATTCAGTTTTGATCTTTCAGAGCTGCAACATTATATAAGACGTATGCACAGCGTGAGAAATTGACTCGCCACCAGACAAATCCGAGCAAATTTTTTTTGACCAATTGCGAAGAGAAGTTTTTTCTGTTATGCCAGCCATTTTGGGGGGGGAACTAGATAATAAAAAAAAGAGTCTCCTTGGTGGATGTGGCTGCTTGATGCTGACATTCTTATCAGTGATTCCTGTAGAGGAAAAGGTCATTTTAAGCCTCCGCCAGTGGGCCATAAATGGGACGCTTTTACTGGAGATGTTGCGCTTTGAAAAAAAAAATCCTCCTCGGCATTTCAGCTCAGACTAAAGTCTATTTCATGAAACAAATGCTTGGACAGTGGGTTGAAGGAATTCAAAAAGAGGAAGAGGGGGGAGGCGAAATGTTCTCCCTTCCTCCTCCTCCTCCTCCTCCTCCCTCCCCTCTACCTTCCCTCCATCTCTCACCCTCCCCAGACGTGCTGGTTTGGTCCATTTGTCTGTGTGTTGTCTTGGGAGGAAGTGCCATCTCATCTCACATTGGGCAAATGGTTTCAATGCATGCTAGTGTGAATTCTAGCGGGTTTTTGTAACTGCCAATTTCCATATCAAAGTGTCTGCATTTCAATGGGGGAGAACTTGAGCTACCAGCCCCCTTTCCTCTGAGCAGTTTTGTTCTGATAGAGTGCTGCTGCTGCTGCTGGTGGTGTTGCTGCTGGTGGTGGAGGAGGCTTCTGACAGGCTTGCTGGACACTGCAGTTGGTTGTGTGTGTGTGTGTGTGTGTGTGTGTGTGTGTGTGTGTGTGTGTGTGTGTGTGTGTGTGTGTGTGTGTGTGTGTGTGTGTGTGAGAGAGAAGCAAGTGTTTGTGTTGGAAGCCGATTTAGTGTGGATTGGGAGAATTTCGTTGGCCATAATCTAACACCAGAAGCCATGTATTTAGTGGAAACGTTGGACGGCGTTCAGACGTAGTTATGTGAAAAAGATTTGGTCCTGTTGTAACATTTCCCCCAGTGTTCCTCTACAAGAGCATAAAACACACGCAAGGAAAAGTCTGTGTTTGACTTTCAAGGAGAAAGAGAACCCACTGCATACGAGGCGCGTGGAAAAAAACTAATTATAAATAACTTGACAAAATTCTATTTACATATTTTGACTGGTATTTTTTTACCAAAAAATGGATTTGTTTTCAGGTTCGAAAAATAACTGTCTTAATTCCACATTCAGTGAGTATAGATGTTGAGATGCAGAGCATTCAAAGCCTTGTGAGCAACTCTGAGTACCGAGCGGTGTCTGATTGTTTTTCTGTCGCAGAGATAATATTTATTTCCCATTCTGTGCAGCTGTTGTTTGTCAGCCAAAGAATGCGGCAAGACTCTGTTTATTTTTGATGGATTTCTTCTCCGTCTTACGATACATGGCCCTAATGTTCCTCTGCAAATTTGAAGGCAGGGTTAATAGAGGAACATTTTGGACCAAAGAGACACAAAGAAGTGCCTTTGTGAATGCTTTTACTTCGGGAGTAGGATCATCGTAGGTTAATAGTGAAAGAAAGTGCAGTGTGTGAGATGTTATTACACAGACACAGGGAATGTAAATGCCATTGGGAGCGCAGTAGGGGTCGGTGCCCCCCCCCTTCATGGTCATCCCGCTCCTGGGTAATAACATGAGCCAACTGCTCCCCAACCTGCTGCAGGAGAAAGCTCGCTCCGTCTTTTGTTCGGACGAAATAACATCACAAAAACTTGAAGAAGAGCCAGCAGTGGGAGTTTTGCATCCAGAGAGCAGGAAGGAGGAGGGTGGGGGTGGGGTGGGGGGTGGTGGGGAGGGGAGGGGAGGGAGAGAGAATAAAATAGAGGACTTCACCTGCCATCTTCACTCACGACGGGCGGGTTTGACAGCTGTCTTGTTCTGTTCCTCTGACACGCTCGCTGTGAAAAAGTTTGGACAAACAAATGGACAGAGAGAGAGAGAGAGAGAGAGAGAGAGAGAGGGATGAATCACGATAGATGAGACAGTTCTGATTGTCTTAGGGGAGGAATTCTCTTTACATCAACTTGTGATGTTCGGTGCATTTTCTGATGAATTGTGTGTGTGTGTGTTTTCTTTTTTTTTTCTCTCTTGTTGTGCTGACTTTACACCAGTCATCTCCTGTTAGTGATTTCTCCTACAACGACTTCTGACATATCCCAGAGAATAGGGCTCTCTTTGTTGAGTGGAGGAAAACTCAGAGTGGAGTGGAAATCCTGCTGTGGTGTGCTGTGCAGAGTCTGGTTGTTCAAATTATTAAAAAAGCTGCTGAAGGGGGAGAGGTACAGGCATCCTGCTCTGCCGAAGCTGCTATCGGTGGAGAAATTGGCATCGGGGCTCCTCCTAAGATGGATTTCATCCTGGGTGAGTGTTGCTGCAAAATGGTCTAGAGTTTGGAAAGTAGTCTCCGATTCTGAGGGGCTGACACCAAACCTGACATTTACCGGTGATGCTGTTGAGAGGGCCAACCCAACTCAGAACGGATATTTTTTGACATCGAAGTTGTTCACATTTGGCCTGTTAGCCAGAGAAAAAAGAAAAACACACAGCAGAGGAGCGAGAGAAAAAAAAAAAAAAAAAAAGCAAAGGGCATTTTGTTTATTTAACTAAGTGCTTTGGGGGTAAATTTCTCATTTAACTGCAAAAACCCATCGTAGCCATTTTGCGGCTTGCCTCCCAAAAAAATAAAGAGACAGATGACTGGAACGAATGATTATGCGTTTGGGTAGTTAACCCCGATGGATGGATTTATGGTCCTGCTCCTTTTCACCGAGAAAATATATCTGAGGGAGGAAAAGAAAAAAAAAAATCTACCACCTCCTGTGTTTTAAAATGACAGTTAACTTTCCCCCACTGGTTCAAAATGGATGTTTAATGATCAACAGAGGCTTGGAGCTTAGGTCTAGCAGTCACACTGAATCCACTGCAGAATCCACTGAGAGCCCCCCCCGCCCTTCTCTCTCTTGTGTTGTTAAAGGACGCTCCTGCTCTAAAGAGAGGCTGATTCTTGAGTGATGGATCATCGGAGGTCTCTTTGGGATGTGTGTTAACTCTTTTGGTGTGTGCGGATCTCTCTCGGTTGGGAGCCGTCGGCGGTGTGTGATGGATGGGTCCCGGGTCTTTAGGCTCCATCTATCAGAAGATTAGCACTGACCTGTGAGTTGTCTGGGCCGCCCTCGGAGCTTCTTCTCCAACACTGGCTGGCATTAGCATATGAGGACACTGCTCTGTCTCAGGGGGATACAAAGATAGTGTGCTTTATTTGGTTCTGTTTTAGTGTGGGTCACAGGAAGTGTGCAGATTAAAGGGCTGAAGGCTTTGTGTTGGTATTAGGTGTATCTGACAGGTCATCTGTCTTCAACTGGGCGAAATGCTTCTCTCGTCCTCAAATTCCTAAATAGTATCATGTAATTATCCTAGAAATTGAGGTTCAGGCCATGCTTCACTGCAGAAAAAAACAAAAAATCTCTCCCTGTCCTCCTCCACTGTATTCATGAATCACATAAAAATGCAAATCACTCCACTGATGTGGTGTAACATTGTTACTTCTCATTTGGTATTGAAAAGAGAGAAATCGTAACAGGTATGCAGCCAAACTCATGTTTTATTTTCCAAATGAGTAATCTGCAGGTTCTCTGCTCGTGGAAGGCCGCTTGGATTCTTCTATTAAATGCTTTCACATGAACAAGAAACCCGTTTTTCTCGTGGGCTAAATTGAATACTTTTAAAGTTTTACAGCAGATTCTCCATAATGATCATAAAATCCTTCCACGTTTAGTTCTCCTATCTAACTCTTAAGTGAAACAGCCGTCTGCCAGACTGCAATTGTTTTTTTGTTGTCTTTAAGAAAAGAAAGATTGCTTTTAATTCCACTTTCAGAGAGCTGCTTTTTATGGTGAAATAAAGGCACGGGATCACCTGCACCTCGCCGTCCTCCATGTCTAATAGCTATTTGATGCCCACTTGGTGTCACTTGGTGTCTCGTGACGAGAAGCCAATGTGTTTTCAAGGTGAGGATATGTTGTCAAAGCCCTCGAACGTTGCCGGCGCTCTGATTGGCAGGCGTTGTCACAGAAGATGAGAAGCGGTGGGAGTCGCACAGCAAAGAGAATCTATTACCTGGGATGGCAAGGCGTGCTTTCACAACGTGTCAGTGCAGTCAGCCATCTTGCTCTCTCTCTCTCTCTCTCTCTCTCTCTCTCTCTCTCTCTCTCTCTCTCTCCCTCGCTGTCTGTTGAATAGTCCCTCCACGGTGCAACGAGGGAGCAGCTCTCAGGTTTAATTTTGGTGGCTGCCATAAGTCATTTCAGTGATGATACTCGGGTTTCATTCTATGATGAATTATCATGTAAAACAGAAAACATTTAAGTGTTCGTCAGCAGCGGTGTGTAATCTGCTTATGAGTGCTGGCAGTCAAAATTAAAAAGAAGCTAAATATTTCCACGTAAATGGCATCCCGGGGATAAAAAAAAAAAGAAAAGAAAAGAAAAAAGTAGGCCTTTCACGTATAGTTGTGCCGATTTCCTCCATTTCAAAAGCCTCTTTTAGACAGAGAGAGAGAGAGAGAGAGAAAGACTGCAGGCTCTGTGAGTCGCAGTAAGAGAAGGAGGCTTGTTGTTGATCAGCCAAGCAAATCAGATCTTGATATTTGAAGAGTTGAGTTGTGATTGCTAATCACTCCACTGCTGAGTTTTAATTAGGAGACTCATAAGCATTATGTCATTTCTCAGCAGAGCATAGTCGAGCGTCAGATGTACTTAAGAGAACAAATAATTAGTTTTCTTCCTAGTGAGGGCTACAAAAACAAAAACAGGTTTGGTTTTTTTGTGCCATAGACCATTGAGTATTTTACTTTACATTAAATACGTATGGAATTGATTAGACTATCGCAGCGTAGTCGTGTTGCATTTGAAGTTGTGTCCTTACACTATCTTAAACCATATCTTGACCCTATTAAGGGATAAAAAGACGTATTTTGAGCACAGCTGCCACTTCTTTCACCTCCAATGAAAGCCTGAATCTAATCTTAAGGCTGCTTTCTTTTGAGATGAGGCTATAGATTGGACTGAGCCTATTGTCAATGGGTAGGTTGGGTTCTGTCCTGTGCTCCTAAGACCTTTGTTGGGACATTTTAATTACAGCAGAGCTGGATGTAATTGATATAGGCTTAGAGGGATTTCACTGTCAATGAGAATGAGCCTGGGCGTTAATACAGCCGAGCAAATGCTTCCACCTCTGTGCTGCACTGACACACACACGCACACACACACACACACACACACACACACATTCACACGCACTGTGTCTTCTTGTTGACTTTCCCTTAATTCGGCGAGGCGTCTGGCTTTTATGTGTAATGGTTGGAATCAGCCTCACAGGGCTGGCTGACACGTCGTCCTCCCTCTGCCTTCCACTTTAACATATCTTTTGCCAACATTGTCGCCACCTGGAGTGTCCTCTTACGGAGCACATTCTTCCTGGTTCCGTGTTGTCACCCGAAATCTTTAAATTTTTATAAGGCTGTTAGATAATGCTTCCTCGATGAGGGTGAATTATTGATGGTCTTGTTCGTATGAGTGGGACAGGGCAGGCTTTTAAACTCTCCGAGCTGCTGGGTCTCTTATCCGGTAACTAAGGGACACCGCACAAACACCCAAAGGAATGATGTACTGGAGGAGGGTGGGAGAAAAAACGGAGGCGGGGGGCTGAAAATAAAATAAAAGGAGCATGCATCCTTTACACTACTGTTGAGCTAAGCCTCGCAGCACAGGCGGAACTTGGCAGCAGAGAAAAGCATTGCATCTACAGAAGCATTTTCTCTGTTTTTGAAGCATTGAGTACGGTATGGTGGCTGTGTGTTTGCTGCTTATATTTGTTGGTTTATATCTGAGTACACACAGCACTCTGGCCCTGCTTTTTTGTTTTTGCTTTTTTTTTTGCAGACAAATGTTTAAAGTTTGGTGCTTTCGTTAACAGAGGATGCTCAGGCAGTAATGGGATGTGAGGCTGATTTTTAATGTTTTGAGTGGACAATTAAACTTGGTAGCCACTAGAGATGAACTCAATAGTTGATTAGTGGATTTTCTGCTTTTCTCTGTTTTTGTTTCACTGTAAAAAGAACATCTTTGAGGTTTGGACTGACGGTCGGACCAATCAAGAAATAAAAAGATGTCTCATTAGGCTCCTTAGACCGTCTTTATTCTCATTTTTCTGAAGTTTCATACAGTTAAAGATTCATTGATTAATCGTAACAAGTATCAACGGAGGAATCGCTCATGAAAATAATGGTAAGTTGCAGCCCTAGTAGCAAAAGTTAACTCGCCGAGAATGTTGCCGTGTATTCACAGTTCAAGGGTTTTTCTTGAACTGCTTAACCAAAAGTAATTTCTCGCAGAATTTTAACAGATACGGTGTCCTTGTATTGTTATATCGACGGTCCAATGCAGCATAAACATTACTTATGAACACTTGTTGGAGGAAGAAACCGCACAGCTTTTCAGAGTCTTAGCTGTTCTGTTTAGTGAAATGGAGGTTTGACCCTGAGTGACTAACACTGAACCATGCTGTAGAGTGTCACACACACACACACACACACACACACACACACACACACACACACACACACACACACACACACACACACACACACACACACACACACACACACACACACAGCTTCATTTCAGTCAAATCCGTCCTTCGACACTAAATGTACGCCCGTAAATAGCCCCCCAGTTTGCATCACAATGGTGCAAGCAGAAAAAACTTTGTGGAAATGCTGGTAAAGCGTATAATTTGGCATCCTCTAATTCAGCGGTATTGTCCTTTTAAGATACATTCTCGGCTCCTTTTTAACCTTTGTTTAGATTCGAGGACGTTTGTCAGCTTTAAAGTGCTACATTTGGCCTCGTAAACAGTCTGTCCTTTGTCAAAATCTCACAGATTTGGTGCATTAAAGACCAAAGTTGCATTCCAAGAATTGACCCAATTTTTTGGACACTTATCTAGTTGTTTAAAGGCCATGTTGTGTAATTATGTTGTATTTTTGTCCATTCTGACTTCTCAAAGCTAGGTTTGGCTCAGAGATCTCAGGAAAACGTTTTAAGCTTTTTTCTTTAACAGTAGAATGAGTCAAACTGCTATGAAGAAGAACCAGCACTGATCCATCATTAAAAATAAAACCAAGTGCTTTACAGCTGAATCAGGAGTAGTAAGTCTTAAATAATATCCACGAGACTGTCAGGGCAAAGAAAGGAAGAGAACAAGAAAGTAATTATGTACAAAGAAACAAGAAAAACAAGTCCATCCTGTTCCCATTTCCCACTGGATAGGCTGCAGATTGATGCCTGTGTCTTCGTTTCCAAAGGAACAGACAGAGTGGGTGGACAAATTAATAGAAACCAATACTGAGAAAAACGACAATGAATTGAAAACAGGCATGAAACCCATCCAGGCCTACAGCGAGCGTGTGCATATTAAGTCCATGGCTCATTTCCAACTCAATACAGCCAAACTGTAGAGCTGGACAATATTGGTAAAAAAGATATTTGCTTGATATTTTTAAGCCCCAGTGAAATACTGTATCTCTACAAAAGTAGTTTTTTTCTTCTAATTGGAGCAGTGATTCAGAATAATCTGCCTCTGATAAATGCTATTAGATAAGAACAGGACAGTACAATTATGTTTTTATTCAAGATTATAAAGCATTTTTAATAATGTTTCAACAAATAATATTAAAATTAGACGTTTGAAGCCAGTGCCTCCAGGATCTCTGGGAGTTTGATTATTACAACCCCAAATACATGAACCAGAACATGAAACACATCTATGAACGTAATGTTGTTTCCCTGCCGTCTCCCAAACATTCATACGATATTTTTATATTCCCAATTCCCAAATCAGAGTAGACACACACTGGCATTAGCTGCCTCGTTAACTTGGTTCTTTATTGAAATGTAACATTTCAGTTGCTTCTGTGGTGACTGTTATCAAGTTGAATTATCAGATATGTGCCAACTTCAAAAAAGGCTAATCATCATTTTCTAAACAAAAATTAACCAACTACTGGTTAAATTATGGAAACATAGTGCTTAGAACTTTTTTTTATATGAGAAATGAATGAATATAATTTTTTTTTTTTAAATCATGACTTGAAGCTGTACCCATATATTTTTTTTTACATAAATAATGGATCAAATGACTACATGTAATGTTTAAAGTGTCGCTTGTAGTAATGAACCCAGAGAGAATTCTCACATAAAATCTGCAATTCTCTGAACCACAGTATTTAGACACTGACAGTAGCATCAATCATCAGGTATGAGTCTGAGAAAGTGTCCAATGGCAGTCTGGGCTGCATACAAAAAGTGTCAATACGCAGACCTAATCAGAGACCTGCACAGGTCCAGTTCTTTTGGGGCAAGATTGTATGAAATGTCAAATACAATGACCTTGAGACATTTAAATGTGTTTTCCAATGCCTTCCAGCGATTGAGGTTTGTATACACTGAATCACTCTAAACAGCAGCGGGCTTCTGAGTGCGCCTTCCTAGTTTTTATTTTTACACCGTTTTTAAAGCTGGATTTTTCTGTTCTTGAATCACAAGTCCAGCCGTTGAAAAGTCTCTTTCAGAGGGATGGCGATAGCCTACATTTTACGTAATCAGTGTGAGGTTTTCACACGAAAAACAATCCAGGCGACGGATAATATTAATTGATTTAGGAGTTATAATACTGCCCAAGTATTTTAATTTCTGACTTCCTCATATTTTTGTTCTCACCCGCTGCATTCCTGCACTTAGTTCATTTTTACATGCCCCCCACATCTTTGAATGTATATACATATATATGCATATTTTACCCATTTGACAACTAATTTGCGGAATACAATATGCATGACTCTGACGCTGGTAAACACAATTCAACATCCTCAGCTGAATAACGTTGCTTTTACAAAACAAGTACTGATGAGGCAGATGCCCTTTTAGAAAACACACACGTCCAAGGCCGAGACACAAACATGCATTGGGTTACCTGGCTTATCAGCAAAGAAATGAGAAACTGAAAAGATGTCTGCTGTTGAATGTTAAACACGGCGGTGGGTCCATAATAGCATTGGCAGCCATCTCGCGGGACTCGTTAGGACCGGCGATTACTCCACAGTGTTGTGTAATGGCCAAGGTGTATGAGACAATTTTACAGGACCACTGTAGCAGCGCTGTGTTCTGCAGTGGTTTCATGAATGAAATCAAATTCCTCATATGGTTTCCCCCAACGTCATCAGATCTAAACAGCATTTAACATCAAGGGGAATACTGCAGAGCAGAGAGTGAAGTCCATTTCCACCTCCTTTAGCTCTCACACAAGCAGAGGCTTCAGGACTTGTAGATACAGAAGTCAGACCTACCTCTGGCTAGGATCTTAGTATTTGATAGGTTTCCACTCGCTCTTCCATTGTAGCTCTGTTCCTTTAAAGGCATAATTTAATTTTTTTTTTTACTATTTTAATGTAGTTGGTATGTATTGAGTGAGTGAGAAGTGGTGCAGCTATTTTCCCAATTTTCATTTTCATTGTTTGGTCTATTAAATGTTCCAAAATGGTTAAAAAAATGACATCAGAATTTCCCAGAATCCAATATGACTTCTTCAAATAGCTTGTTTTTATCAACCAACAATCCAAAATCCCCATATTTTCTGTTCAGCTTACAATGATGTGAAACAGGACCAACAGTTGACCATTAATGCTCTTTTGATGGACCAATCCATTCTAATTGATTCAACTCTAGATTATTTTATTATTTAATTGTCATATATTCTCGGAAATAATCAATTTAAATAAAACTATACCCTTTATATTTGAACTTTTTACAGTTCTAATGTTCAGTTTCTGTTGGAAAAATAAGTTAATTCACCTTAATGGTCATTTCATCAGCTGTTGTGAGATTGTTGAATAGTGAATGTATTTTGACATCATAAAATTAGTCGTATTAATATCGTGATAGATATTTCAGCACTATGTGTGTTTCGTAACTTCACACCACTTGCTTACTTTATTTAACACACTTTCCCTTGATGATTTGTTTTGAACAAGTGTAACACTCAGGCAGCAGTTCAATGCTGTCACCAGGCTCCTGAGTGCACATTATAGCCTTGAATTAAGGCGAATTAATCCATGTCACTCACCGAAGACACTGAATGAATAGAGACCACACAGACCGTCCACGGTTAGAATGCAGCCCATGTGCTGACCATGCATAGGTAATGCAAAGCAGACTGGATTCAGGACAAAAATGTGCTTTGAGTTGGACAGAAAACTTCAAACTTAACCATGAATCCACTGCAGGAGGTGATAAGACCGGTGCACGTGAAGCCAGCTGTGAAGTCGCCATCGTCACTGCATCACATTGTTTCCAGCTGAAAGAAAACATACAACAACTTTAAATAGCACCTAAATCTATAAGATGCACCGAGCATGACGTGTTGATCGGGATGTGAGGAGATCTAATTAACAGGTGCTGATTAAAAACAGAGTCTTACTTTATAGCACTTGACATAACAGCTGTGTGGCTGAAGGAATGGAGAAGCTTGTTCAATTGGCAGATCTGAGAACTGTAGTAGGTGCTACATGAGTTTTATACAAAGGTAACTTGAGTGTTACATTTTTTAAATATGATCTTATATGTGTTGAGTACAAATTGAGTGAAACATGCCAGTGAGACTCTTTAATTGGTGGAGGTTGTACCTGCAGTCTAAGAGGAGTGCAGCTCAAGGCTGGAAAATATTCTGAAAACTCCTCTGCCTCTTTTTTCTTTCTGGTTAAATTTTTTTTTCTACATTCTCATATCTCCACAGTCAGTATTCTAAAAATAAAGCCAGGAATGAACTTTACTCTAATAAGAGTCATCTATATATCTAGTGTCGAGACTGCAACTAATGATTATTTTCATCACTGATTCATCTGCAGATTATTTACTTGAATAATTGATTAATTACTTGACTCATTAAACCACAGAAAATAATTAAAAACCCTAATTTCCTTGAGCCCAAGAGACCCCGAGAGATTCAATTTACTAAAATGTAAGACAAGAAATAAAACAGTAAATCCTCCATTTCTGCAAGCTGTTATCCGGCTCAGCAATTGTTGTAATTTCCGTCTTTAAAAATATTTGCTGATTTATCTGTCGATTGACTAAACGATTTATTGATTAAATGTGATTTTTAGTGACGTTATTGTATTAATAATGCAGGAATTTACAAAGAATTTAAATTTTTACATATTTTATATTATTTTTGAAAGCTCAATCACCAATTCCATAATGATGTGTTATTTGGTAGATTAATGTGAATATTCAGACATGGATCATATCATCTCTGACATCATGTGCCCCTCGCCCATGCTACTTATGTGCACTAATTCCAAGTTTATTTTTAGGTCACACCACAAACTACTTGCTCCCCTCGAGTGTTAATGGTTTCTGCTCAATTTGCATTTATTTTTCAGCAAAAAGTAAACTTACTGCTGTTTCGCTTTTGGCAACAAACGTACAACTTTGTCCACTTTGTTGTGAGCCCCATTTTGATGGGATTAATTTTACGGGGGTGTGGTGTGGTGGGATGTAATCTTAAATTGGAGCATGTCTGTAATTTTAGTCCCATCTGAATATTGCCATGTCAGTAATTTGTGCGGATTTAACCGGCCAAATCTGGGACCTCCCAAATAACCTCTGATAAAACCTCAGCCACTCCAATCCAATATGACAACCCTGAGATAGTCTGCAAATATTTTGTAATTTCCTTTCAGAGGAGGGGGGGGACTCACACACTCGTCTGGCTTTTACCCAAAATTGACATCATTCTGCTCCAGACGCCCGTTTCTGCTCCTTTTCCTGTTTTGGTCATCGTTTAAACAAGTTTGCTGTCAGTTGCGGAAATTGTGTTTGATTACAAAGATACTTTTTTTTTGTCGCGGTGGCAACACACGAAAAAGCGCTGGAGACTGATTACACACTTTTCCCCCTAGCCTGCCTGTTGTTCATTAACACCACACATGTTACGTATTAGCAGCTTACTTTATGTGCATTTTGCTGGAAGCTAATCCAGTCTGAATGAGGCTCCAGTGTGTAAAAATTTAACATGGTGTTGCTGGATTTTCCCCCCAGAAGGTGTGAACATCAACACATCACCTGCAGCAAATGCGTTGAAAGAATGAATGGATTTGTAGTGAGTGCGTTGTTAGTTTATTGGATGGGGGGGGGTTTTTTTAAGGTTGGAGAGAGCTGGAGGTGAGCAGTGTGCGTGTGTGGGTGTGTTTGTGTTTGTGTGGGGAGTGCTAGAATTATGCACTGAGGAGGCGAGAAGTGCGGCTCTCAGTGCATTTATGAGAAAGACTTATCGAGGAAGAGAAACCTCTCTTTACCACGTCGGTGTGGAGCTGATCTCTGCTCCTCTCCGGTGACCCTACTGCTTAACCAACTGCTCCGTGGTCAGTTTATTCATTTCAGTGCCAAGCAGGATTGGCTACTGAGCTCAGAGTGACCTGTGGCCAATTATTCCAGAATGAAACCGACATTTTAGTCGTTTTTTCACCATACATTTTTAAATTCGTAGTTGAGTTTTTTTGGCAGCCTACATATGGTCTTAATAATCCCAAGTAACCGTAGCAGAATGTTGAGGTGGAGAATGTGAAAATGAGTGTATTAACATATAACATTTCTAGAGCAAGCAGTTGGTTTAAGTATGTTAAGATTACCAGATACAAAGTGTATTTATACGCACGTCAGTCAGAGCTGAAACAGTAAGCTGATTAATCAAAAGAAAATTGAAAAGAATACAAATCAAATCAAACTGGAACAGATTTGAAGCAAAATGATCATAAAAGAAATCACTGGTTCCAGCTTGAATATAACTGAAAGGAATATGTTGGTGGGTTGGATGCTTTGAAGACACTGATTGGTCTGCATTCTCTCAATTTCTGAAATTTTTTTAGACTAAGCAATTACTTTATGAATTAGAGCCAAATTCCTTTATCACAATAAGTAGTAGTTGTATATCTATATAAGAACATAGCATGTTCTCTGATATGAAATCACCACGTTTTTGATACTCATGTGTGAATTAAATACTTGACAAATAAAATATAGAATATTTTTCTCATTTAATCAAGAAATAATCAGGTTTTCCAAGAAATTTCAGTTAGTATGTGCTTTTATTTCTCAGTTTAGACAACGTAAATGTGTATCATGATATGTATTTTCATTACGACTATAATCGATCATATTGAATTATCGCCCAGCTCTACGATGAATTGTACAAAATTAACAGCCGTTTACTCAACAAACAAAAGATAAATATTTCTATTGATAACTGAAGTAAACAGAGTTTCATAATAATTCCTTGACAGAGGATTTCAACTACAAACCTTGACAGAAACGTCCACTTTTTCCCGTTTTTCTTCACCACCCTGCTCCTCCACACGGCTCCTTTTTAAAGCCTCCACACCGCCCTCTCTTCATTTTGCTTGACACTAACCTGGTTGTTCAGTCTGGCTCTTCTTTGTTCTCTTCACTTTACTCAGCTTCTTTGCTCACCCTTCTCTGTTTCACTACGTCCATCTGCCCGCTGGCACTATATCTTATCTACTGCCTCAATCATTTGGCCAAGAGCTGCCGAACACACCAACTGTTGTGCTCTCTCACAATAAAAATTGTAAACGCGTTGCACCTTTCAGGAGGTTTCTGTTCGGGGCTTTTTTGAGCTGCACTGAAGAACATTTCAACTTAAAAGCATATTTTTTTTTTTCTCCAGAAGGTCTGCTTTTAATGTAGAGCCATTTATCCTGAAAACAGAAAGAAAACATGAAAGCTGCAATTTAAGTGCCTTGACGTTACAGTTCTGCACATTTAGATGCTCCAGTGAAAACATTGTGACCCACACCTAAACAGAAGATGTAAGAACTTCCGTGATCTATTAACAATCTTATAAACATCTGTTGACACATAAATTATTTATAGGCACTGAACCGGGCTGTAATTATGATGGAATAAATAGCACACACTGGCTCATAAGAAGTAATTTTCCTAATAATTAATCAAAGCAAAACTAGAGCTGAAACCATAAGCTGATTAATTAACAGAACCTTACAGCAAAAACAGCAGCTTAGGGCAGGGTGATATGGAGAATATCAAATATCACTATATTTCTGTCCAAATACCGCAACATCATAATGATATTGTAGGGATATTGTAATGACTGTAATGTAATGTAATGTAGGGCTGACCATTGGTGCTTTCAAAAAATGTTTACACAATGAGATTTTTGATAAATAATCATCAGTGATGTGGATATAATGATAAACTGGGTAAAAGCAAAACATTATAATAACAAGAACAGTCTGGTAAGTTTAGAAAATGACATCACTTCACTGTAATGCAGCAAAAACAAGGAAAAGACAACAGTTACGACTTATTACGATATCAGAAATGGAAAGCGATATCTATTGTTGTATCACCATATTGATATAATATTGATATATTTGCCATCTCTACGGCAAATGTTTTGATAAATCCTCCTTACTGACATTTCTTGAAGCAGAAAATTACACATTCTGTGACTAATGCTAAAGTCTTTTCTCTGGTTCCAATTGTGAATATCTCTCTGCCTTTTTCAAGAAAACACTGAATATATTTTGGTTTTCTACTGTTGGTTGGATAAAACAAAACATTTCAAGATGTCATTTTATTATTATATTCCTTTATTGATCCCTATGGGGGAAATTCGAGTGTTGCAGGATGTGGTACAGTGAAAAATGTCCAAACAATTAATTTAGATTTCTTTGTTGCATCCCCAAAGGAAACCATGCAACAAACTGTACATCAAAATGGAACAAAACAACATTAATTATTATGACTTCTCTAATCACTAATATGATCTAATGTTATCACATCTGGTTTTCATGTGTTGCAATGAAAAGAAATCATTAAAAAAATGAAATAGGATATTCTATTGCTCTCAAGTGAAAACTGCTCTTAAACCTCATCATCAAGACTTTTCTCAATTAATCAGTTGGTCCAAATACAATATGTTCTGTCCATTCAACAGTTTAAAACCCAATTATATGTATTAATTTGACTATAATAGAAGACTAAGAAAACCAAAGAATGATCACGATTGAGAAGCAAACCAGTGAAATTCTACTTGAAACATGACTCAAAATGAAATATCACTGCTGCTCTTTCTTCAAAAAAAAAAAAAGCTTAAAGAAAGTTTGTTTATATATAAAGTTGTAAAGAGTGAAGAGTTGGTCAATAACATGTTATTTTTGCTTTACAAAATGCCTTCATTTTCTGTAGATCCTCAATTGAGAGATCGATATTGTTTGAGCGCGTGCAGCTTCAAACCGAAGTTAACAAGCTGTTTATCCTAATAGAGAAAACACTCTCTGCAGACGGAGCTCGGTGTCAGCCCATCGCTGTCTCTGGCAGTTGATGGCAAGCTCTCTACATCTCTGGTGAAGCCAAGGAAATGACATCATGTCCCTGTAGGGGTTGAAAGCACAGCCCTGACAGGACTGTCATGACAAAAGAGTTCCTTGGTAACATCAGGGTGCACCAGGACAGAAATGAAAGTGTCTGGAGGCTGTGTTGTCTTAGTTCCTCTAGTTCCCGTCTCCCACTTCTAGCCCATCAACTATTTTCTGAAGTCTGAAATTCCCCTCTCACATGTGTGTGTGGTTTTTTTTTCACCCTGAATGTAGGGCATGGGGGCGGGGCTAGAAAGTTCTCCAAATTAGCAGTTATTCAAAGAGTGGAAGACGAATCATTGTGTTGGTGAGATCCAGCTCAACATCTCTATTTCACTTGTAGGTTTCCAGCTTACACTTGGACTTGCGCGTTGGTTTTTGTTCCAGTCTTACTTGATATGTATGTATGCGCTCTTTATCTCTCTCTGCTCGGCGTTGACAATTGAAAATAAATTAACATTCCTGGGCTTTATTTTTGTCTTCTCTAAGCCCGTGGAGAAAACTTGGAGGCGAACCCGGGAGGTCAGGCCATACTCACAGGCTGTCAATCCTCCCCGGTGACCCCAACGCCCCTTTTCTTTCTCCCCCTTCCATTCTTCTCCTCCTCCGCTCTCCCTCTCCCACCCATTTAGTCCCTCCCAGGCTTAGAAACTCCCCAAAAACTCCCCCCCTTTCTCTCACCCGTTCTTTCACTGGACGCCTCTCCAGCTTGAGTGAGGCAGACACAAGCTTTGTCAAAGAGGACTCGCATTCATTCAGCCGGCTGTTGCACACAGCCTTGTACTTCATGTGAAGACATGTGGGCTGTCTCCTTCTATCCATTTATTTTAATTATCTTTTAATTGCTCGCCGTCCTCTTTTAAATGCTTGCTTATTATTTCTATCAGGCTGATGTGAAAAATTGGCTGTGGACTGTGATTCTCTCCATTATCTTAACTGATGATAGATTTCTCTCCTTGGGTTTCCACTGTGTATGTATGGCAGACAAAAGAAAAACAGATGTCGTGAGTGTTTGCGTATCATTTTTCATTTCGTTGGTGTGTTTTTTTTTGGCCTTGTTTCCAGAAAGACATACTGTTAATAGAGCGAAAACCTGAGGGAATATATACTTGTATTTTTTTAGGACGAGGAGCTGAAGTTGCAGATGAAAATGAATAACTTTTATTTAGCCAGTGGTCTTCTGGTGCATATATATATATATATATATATATATATATATATATATATATATATATATATATATATATATATATATATATATATATATATATTATATATATATATATATATATATATATTTTTATATATATATATACATATATATATATAAATATATATATATATTTATACATATATATATATATATGTATTCTTTTCCCACTCCACTCTCTTCCTTATTCTAAATCAGTCTTTAAGGCAGGTACAAAAAAACAAAAACTTGTATGGCACATTTTAAAGGATCATGAAGATATCGTCTCAGAAACAATGAACTATAAATGTCATTTTTCGTGGCTTCTTGGGAGTTTGGCATTAAGAGTAATTAAAGGGACAGTTCAACCTAAAATCAAGAGTTCATATTTTTCCTTCCTACCTGTGGAGCCACTCATCAATCTGGACTGTCCTAGTGTGAGTTGGAGACATCGCTGTAGAGATGTCTGCCCTTTCTTCAACCCAGAGGAACCAGATCCTGTGGTTTATATTAAATGTTAGAGTTTATTAGATTTAGTGTAGGTGGTGACAGTTAGTCATAACTGTGTACGATTTCTTTCTTTAACACATCTGCCTCACTGGAACACGAGGATCATTATGTGAAAATAAAAAGTTGGCCAAGAAACAAGTAAAGTAACCTCAATTCCCAGATTTATTTGGCGGAGGGTGTAGATAATTCCTCAGCAGCATCTCTGAGGGGTTAACGATGCCTCACCTACCCTCTTAAAATCATTTTCTGCTTGATCTCAGCGCCCCACAATCATCATCTCCCTGTCCCCTGATGTGAAATTATGATAAGTCTGTCACTGCTTGTGTAAAGCATCTTAATGTTAATCGCCTAATCCTTTTATCTCAAGTCCGGACCGATTCAAGGCAGAAATCCCACCAAACAAAACAGTGGCGTTTCTTTTTTAAAGGAAGATGAGCTGGGCTGTGTCCTCCGCCAGCTTAAGGGAGAAAGAAGACGTGTTACTCAGCGGGGTGACGGCTGATCGGGAGAAAGAACCCCGGGGTGGGGAGGGCAAGTCTGCATCCGCGAGGCCCGGCGGGCTCTCGCCCCCTGGTGTCTGCAGGGGCTGAGTGGCTCAGCGGGCCCAGCAGGCCAGAGGGGCAAAGGGATGTCCCCCCAACAGTTTCCAATCTCCTCCTGTCAACCACCATTATGGTTTCCCCCGTGGCCACCGGGGCCTCATATTTGCAGAAGATAAATGGCTGAGGAAGAAGTCACGTGTGTCTCTGGAGATTTGGAGTTATGTCCAATATTGAACTGGTGGCAGTCTCGTTAGAAAAGACTTGAGAGTGCGAGCAGCCTCAGCAGACGTGGAGCGAGACTTTTTTTCCAGCATAGGAGAGCTTTCACCCTCCAATTTGGTCTTATCTGATCTGATCCGGCGCCACTGGCAGATAAACAACTGGAAGACAAATAAAACAAACAATCCGTATAAAACCCACCCAAGTTTAACTGATAAATCATAGGTTAGCTGTATGTGTGTTTCCTTGGCACAGAGCGCTGTACAACTGCACGGCCGGGCTGACCTCAAATGAAAATAAACATTCTCAGGCTGCCAGGTTCGGATCCAGTGGGCCTTTTTTTTAATTTATTTTTTAGATCAGCTAATATCCTTTGGACCAGGTGTCGGTCATGCAGAGAAGGAATCTCATAGCGACTTAAATTATTACTCAGTATGCTAATGTGAAAGCTTCCCATGTTTTGTGGGTTCTCATGTTGCCAAAAATATCCAAGCGCATTAGTGAGACCCGGGGAGCGATCAGAGCTGACTGCTGTGCTGCTCAAATTTAGGTTCATTATAAAATAATCAGGGTAGCCGACGAGTGGCTCTGGAGGAGCGCCATTCAGAGACGGGGAAACATTCGCTCTCCTCTGCATAGCGACGGCTACCAAGTGGCCGGTCCTGTTTACAGTGTGGATAATGTGTGTGCTTGTGTGTGTGTGTGTGTGTATGTTTCTGTGTGTGTGCATTGGAGAGATGCTGAATGGCAACCACATGGGAATAAACAAGATACGATAAATTGGTGTGCGTGGGTGTGTGGATGCTGTCTCTGCATGTGTGTCAAGCAGTGTGCATGTCATCGGTTATATGTTTGTGCAGGCATGGGTTTGTCAGTCTGTGTGTGTGTGTGTGTGTGTGTGGCTTTTCACATATGACACAACACATCCCTCCTCGGTGTTTGACTTCGGTAAGCAGCTTATCTGTCTGCTGTGTGTTAGTCCGTCTCAGGCTCTAACCTTTTGCTGCTTTTGCAGACAAAAGGGTTGTTTTTTTTGCCACCCCCTTGATAAGGATGGGAGACAAAGTAGCTCTCAGAGCGGCTGTGTCTCTAATGGCGTCCCTGCGTGAACGTGTTGCCGGAGCGACAGGCTTTCTCCCGCGGGAGATCCGGGATTATATGGGGAAGGTGGAACGGGGGAGAGTGGGAGAACGAGGCAGAGTAAACATTGTGTTGTAACACGTCGCAGAGACCTGAATAAGTGCCGAGGACCGGGCACCCTGTCTGCTTTGTTTTCATGTCGGTTCGGTCATAAACATTTGGGAATAAAGTTTTAATATTTCTGTGAAAGTTTAGAAAAAAAGGCTTTTGTTTATTCAATTGAACAGCAGGAAGCTTTTTGGCTATATTTATGCACACATCCAGATTAAAAATGAAACACCCGAAGCTGTGATTAGACCAGAGATGAAGGTCCATTTCCTCCATTTTTATGCTCTTTCTTCTAATTTTTTCCAGATGAGATGATGACCGGTGATGCTTCTCCGAGAACTACTGATCGTTGACATCGCTCCAGCTTCCTGCGCCCCCGCTGCCACACACTGAACCACTGTTATTATCCAAAAGGCTCCCTGGATCGTCTGCACGCGGAGCACAATGGCCTCTGCACTGTGGAGGTGTCCGATGTTTCGCTGCCTCTCGCTCCTTCTCCTCTGCTTTCACTGTTCACAAGGTGAGTAACCATGGAGTTGCGTGGCAGAAAGTGTTAATGTGATTCGGCTCAACCTTTCAAGACGCCACTTATTATTCCGCCTATGAATGTGTGGAATTTATTAGCAAACGTTCTTCAGTTTGTGATAATAGTTTTCCCTTCAGTGGTTTTACCCTTCGAGTGTAAAAAAACCAACACACATTGAACTTAACTCGTTGAATATTCCTACCGATCCATGGACACATTTCATTCAAGTGTAGAGCAACACCAACAGTGTGTCGGGAGACCTTCCCCTAAAGGCTCTTAACTGCACTGTGAGCTTCTTAGCAGATTGTCTGCCTGTACTCAAGGTGCTGGAGCTGCAGAGAAAAGATGCATTTACCTTTTTCATTTTTGCCTAAACCAGATCATTGTGAGCAGACAGTGCACCTGAAAGCATCAAAAGCATGATTTAGCGGCACACTCGGGAACCGGGAAAGTGTGTGTCGATGTTTTTAATTGTCTTCAACGACGTCCCCAAAGCTCTTTTTGTAGCTCCTTCCCTCACTTTTTTGATTAGTGCATTTGGCTGTAATTACAAGTATTGTCACAAAACACTCCCGTCTGTTACATGCTCATCAAAACCTCTGATGTTAGTATGTCTGCTTAATGATGATTATTATATTTTTTCCCCCCTTTCATTCGTATTGTACCGGGAAACAAAGTAACCCAAAATCACATGCTTGTCTGCCAAGCATTGATTACAAAAAGATAGTTGAAGCACATTATTTTGGGGGCTTCCTTTTCAATTTGAATTTTGCTTTTTTTTTCCTTCTCCCTCTTGATGTTTTGTTCCGTGATAGATTTCTCTTCCAGTATTATTTTAGGTCTGGCAGTGGTGTACAATTTGTTAACAAAGACGTACTGCTATGGAGCAGGCTATCCCAGCAGTCTTTTGAGCACAGATGCATTTTTTTGGGGTGGATTAGCAATTTTAGATAATATAAAAGGGTCTTACTGAGGCATCTGAAGAATTGCTCTGTGATTTGGCCGGACTTAGAAACTGAATTGAATAGCCCTGTTGGATCTCTTCGAGAGGGATACTGCTTTGGTATGCAGAAAGTCAAGGTTTTGGGTTTCAGTTGATGTGAGGGCTCTCAGGCCTTAGAATGCATATTTGCCCATCCATCAATAAAGGAATGTGTGTGTGTGTGTGTGTGTGTGTGTGTGTGTGTGTGTGTGTGTGTGTGTGTGTGTGTGTGTGTGTGTGTGTGTGTGTGTGTCTGAAAACAATATCTGATTCTATCCACATGCCACTCACCTTCAGCCTGTCCGAGCCCCGAGGGCCTGCATCCCGCCGCTTATGATCTTCGCTTCCATCATAGTGCCAGCAACAAAAAACTCCACTTGATAATTACCTCCTGTCCCTCACCGGGAGAGAGTATAATCAGGTTATCGCTTTCACCCAAAACATTCCTCGCGCTTTGAAATGCTCTTTGACATAGCTGAATAGAAAGATGTGTTTTTCTCTCTGCTGGTATTGACTGAATGAACGCCAGTCAGGACTCTGTTTTGACAAACTTTTTACGAATATGTGCGAGATCAAATGAAATGAACTGCTATCAGGCTTGCAGGTAAAGTTATAATCCTTTAAGCGGCTATAATCAATATTTTTTATTAAAGTTACTACGGGGAACTTTCATTTTCTCTTCATTTTGTGGGTCCCTGTGGACGTAAGCGGGCAGTGTTTCCCAGCACCAGAATCTATTTAGAAAACATCTCATTTTACTGCAGCAGTCCGCCCTGCCCAGTCCTGGTTCTGGTTCTCCTTTTCTTCCCTTCCCTCCAGTGGGCCCAGTAATATGACCTGGGCCTTTAGCATTTCAATGTTGAGGCTGCTCCAGGGGGCAACATTCGGGTCTGATAAGTGGAGGAAGTGCGGAAGTGCCTTTAACTTGCATTCTTTTTAATAGCCATCAGGGTGCAACTCCTCTGGTTGCAAAAATAAGTCCGATTGTATAGAAGTCTATGAGAAAATTGAGGTTGCTACCATGGTGTTGTTTGGTCTGAGAGTTGTCCGTGTTTTCGTCTTAACACTTTCACAGTGTTTTCTTTTGTGACTTTTTTGGTCGCCTGAAAATGTTTTATTCAGAATTCAGTTGTACTTAGCTGCACCCTCTCGTGTCACTGCTGCTTACAAAAAAACAAGATGACAACGGCCAAGTTGCCAAACTCGAGGCTTCAAAAGCATAATCCACAAACCCCGGTGACTACGTCCACTCCTTATATTTAGCCTATGCTCTGCTCCTGGCTGGAGGAGGAGCCACTGCTGCAGGGCTCAGAGCTCTCCAGCCTCGACAGCAGGTTGGTGGCGGCCGTGAAGCCGGATCTCGGTCCGACCCCGGTGGGCAGGTTCCTACAGGTGGCCCTGCTGGAGTCTGAGATGAAGGATTTATCTGTTGAACCTGCATGATTTTATCTGATTTCACCAGAATCCAACATGGTGGTACCGATGACAAGCATTAAGAATAACTAAATAGAAAGAGCCAACCTTCTCCCTGATGGTATCGCTTACTTATGAAGGTCCTGTAGAGGCATAACTATTAAACTGAGAGTGTTTTATAAGCAGTTAAAAGTTCTTTAAAAGTTAAAAGTTTTCAGATAACAATGTCGTAGTGATGAACCTACAGATGGGTTATCTGAATCTGAACCAGCCCTCTGTTTTATGGAGCTTTAAAGCAATATTCTGCTCATTGTTAACCCGTTACAACTTTATTGTTTTGCTTCACTTGCTCTCATAGCAATGCGTTACACTGCAGCAGTTTTCAGCTAAAAAACTCAAAAAAACAGCCCTGCAGAGTACCTGCTCAGCACCAAACAGCAGACAGACACAGAAAGCGAGTAGCTGGTGAACATAGTGGAACGTTTAGCAGCCAAAGAGACAGATATTTCCCTCGGGAGTTGGTAGAACCAAAAAAAAAGAGTGATTATTGGACTTACATACACCTGGCTTCCAGAAATACAACTGCTAACGAATGCTAATGTTGCTCTGTAACTGCTGGAAGTTTTAATTAGCAACTGTTTGCCAACATGTTCTTAATATCAACTTAAACGCTGATGACATTGTTATTTTAGAAGACACACTATGTTGGCCACTTATTAGCTTTTAATGGAAAGTAGTTAGGTAGGAATTGTTTTATTTGCTTCAGTAGTAGCTGACAGCTTAGATACGGTGTAAAGAAAGTGCATGTGAAGGTATTTTGAATCCAGCACGGGATTGTCGGACCCGTCCACTAACAATTAATTAGTCAATATAGAGAAATAATTACAGACTGTAAATTTATTGAATTACTATTGCTAAAAAAATACCATTATTAGCTTTAAAAAATGGGATTTGAAGGCTTGAAACTATTCAACTTTAAATCATGTCAAATCTTTGTCTTTTTAATATTTTGAATCGAGTACACAGACTATTTTAAATTCTCCATATATGATATTTCTTCTTCTCAATGTTTGGCCATTTTTTAATTTTTTATAACAGTTCTATAAAATGACGCTGCCGCTAGCTCAAAAGGAGCTCATGCAGGTATCAGATTTGTTTTAGATGCTTCAGACCGCCCAGTCTGCAGATATGAAAGAAGACGACCAGTTTCAAAGGGAGCAGCCACAAAGGTGGAGCAAGTGCACAGCCACATATCTGCTGTGACTGAATGAGAGCTGTTATCTGAGTCTCGACAGTAAAGAAAGACAGATGTAGGGGGGATTAAGTCGTAAAGTCTAGTGTCAACGCTTTTAGTTAGCTGTTGTGTTTAAATGTCAAAAGGAGAGCGAGCCTTCATATCTAAATATTGCGTAAAAAGAGAAATGTAAAAAGATTAAAGTGCTTTGTGTCACATCTGCAGAGTCGGAGATCAGAGTGAAGAAGGCAGTGTTTGTTTAGGTCCAAGCAAGAGTTCCAGCATGGGCAGAGTGAACGAATGACAGACTTTCTATGCAGTTTTTTTGAATAATGCAGTCAGTAGAAACAAGAATCATGTGTAAATAAAAATGCAAAAAAAAAGAGGCAATAGATTCCAGACAAAGATTTCTCTGCTCTGTTATTTTTAACCCCCTGCTGCTCTGGAGAAACACACTGAACATTTCTCTCTCTAAGGGAGGATTGTGAAATATTCCTTTGGTTAAACATACCAGCATGTTTGTGTTTCTCCCCAAAAGGTTGTAAAGGTTAACAATACGTCTCAGTGCAGTATTTGTCTCAAGCAGTGCCATACATTGTGCTGATGGAGGACCCTCCCTCGTGCCACACTGGCATTTTCCAGCCCTGGGGTTGACTGAATGGGGAAGCTTTTGTGCTCTAACTCCTCTCTGGCCCCGGGCCATACACATCCAGTCTGTCATCCATTGATATGCTTGGCTTGCCATTTTATAATTCATATTGAATGCTGCGGGTCCATGGCAGGGGCGATCATGAATTATCAGCTAAACCATGGGAGATTCACAGATGACTGGTCAATCTGTGTGGTGAGAACAAGTAGTGAAAAAAAAAAAGAAGATATATCAGTCTTGCATGAAAATTCTGCCAGACTGGAAGTGCTTCGAGAAATGAGGCAGGGGTTCATCATCTGGATTGAATGGACTTTCCTACCACATGGAGACAGATAAATCATCACATTTCTTTCTATTTAATACGGTTTTGTCAGCGTTTGCCACAATCCCTGCAGTCTGCAGCTCTTCAGTTCCTGCACAGAGATATATGTCCGTACAGCATTGCGCAACATTATTCTGCTTTAATAATAAATAACCTGGAACCTGGAAAGTTTTGAATCATGCGAGAACATGAAATTGAAATGAGCCATAGTCACATGAATCTCCAGGATCAGTGTTTCGCTCAGAGGAAATGAAATACAATATCACCCTCGATAGGGTCATCCCAGATTTATTGGAATAGCGATTTCCTGTGTATGTTTTTTGGGGGAAAGCAAAACGAAGCAAGAAATGTTTCCATCCAATATGCGAATGTGAGAGCAGAGCTTCTTTTTCCCTTTAGGAGAGGAGCTTGTTCTTTATTGTGTGTTTTAGACGTGATAGTAAAAGTTGTTGTTGTTGTAAAGCCAGCTGATAAACAAACACTTAATTAAATGGGCTAGGGGCAACAGATTTCTGACAGTTTGATTTCATTTGTTAAGCATGCCTTAAATCTGTCCTGCTCGCAGCGTCTCCGAGCCGCTCCATTCACACCCCTTATGGTAACAAGTTGTCTAAACACTGGAGCAGATGCCTACCTCACTCTTTCCTTTCTTAAACGCTGTCCGCACTTGTTTTTTTCTCCAGGCTGGCTAATTCAAATAATAGATGATTCCCGCTTACAACCACAAAGTAGTTTGCCTCAGAATCTAAACTTTTGGATTTGCTCGGTGTAAGTCTGCTTCACAGGAGGCTTCAGCTGTCATAACAAAGTAATGCATCTAATCTTGAGTGGAAGCAGAAGGATTTCAAATAAAATCAAGTCTACACTATAGAAAGCTGTAGATTTTTTCCTTCCCTTTCTTTGTGTTTGGGGAGGTGTTTGCCAACAATATAAATCAGGTTTGGAACAGAGACAAATGTATTTACGGAGGCAACAAGAACCTGTCGGATTTCAACGTTCACCCAGTACTTTTGAATAGCTCGGAGGCATGTCAGAACTAATTTCATTTGAACAAAAAAGCACAAGAGCTAAACAAACATGCAAAAACAAAAGGAGGCGTATAACATTTAACACCAAAGGGACATTGTGCTAAGGCAATCAAAGCAGATTGTTGCTCTCACTAAGTACCTGCGGCAGCGAATTCTCTTTTTTTCAGCACAGCCACTCCAGCTGTTTTTATTTTTTTCTCTAATCGTGACATACATTTTAAGCATTAATTTGTTAAAGAGAGCTTGATTTTAGAGACAGATCGCGTGTAAAAGAACACGAAGGCCGCTTTGAACAAAAAGCCCCCTCGCTGTTACAAAAAGGAAAAGAAAGCGGGGCCTCAATTATATTTACTCGGCGTGAAAATCATTAAAAAAATGATGCATTTGTCTCCACCTGTACTCCTCGTTCCGTATCAGAAATGTCATAACAGCTCAGGTCCCACTCTTTTTTGCTGGTTATGATTTACACAGTAACGGCTTGTGGTAAAACTAATGTCGACAGCGGGGAAAGGATGGCAATCAATAAAATAAATGATGATGGATTCAGTAAATGTGCTTTTGTGTGTTTTCTGTGATTCCATTGTGTGTTTTAGTGTGTGCAAAGATTGTCTTACATGTCCGTTGTTAAAACAGAGAAACTCACAGAGAGGGACTGGTGTGTAAATAGAAGATGAAACTGTTTCCACTTGGTGTCTCTTTCATTTCACTCACTTCTGCATGCCTTATGGTCGTGTATGATTCAAACCGGTGTAATAATGTGTGTTGGCTCTCTCTCTCTCTCTCTCTCTCTTGCTCTCTCTCTCTGTCTGCCGGCTAGCTCTCACTACAGGCCATGAATGCAGCTCTGTTGCTTTCACTGTATTAGTAATCTCCTCAGGCTGAGAGGCTGTGCCATAGAGCATGACCACACCGTGTTTGTCCAGGAATTAAATGTCACCTAAGGGTGGGTCACCTGCAAACAAAAGGCCACCAGCCGATTTGCAGGTATAAACAGTCAAAGATAAGAAAGCCCTCTCCTGCCGTGCAGGAAATTGAATAAGTACGCGGCAAGAAAAAGAAAATCGGAGAAACAGCAAAGCACAAAGAACGTTATTGTTTGCCTCGCTCTATCGGTATTGACCCCCTTCTTGTAGCGTAGAGCCCCGTTGAGTGCGAGAGCTACAATGGCCCTCGCAGACGATGTGGGGCAGGAAGCTGTCCGTCATCAGGATCTCCCCATCTGTGCATCTCTTATCAGCGCTCCTGCTTTCTGCTCGCATTGACCGGAATGCTGGTGGAAGGGAATGGGGCAAGGTCATCACGCTCAAGCCAATCAAAGTGGTCAGTGTTCCAGAGATAGCAGCGGGTTATTGCAAAGGAATGTGCCTGGATGTTTTTTTTGGTTTTCTGCGAGAGACTCCAAACAGAGCTGTATGAAGAAACAACAAAGACTTCCCCTGTTGCACCGAATGTACACTCACATGGGTAGTAGTTCTATGCATACACAGTGTGCTGGAAATGTCTTTGTATGCACGGGAGTCTCTCGAAGGGCCGCTACTACCGGCAAAATAAAGAGTCTCATGCTCGATGCCAAAAGCGTCCGTAGTCTTGCTAGCTGGGCTACTAGCAAGCCTCCTAGAAGCTACTATTTCACGGTTTCCCTTCTTTCTCTGTATAAGAAGAGAAACAGTGATGAAGTGCATTATAAGCGTGCTTGAAAAAATCTGTACAGCAAAAGGGAAAATGTAGCAAAGTTTATTGAGCAAAATCCCATATTTCTTAATTGTTTCACCTCCGTTTAGTTTTTACAAATTGTGATGATAAATTATGATGTATGATGATTACATTAGACAAACAAGAGTTTTTTAGCAAGGCAACCCCCTCCAAATTCAATGATAAAAACTAAATGTCTGAGAGAGTCTCTCCTGTACGCATATATCTATATTATTTCCCTGAAACTGGAGTGCAAGCGCAAATTTTCTAAATTGTGTTGACTAGAAGCCTGTGTTGTTTCAGCGAATGCAGTCTGGAAAAATACCCAAAGCAAGACAAACAATGTTAGCAGGAGCTCAGGATGTGTCCTGTAGACACTCCTAATAAGAAGCATCCATTTATCTAAGCCAGCACAGACTCTGCCTTAAATTGCATTTAATCGTTGTATTTTAATTTGCAATGATATGTGCACTTGATAAAAGAGACCAACTAAAGCTACCAATAATGATTGCGTCTTGATGAAACACAAAAAACTAAATTGAATGCCAAACAAAGACCAAATTTGCACTGCGCCCCTTCATCTGCATAAACACGGAACTCAACTAGGCCACTCCATCCACTTCGGCACAAGTGGGGTAATTTGGAGACGCGAAAGCACCAAAATGGACTCCCGCCTTGTGGAAGTCATAGCACCACTGCGTTAAAGGCTACTTCAGGCTCTGCGTGAAGATAAAGACCGCGTCCCTCATCAAAACTGTCTCGTCTAGGCCCCGATCTCTGTCATCCTTGTATTCTGTGGTTCATTATTCATGTAATCCGTGTTCCAGCTGCAGCTTCTCCTGACACCCTGTCAATGTGACGTACTGAGTAAGCCTCCTGGGCTCGGGCTCTGCTCAGGCAGGGCTGGGTGGAGGAGGGCTGATTAGGAGGGTGAAACGGGGAGACTCTGCCCGAGCAAACAGGAACAGAGACACAAGCATGTGATGGAGACAAACCCACATCCTCCTCCTCTTTCCCCACTTCATCCTGCTCTTTTTTTTTTTTTTTCTTTTTTACCCTTCTCCATCCTCACCCTGAGGGAGGCACCTGACTTATTCTGAGACATTTTCTTGAGCGGAAAATCCTGTGGGGGACGTTCAAGTGCAGGGGTAAAATGTGGGCTTTAAGGGGAGTTAAGCATCACTCCGCATGGATCAAACCTGTGAAACTATACCCCTGCTGCACTTGGGAGGGTTTCTTTAACTCACCTCTTTCTGTATGTTTCATCAACTACCCTGCAAAAAAAAAAAAAAAAAAAAAGGAGATGCAACAATATGTTAGATATTGAACAAGCAATGGACTAATTCTGTCAAAATGGATCTCCCCATGAGCATATAGGTGTTTTCATCTTCCAAGTCGAACATTTTTTTTCGCTCAAATGTTTAGCCTGTGACAGTTATTTATGACGGGGTTGTTTTCTTAGTAGACAATACAAGGTGTCGAATTATACTTTGCTTTAATCCGACTGATGTGTCCATAGACCCGAACAAAAAAGTAGACTTTACATCTGGTAATGTCTCTGAATTATTCTTGTCACTCTGATTTATATCGAGCACTGACCCTCTTTACATTAAGAGGATTATACAGTATTTATTAGTGATGTAATGATGCTTCCCTGCTTCATCGCCGTTCTTCTTTGATGTGCGCCCACAGGGTCAGGGACCATGCAACCAATCGACAGAGGAGAAAAACCTTCATTCTTGCAACCAAATTAAGACACAGTCATTATAGCCGGGCTTTTTTTTCCTTTAGTTCTCACTCCCCTGGGAGGAATTCTTCATCTGCAGCTGAGCCGGCTGAACCAAAATAATCCACCGTGTCGACTGTGCATCAGTTGTGGCAAAACTTGAGCATTTTCTGTGAGTTGTGTAATTCCAGACATCAAAATAGGACAGTCTGTGCATTTTAAATATTCTGTGTACACTGTGGGGTTGCTAGATGCTTCATTAAGAGGTCTGCATGTCTGGTACAAACCCAGGTTTTATGACTGTGGCTAATTTGACTAATGGGTCATGGTAACTTTACACTCCTCGACTCCATTGTGGAAATTCAGAAAACATGACTCCAGTGAAACAATATATACTGGCTAACAAGCCGCACGAACATCCTAAAATACAATAGTTACCAATTACTTTTTAGTTTTTACATGAATCATTTAAAATGCTTATCTTTGAGTCCAGCTACAACACAGACAGTAACCTTTTGGATTAGCTCGGTTAGTCAAGCTAACTGTCTGCATTTATAACTTATTTTATCAAGTATATCTTGATTCTACTTTAACATAGGACAACAGATGTTGGTTCTTTCAGCATCTGTCTTGATTTTGGGGAGGTGTAACAGTCACCAACTCAGTAATGTAAATGAACTAGTGGGCTGATGGATTGGCAGCTATTGGTCCAATGTAGTTGCCTACCAAAGCTAGTCCAGTATGTTAGGTACTTTGTTTACTTTCAGAAAGAGACAAAATAAAATGAAATAGTTGAGTAAATACAGCAGTTCGCATTTGTGCTAAAAGTTAGATGTATGATAAAACTGGAGCCAGCAGCTGGTTAGCTAAACCCAGCATAAAGATGTTAATTGACATGTTGTGCTTGAAAAATGACACTGTTGAGTCGGGAAGTCCAACATCTCATTTTTAAAACTTTGTTTTTTGTATGGGTTAAACAGACGAGGTATACTGTTTAAGTTTTGCAACTTAGATATACTAGATTTTGTTACCTCTGGACAGACTAAGTTGGCCGTTTCCCCCTGTTTTCAATCTTCAGAGTGATAATTATCTAACTGTCTGCTTGCTTTATATTTACCGTACAGACATGAGAATTGTATCAATCTTCTTCTCATCAAACTCTCAGCAAGAAAGCAAATAAGCGTTTTTCTGCAAAAGTTGTATGTACTCATTTAAAATGATTTATGTAACAAGTACATTTACTTAGAAAGCTTCTGGAGGCTCATGCAGCTTCTACAATATTAAACAGAGTTTGTTTCCTGAATCTCTTAAGTTATCATGACCCAGTAGTCAAAATGGCTGCAATTATGACAATTAGACCCAGACGTAAAATACGTCATTTTACCTCCTAAATTGCTTGCTTGTGATCAAGCTTTCCCTAAATATGTCCCACCTGAGGAGTTAAGAGGACGCAGCAGGGTATTTCACACTTAGCCTCAGCAATATGAAAAACCTTTAAACCCCTTAAACGAGACGTGCGTCAACATGGAGGCTTGTGATTCTCTCCTCCCACCTGCTGGGTTTTTTTTTTGTAAGTTGAGAAACATTCATGAGATAAATTAGAGAAAAGGCCATGGCCCTGAATACAAATGGTGTCTTTGGAATGTGGAGTGGCTTCACTGCATTCATGTAAGCTATCACCAGACAGAGAAAAGAGATATGACTCAGAGCACTTCATCCAACCACAAATGGACTCTATCTATGTGAGTCCTATATTGCCAGTTTCTATTTTAGAATATTTATATCGGAATCAAGAGTGTCTGATAGCAGTTGTCTGGGAAAGGCAGGAGTAGCCCCGGGGTTTGTGGTCTTGTCTGACACCGCCTTTAGAAACAATTCCCAGCAAGGTTGGACTACAGCGAGGACTAAAGTGTCATGGGAAATGGTGCCATATGTCCAACTAGATTTCCAGTGTTTCACCACATTACGAGGGTTGGAAATGAAATATGAGCCGAGTTCTCCGGGTTGTTGTCTGTATTTGAAAGGCAGGTGTTATTTTGTGAATCCCAAATCTCCATTCTCATCTCCCACCTCGGCCCTGTGTGCCTCTCACTTCTGATGGGCGGTCATGTACCACACTTGTGAATGCGTGTCGCACATTTTACACAGCAACACTGGAGGCCTCACAAAGTTATTGTGAGAATGGAAATTTTGAGTGTTGTCTTTGTACTCTGCAAGCTGAATTAGTCCAAGTATTTAGTATGTCAGTTTAAAGGCATGTGCATGGACTATGATGTGCTCTTACATTTTATTTAATACATAAAAGGTTCACCGCATTTTTTTTAAAGCTAATTTTATTCCTTGGCCAACAATCAAAAAGTTCCACTGAACAAATAGAAATTCTGCAGTAAAGAACAAAGGAGCTGGAAAGAAGAGGCAAAACGTTGATGATGCTTTGTTCCCTTATATTAGGAATTCAATTTCTTTGCTTATCCTACTTTATGAATTACCATTGAAAATCTCCACCAGAGCAAAACATGCTGTAAAACCACTCTGTCACTCCGGATATTGGATTACGGAGGCATCCCCCGCTGTTGGAAGAAAAAAGCTTGACTCTAGGATCTGCGCTTTCTTCCAAAGATGTTGGCTACCAGTAATATGGGGTATAAAACAACATAAAAAGACAAACAATCTTGAAGTGCTCCTGCTGTGACCACGGTTGGGGCACTCTTATTTGACTAAAGGCTACACCCTCCTTTATGCTGCAGAGAAAGCGTCCCTGTCAAGCCCAAGCCCAGAACAATGGGGGCCAGCCATGGGGAAACAGGGCCATTTGCATGCAGCTGTTTGCCGTTTCCAGGACCACAAAGGCCAATCAAAGGAACCTTAATGGAGGATGACAAGCGTCAACCAACGCCTTTGCTCTCTGTCTGCGCCGGCCCTAGCCACTCTGTCTACCCTCCAAAAAAATGGCCCACTTCTTTTTGTTGTTTTGCTTTTTTTCTCCTTTTAGACGGATCAAACATTCCTCCAGCTCTCTTTATCCCACCGTCTGATGCTCTGATGCAGTGGAGTTTGTAGGGTTAAAGGTTGACCGTGACTGGCTAACACGCAGAGCAGCAGAGATGAACCTCAACATGTGTGTGATGGTCTGGCGCTTGCCGTCGCCAAATGGCAACATCTCGACACCAAAAACCTCCATTATCTTTCCGCTTCATCTCCAGGGTTTTTAAGAAGCCACCGAGTGTAACTCTGTGGATGATTTCAAAGGCACCCATCTGAGTCACAGCACCACTTCCAATTTCAAGGGTGTTGATAGAAAACAAAATATGTATTATGTGGGGGAGGGGTGGGGGGGATTGTCACCAGTGAATCATAGGCTGTCTACTGGAGAAGAAGAGAGACTCCCAGAATGCAACATATTGTGAAGCAGCCCTTGGCCCTCGCTTTGCTCTCCTGAGCTCAATAGACGGCTTAGCAGGCAGGTCAGGGGGAGGAATCTGAAAAGCTACTTTCCTCTCAGTCACTCACTGACCAGAATGCATGATAAGGCTTCGTGTCAACAAGGCCAGGAATAGGGATCACAGCCAATTATGGCTGAGTCAAAGTGGCAGCCATGGCAATTTGACTAAGTGGTCATATAACGCATTATTCAATTCCCTCACCGTTTGTGCAATTTAACGTTTGAGTCTGAGGTACAGACACCAAGAGAGCAGGACATTCCCTTTTTGCCGCCTTTTTTTTTTTTTTTTTTTTTTTAAACTCACAAGCGGGGATCGTGTTATGGATTTTTTCCTGCAGTTTTCTTGACACCGTTTTCCCTGCAGCTGGTGCCCTTCTGTCGCAGTCTTCAACTGCTGCAAAGTTGAGCAGTCAAACAAAGCAGAGAATGAGAGATGAAAAGCTTTTCATACCTCCCAAAGACATTAACATTTGTGCACACAAACAAATCCGCCTCTCTCCCCAAAAATCTCGCAAAACTTGTTTAAGCGGAGAAAATCAACACAGAAGAATACCTACATCCAGAAACCTTTGTTGTCACAGGGTTTTCTTTCCTTCTTAGCTGGGCTTAAATCCTAAGATCTTAGGCAACGTTCAGTTAAGTCGACCAAAAGTATATCCGCTTGAATTCAGCTCTCGTTCTACAGAGAAAAAAATTAATCTTTATATATATTTTAACTTTTTACTCAGATTTGTCATGACTTGCCCAATTACGAGTTGAAAAGACAGTCATTAGTGAGACCTAGACTATACTAGAAGAGGCAATTTGTTCTTTAGGTCGCCTGTGCAGTCCGGATACTCCCCCCTATTTGATGCAGTGTTAGCCTATGACCAGAGAGATCCATACGGGCAAGGGAGGAGGAGGCCGGCAAGGCACAATCCCAATCAATCGCTCGGCCTCTGTTGACAGCAGCATGCCATTATGCCACAGCGGTCTGATAGATGGACTTGCCAACGGACAGCCAGAGAAAGGAGGTTACGCGGGCGGATGGTGTGTGCATGCGTTTGTCCGTGAGGTAGTTTTTGGACAAACAACACTCTCTCTCCGCTCAGAATTTGTTTTAAAAACCCCATGAAAACTCGTTCTTTCTGTCTGCTGTCTGTAGCCGCTGTGATAAACCCGTCGTCACTCCTTCCACGAGGAATGGCAGGCGGGGCGATCATTAGTCTTCTCCAGTAAAGCCTGGCGACTTCACTCTGTTTTTTATCATCCGCCGTTCTGGACAGGTTTTCTGAAAGGTTTGGGTAATTGCAGTGGTTATTGGAATAGATGGAGTGACCCCACAGCCCTCCACTTATGGTTTCGGCTACACTGACGTCTCCTAATGAGGTGATAAACAGTCCAGCTAAGCAGAATCTACTGGCCATTAGACAGATCATGGCACTATAATGAAATGTCTAGTGGCCGAAAGCCAGAGAATTTATAACATTAGTTTCATATTTTGTTATACTGCGACTACCAGCAACGCTGAAGCCTCTCCTAATGTGGGACGACTGCGACATTCTAATCTCAACGATGTTTCACGGATGTGTGTTTGCTGGTGTGACATGTGCACACCGACATAGAAATATCATTATAAGTGAGTTAGCAGGCTGAAATGACTAGCTGAAATCAGGGTTAGGTGTCTTGGGGGGGGGTTCAGGGTAGGAATTTCAAGCCGGAACCACTTCAACTTTGAGCAGTTCAAACAATGCTAATTGCGTCAGGCCCTGACTGTCAGAAGTGTGAGGATAATTAGAGTGAGGGGGCAAAGTGAACCCGAGGTGGTAAGTGTTAGTACATGACAATGCTCTGGAGCCAATGGGAGCACGGTAAAGGCAACAGGCTGAAAGGAGGGCTAATTGGGGGAGAGCGGTGCAGAAACGGTAGCTGCCCCCTCTGGGACCCACTACTGCTGCAAACAACGGCGATTATTGACAGTTCATGCGGTGCTCTGCTTGCACTTCTTAAATGGAACACATTTGCATGCTCTACTTAGATTTTGCCTAATTGTTTTCTCAGAATTGCAGACACTTAACATTTTCTTTTTTTACTTTGGATCACTTGAACTTCAGATAATGGATTTCTTTCTTTCTTTCTTTCTTAGTTTTTTTCCTTGCCTTTTCTCTCTCTTTGCAAATGTTCATATATTTAGATTCACCCTATTTGTGACATGACATTTTGTTACTTATACAAAAAGGAAATACAGATGGATAACCTATTCCGTTGTGACTTGCTGAAAGTGTGTGGGGGGGGGCAGATTTGTTACATTTTCCCTAAAGTAGAGGTATTTGGCTGAGCTCCCATCTGCTGTGTTCCATGTATAGATTATTCCTCCTGTGTGGACTCCTGCCTCTTCGATCCCCGACACTGTAAAATAGATTATATTACGCTCCGTTCTGCCGGGATTCTGCTTTTTTCCTCCATCTTTCTTTGCAGAGCAAGCAAAGCTAAATAAACAAATGAGGGGGCTTTCATGGCTGTAAAGCAAACTATTCTCTGTCCAGATAGGATTGGCCTCTGTGGTGGATGTTCTCTAGGTGGAGGCCTTGCTGATACTCGGTAACCTTTGCGTTTGCTCAGGAATTTATGAGGTTACCATTGGTCTCCAATGACCTGATTTGATGTCTTATAGCCAACATCCAAGACCACAGAGAGATGGAGAGATGAATTGTTTTGTCTCTCTCCATTCCTGTATCGCGTGTAACGGCCCGACTGTTTAAAACTGCGGTAAACATTGGACTGCTGTTGCGTATTTATTTTTGTGCCAGCAGGGCTTTCACCGCAAGATGTGTGGTCTTATTGTATGGAAGCAGTCATCCTTTTAACTCATTAATTGTATTATTTGCCTAAAGTTTCTATATCTCTGTGTCTCCGTCAGGGTTCAGCCGTGCGGCCCTGCCTTTCGGGCTGGTCAGGAGGGAGCTCTCATGTGAAGGATATGCTATTGATCTCCGCTGCCCGGGGAGTGATGTCATCATGATCGAGACGGCCAACTACGGCCGAACCGACGACAAGATCTGTGACGCTGACCCGTTCCAGATGGAGAACGTCAACTGCTATCTCCCCGATGCCTACAAGATCATATCACAAAGGTAAAAACGCTGGGGAGAGGAGGGATCTTATTTCACAAACATAACCAGGAGCTGGGAAAGTACGGACTTCTTTTTTTCTCTCTCTCTCTCTCTCTCTCTCTCACTCTCTTTCTGCGCCCTGTTTTTTTTATGCCCACAAAGGAAAACGTTTAAATTATCGCCCAGCTCGTGCAGCCACCTACATACACGAACAATTAATCAACATCTCACACCTTTTTTAAATTTGTCTTTATTCCCTCATTGACTAGATGTATGTAGGTGGCGTTTTGAAATCAAAAAAAAAACTGGGGCGCAGATTCATTCTTGACAGGCAGGAATTGACATCCGTGCGGTGCGGCAGAGCTCTTCACACCAGCTGCGCGTTGTTGCTGCTGTTTGAGTCATAATCAGTGTAGCTCGGTGAGACCGAGAGAGTCACATGAACACCCTCTTAATTCCCTATCTAGAACATTGGGCTTGCTTTGTTCAAACACTTGTACTGCATTGAAGTGGCGGTGCCTCAGGTAGTGAGCGGTGCCCATCATCGTGCCTTTTATCCCAGCTACCCTCTCACAGGATGCTGCTTCGCTGTCAAACGACAGCATAGCAACACTTCAGCTCGACTGCTGCTTACCCCTAGAGGTGTGTGTGTTTTTAAAGGGCACGGGATGAACTATTCATAGATAGTAACCAGTGCAGTTCATCTTCCAGTGCACTGCTCGGCCCTAACCTGGCCCCCCTTAGGCTAACTCCTGAGCATCACCGCCCACCATCTTACTCCTCTGGGTTTTCTCCCTGATTCACTTCTGTATTTACCCTCATGATGCAGAACTACAGAATAGCTCAGGAATAGATCAAGTCCTACTGTCTTACTCTGTTTTTTTTAATAAATTTACACCCGAGTCCCAGCGCTCTCATACAGTCACACATACCTGACAGTGTCCATGCCCCTTGGTTTGCGGCCCATATGTTTACAAGTCAGACTCTAACTTGCTGCAGTCGAACTTCAAACTTATCTCCATGGAAGATCCCCTGGAGGCGATGTGCGAGCTAAAGCTTTGAGAAGACAAAGCACCACCAGCCATGAGCCAGAATTATTCTAATGATTCAGATCAGAGGAAACAGGCTCCCTGACCATAATTAAGGTTGATGTGATAACCAGGGATGTAAAAGCAGTCACAAAGCTTTGGGAGACCCTAATCAGTCCTCCTTCAGTCCGCGGCAAGCTAAAACAAGGGGGGTGTTTAAACGCCAAAACCATTAAGACACAATTCTCTGCCAATGTCGGGGAAGATAAACAACAGGCAGCAGCATCACAGACTAGATAAACAAACATATTAAACTAGATTGGGGAGACAGAAACAGTGGGAAGTCTGCTTTACAGAGCAGCAGTTTTGTTGGTTTGGAAATTGCCGGGGGAAAAAAGGAATTCATCAGCAACTTTTTTTTTCACAACAAAAGCGGCTCGACTGGAATCGAATGGCTTGATTTTCAACATCTACATCAAAGTGTTTTGTCACGTAAAAAAAAGTCTGGATGATGATGAAAAAAAAAGTGACTGGAGAAAAATGTACAAAGGTACTGATTTAATATACTGTTTAATATTCAGGTGATCGTTCCCTCAGAGATGTATTGTAAATGGATGATATATCCGACCTCTCTCTCTCTGTTTGCCGACCTTGGTCCCTCCACCGCTCTGTTTTCTGCTAGCGTAGGTTCAAAAACTATTCACTCACAAGAAGATAATCTAAATAAAGCTGTTTCGCTGACTTACCTTACCTCATTTCAATGGCCACCCACAACGGAATGGATGTTTTTCTCCGGTCAGAGGTGCAGCTCTTAGATAGAAAGCAAGCAGGATTCAAACACTTTGCTGCCATGAGATTGTGCTCAGTGCAATAGAGATTACATGCAGCAATTTCAGCGGCAGTTTAAAACAGAGGAAGCGTGTCTAAATGCCTAGCAACAATGCCTCCCTTTGCTCCCAAGCATCTAAAAATTGCAGTACATTAAATGCCAAGAGTGAAATCTCACTATGTGATGGAAATTAGCAGTGGTGCTCTTTCAGCTCATTGTTTGGGTTTTTACGGGTAGCAACTGTAATGTTTTGGTTCAGTCTCGCCACTTTCATTGGACTCAACCAAAACAGGCAGCTGCTTCAGTGAAAAGGCGTTGTTGTTGGTGCTGAGCAGGTAGCACACACCTGCTCAGCACCAACAACAACCGACAAAGTGCAGCATTTAGCAGCTATAGAGCCAGATATTTCCCCCAGGAGTTGGTGGAGGAGACCAAAACGGAGCTAAAAAGGGTTGAATAATGGACTTACATTAATCAGCAAGCCAGAAACAGGACTCCAAGTGAATGTTAATGTTGCTCCATGTCATCTTAAATAGGTCATTGTTTGCAAACACATTTGCCATATCGACTTAAAAGGTGATAATTTGTCAGTGACATGTTCACAGTTTACCCCCATGTGGCATAAAAAGTACTCCATTACAAGTAAAAACCCTGCAATAAATGTTTTTCTGAAATATCAACAATTAAGTATTGACAGTGTACTAAATGTACTATCATGCTAGCTGCTTTCAAAGTCTATATTATTAATTGCATTTTATTATCAACATGTAAGCAAAAATGTATTATTGTAGCCGAAGGAGGTGGAGTATATATCACTACATATGAATTTAACTATAATAATCCATAAGAATGCATTATATTAAATGAGCTTTTTTGTATCTCAAAATTGTACACAAGTACAGTACAAGAGTAAATAGAGGTTCTACTGTTTGGAGCTAGTGTCAGTCAGACTTACAAACTTCAGAATTAAATCGATTATCTCTGGATGTATTTGAAGGGACTCTGTCACTTTCATCTGGCGTCAGTCAGTTCACATTTTGACGCGGTGACCCTTGTCCCTCTCAGCAGCTCTCTCCTCAGTGAAGCCATAAAAGTGAATCTCTTAAGTGCAGCTGGCACTGTTCTGTCAGTGATGTTTGAGCTGATGCTATTTGTTAACTTCATAATGGACTTTGCGCCCTTTTTATTCATATATATGATATTTAATAATCCATTAGCTTGAAGGAGAAGGCTTTTGTAATGAAAATGCATAGCTGGATTTCAGGGGTGCAGCCTGAAAAGCAAGGTCTCTGTCTGGTTAATGTACGTACATTTACCTTTTTATTCATGACTGTAACGTCGTGCATAGTTGAGAGTGCAGAGTCGAGGCCTTGTGTGCTTGTTGTGCAACACAATCCCATTTTGAAAGCGACAGAAAGCCTCTTGAATTACTAATGCTTCTTTGAAAGTCATGTCCAATGTTGAAAATGTATGTCCAACTTGCATGACTGCTACTGACCCTCTGAAATATTAATCTCAGGCTTGCAAATTGTTGAATGTCCTATTTTGGTGCCAATTTCTTCTTGTTTGCCTCTTTTACTGCTGACATTATTCTCAATCCCTCGGCCTCAAGAGAAACTTGATTGAAGTGGAGCCAATTCCACCCTATACAGTATTTACACAAACTCCGTCCTCTGCTCTCCTTCTTTCCCCCCTTCTCCCTCTTTACTTGAACTGTTTTAGCACCCAGAAACATCAGCAAACACACACACACAAAAACACACGCTAACTTTGCAATTCACTCATCAGACTGTCAATTCACCATTTCCATTATTTCATACTTGAGGGCAAATAACCTCTCGTAATAAAAAAAATGACATTCACATCTCGTTTTGTTACATACGTACAGAGGAGCAGCCATTCCAGTCCACTCGCATGCCACCGCCACCTGTCCTGTGTGTTTTAATGAATGTCTTCCCCTTTCAATAGCTGTATGAAGACGCTGTTAAAGGAAATGCCATTGCAAATTCCTAACATGCCTGTAGCTGCTCTCTCACTCTCTTATTCATTATCACATATATTCATTTACATTCATTTACACTTCCTTAATGCCTTCATTCCTCTCTCTGTTTGCAAGGTGTACACTAGAATGCATATGTGACAGCCCTGGCTGGGATTTCTTCAATTTCTTTGTGGCCGTAACAATGAACCTTTTCCCCCCTCCAAGCTCTGTGTTATTAATGTTGTCTTTGCCGAGTGCTCTTGCTGTGGGTAGTCATGATGAAATCTCTGGTCAATCTTTTTTTTTTCTAGGTGCAACAACCGTACGCAGTGTGTGGTTGTCACTGGCTCTGATGTCTTTCCCGATCCATGCCCTGGCACCTACAAGTACTTAGAGGTCCAGTATGAGTGTGTTCCCTATAGTAAGTATCGCCATCCAAATCTCACTCTGAACTCTTTATTGTTTGCTTTTTATAAAAATGTCTGTAGACTAGACAGATGTGCTGTTTGTTTTACAGATGGTAATTCACCTGGAGGACTAGCTTTGATAATTATAATTTAAGATGATGTATTAAGTGTTGAAGTCATTTAAAGGGTCAGTTAACCAAGCTTACAAATAAGATTTATAATTAATATGAAGGAAAAAAAAGAAAAAGACCTCCAGTGGAATCCAGCCATGCAGATAGTTTGGGTTTAATTTGTGCAGTTTTTTTAATATCCGTCTTCAGGTCTGGGTTTTGATAGCTGCTTCCTTTTTGGACCTGGCTCCCGTTTGGCAGAACACCCAGATTCGTTAAGCTCAAAGGCTAAAGACCCCCTCATTGGACCTTATTGTTATTTATGTAAATTAATGGTAATTCTGTAATGGCTTGAATGAGACTGCTGGTTGTTGTCCTGTTAATGTGCTCTCTGCAAGCCAGTGTCTGAACTCAGCCAAAGATTGTTTGTGAGGGAGAAGAATCCTCAGCTTATTAGTTCAACAAGACCAACTTCTATACAGATCATATCAATATTTTAGGCTCCATCTCCGGTTTTTAGAGCAAGTAACTGAGCTACAGGTTGTGAACATTAATTGTCTGCCTCTAAAAACTGTAGTGTTTTAGTGTAAGTGAATACAGATAGAAATGTCACTTATGAGTTCTATTGATACATAAGTTTGCTTAGAAATTCGAAAAGGATTGAGGCCACTGGATTTGGATTCAATACAATGTTATCGAACTCCATCCTAGTTGGTGTTAGATTTCTGCTCGCAGCGCAACCAAAATATATGGAATTTTGTTGTTCACAACAATGAAACATTTAAAAATACATTTCAAAATTGAAATCTTTTTCACAAAAAAAAGTGTTGGTGTTGCTCTGGATAATCCACAGAAAACTTTTGATTGGAACATCTTTCTGCTTAAGAGATAGTCCCTCTGTTGCTGTGAGCAGCACAAACAAAATTCCATTCACCTCCGTTGCATTTGGATGGCGATGGAAAATCTCAAAAGGAAAAAACAACCAAAACTATCTGCATGACTGGATACCAGTAGGGGAAACTAAGAAAAAAAAAATGGGTGAACTGACCCTTTAAATCGCTTTAATAACAGTGTTTAGATTTTATGTATTTTGCTGATATAATAAACAAGAGATTACAAAGAAATGGGGTACATTATAGGTCTCATATTAGTACATTACATTCACAGAAACAGACTGCACAGACTCCTAGAGAAAAACAGTCTAAGTGATATAAAAATCATAAATGTTTAACCACATTCCTGTAGTCGGTCATGGATCAGCTTTAGTGTTTCAGAGTGAATTCATGATTTAATTAAATGTACTGTAGAGTTGGTTAAATCCGGCACTATTTTAAACTCTGTCTACAGTATCTGATTTGAGTTAATCTACCTTTAAAAGGCTGTTTCAGAGTAGTTTATAAGAGCAGCTCGAGGCCTGTGAAAGTACTTGGTATTAACATTGATGAATTGTAAACATCTTCAGAAATATTCACCTCTTTTTCTCTTCTTTTAAACAGACCTCCCTTTCACCTCCTGTCCCGTTCTCTCTCCCCCCCTGACTAACCTCTGTGCTCTCATTTTTTAAACTTCTAATCTTTCACATATTGTCCCCCAGCCTCCCCCTCTCCCCCTTTGCCCCCCCCTCCACCCAGAGTGTATGCAGCTTCAACAGTCCACTAAAGAAACTCCATATTAGGCCGACTGCTCATCAGTCATCTCATGTGCTGTTGCTCTCTTTGGCTCATTTAAGAGTTCGATGTGTGTGTGTAACATTAGCACCGCGTCATTTTTTTTACGTGTGTGGGCGAGCGAGTTTCAAGTTTTTTGATTTGTGTTTATAAAGTTTGAACAAATTCCACCCTCAGTCAATACATGCCAAAAATAATAACTCCTGTGATGTTTCTCTAAGAATGTTATCCATCTCAATATGATCAGGAGATTTTGTTTTCTCTTTCCTCGTGCCACTTAGGAGGCACATTTTTAAGAGGGATTTATTCTGCTTTCACATTGGCCAAAGCATTATTTTGTTGGCAGTTAGAGACGGTAGGAATGAGAAGTTTAATGCGCTGGAAAGCATTGGCACATAGCTCGTCTCCAGCCATAACTTGTCTGTTTTTATATCCTAGGATGAGAAGACGTTGCACTGACAAACACTTTTTTCTCCCCCCTCTAGCTCTTCTTCCCAAAGCAGCCCTGCAGTTCATCTCATGGTCATATCCTCCAGCTAATTCTTCTCTTTGTACCTGCTAGTTGACTCATGATAACCTTTCTCTCCCTCTTGCACTCTTTTTTTTTTGCTTTCTTTTTTTCCAATGCCTGAAATAGAAGTGGAGCAAAAAGGTAAATGAGTGGTCTGGTCCCAACTCCCCACCCCCCACCCCTGTCCTCCTCCCCTCTGGCTCCTTGTTCTGTGGTGTTGAGTACGGCTCCCCTCACGTCTCCTCCCCCCTTCCTGATTGCCTCTCCTGTCAAAATGCTAAACCCCATAGGAGGATTGTTTGCACCCATGGAGTCCAAATGAATTTCTTAAAACAGAATTTTCAAATGACATCCACGGTCATCGAATGTAGTTTTTTTTCCTCGCAATGTGAAAGAAAAACACCAACTGTTGGGTGTTGATTTGTTCCAGAGACTCTCGCCTAGCACTGTGTTAACCCTTGAAGAATGAGTAGTTGTGTGTATATTGTCCTATTTGGCGTAGTCTTAGTTTGCTTGGCCCAACTTCTGCTGCACCCATAGCACGTGATGTGAAATAGCAGTGATGGCTGAGTGAGATTGGCACGGACAAAAACGGGAAAAAAAACAACAAGTTTGAAAGGAAGACAAGATTTCACTGTGTCCCTTTTTTATCCAGAACCAATTAATTTAAAACCGTCTAAATGGGAACCTTGCCATGGCCTCTCTCACCCATCAGTGGTTACTCCTGTCTTCTGCCACAGAAGTAGTGAAAATCCTTTACCACTGTTGTTTGGATCTATTCCCCCGACCTCCACTTTCATTTCTTTACCTCTGCTTTGCTGCCGCCACCACCATCAACTACCTGTTGTTCACTCTTATCACAAGATGTGAAAAGTCTGTTCCCTTTTTCATTTTGGTTCACGACCCTCAGTCATGTCAGTATGCATGTCCGGTGTGTCCATATACCCAGCTGTTCATGTGGCATTTGATGACAGAGACAGGCTGGTATAAAAAAAACAAAAAAAAGGAAAAGTGTGAACTCTACTCCTCATTTTCCATGTCTTTCATTTGCAGGATTTTTACCCTTTATGTTCTTTTTGTTTTGTTGTGTCCCTGTTAGGACGTAGCAGCAGACCCTTGAGATGCAAGCTCACGTTAACGTCACATTTCTCATTCTATGACACATTTCTTTTCTTTTTTCCCCATATTCATTAGCGCTTGAACAAAAGCATTAGTTAAAAAAATCTTTCATCCAAATTCACAATCCCTGAACTTTTTTATCCTGCACCTCAAGTTGTACAGCAGCAAGAATGATGCGTGTCAAATGTGTTGGCCTATTTCTTTAAATCAGTCGCCTTACTGTATTCTTGTTTCACTCTCTTCTCTGTCACTAGTTTTCATTTGTCCCGGGACTCTGAAGGGTGTAGGAGACGCCACCTTCCTGTTCGAGGCGGAGCAGCAGGCGGGGTCGTGGTGCAAAGACCCGCTTCAGGCCGGCGACAAAGTCTTCTTCATGCCCTGGACGCCGTACCGCACCGACACCCTCATCGAGTACGCCTCACTGGAGGACTTCAAAAATGGCCGCCAGACGACCACCTACAAACTGCCGCACCGCGTTGACGGCACGGGCTTCGTGGCCTACGACGGTGCCATCTTCTTCAACAAGGAACGCACTCGCAACATTGTCAAGTTTGACCTGCGCACTCGCATCAAGAGCGGCGAGGCCATCGTCAACAACGCCAACTATCACGACACCTCGCCCTACCGCTGGGGGGGCAAGACCGACATTGACCTTGCAGTAGACGAGAGGGGCTTGTGGGTAATATACGCCACGGAGCAGAACAATGGGCGCATTGTGGTGAGCCAGCTCAACCCCTACACTCTGCGCTTCGAGGCCACATGGGACACGGCGTACGACAAGCGCTCGGCCTCCAACGCCTTCATGGTGTGCGGCGTGCTCCACGTGGTGCGCTCGACCTACGAGGAGAACGAGAGCGAGGCCAGCCGGAGCCAAATCGACTACATCTACAACACCAAGCTGAGCCAGGGCGAGTACACCGACATCCTGTTCCCCAACCAGTACCAGTACATCACCGCTGTGGATTACAACCCCAGAGACAACCAGCTGTACGTGTGGAATAACTTTTACATCGTGCGCTACGACCTGGACTTCGGCCCGCCGGATCCCGCTGAAGGTGAGAACCTTCTCCGTGTTTTTTGTTTTAATTCACTGTCCTTTGTGAAAGCGTCCTATTGTTTGGTTGCAGCCTGGCATGTCACAGATGGCTGCCTTTTCATTTTGGATGCAACTCAGGTGTGATAAAGAGAGGAGGGTTGTGTTAGTCTTGGGGAAAGGGCTCATTTGCAGACAGAAATTACAGATTCACCTCGGAATGAGGGAGAGCCCCCAGTGGGATCCAGACCCTTCAGAAACCAGCTTCTTTATTACCATGAGGCACGCTGAGGCACTCGCTCCAGCAGAAGCTTGGACCCTATCAAATTCTTTAATCTCCGGCCTTATCCGAAACCATTATGAATATATATATATATATATATATATATATATATATATATAAGGCTAGGAATACATTTTTAAAGTATTGCGCACAGTGTGACAGAGGTCATTCTCCTTCTCTTACTTTAGGATTTCAAGTTGTGTTGCCATGGCTACCTTTTTTTTCCTTTACCATAGATCAGGAGATATAATAGCCATCCTATTGTGTCTTGATATTTTCAAGCACCAGCGTGTGTGAGTTATGTATATACCACGTGGTGAATCAGCGTAGCGTAGTAGCTGGAAAGAGATCAATTACAGTGAAGAATCTCGTCAGGCGGTTAGAGGGCTTATATTAATCTGTGAAGTGCTGAACGGTGACATACGTGTCATCAGACAGGGACCTTACATTAATACGATAATGGGCTTAATTACCTGACTGCAGCCACCTTATCCAGCAGAGCCGGGCTGAGTCTCCTGTGTGAAGTGGGGGGTTTTGCGGGGGGTAGACAAGGATCTTGACCTGACTTCTGGTTACTTTAGAAGCCCCCCCCCCCGAGCACTGGTCTGAATTAAGCTATGATTTTTAACTTCTGGATATTCAGGAGGGGTTTCCACGGGGGGGGAAATCTGATTCTTGACCCGAGCTGTTGAAGAGAGAGGGGGGGGGGGGGGTTAGTGTCGATGTCTCAATGGCGGCTGTGTGCTCCTGAACTCTGGCCTCTTGTCAACAAGTCCGTTTGTTTTCCTGCCGTTCCCTGGAATCTCCCCGGCGTGATAACTCGACACCCTCGACGGGGGCAGCGTGGCGTCTGCGCCCCGATCTGCTGAACAACCCAAGCCTCAATCAAGAGTATGTTGGAGGACATATGAAAAATACTCAAACTTTAATGAGTTCTCCATGCATGCAAACTGCCTGCTCAACTGTTCACGTCCTGATGTATGTAAATGTAATTAACAACTGAATTATCATAATTACCCTCCTTGTCTCAAAAGAGGCTGTGAGAGGAGGAAAGTGGCCATCACAGAGCATTTTCAATGAAGGGTTTAATGCGCTCTCTCAGCTACTGTAATGCCTCGCTAAACATAAATGCCACATAGGCTTAGCGTTGCCACTTGCTTTGGGAACAGTGCGTTTAATCAAGGGAACCCAACAGAACATAGTTGTTGATTTCACTCATTATTCCAAGTAACCGTTTCCGTCCGCGACGGCGTTATTGGGATCCAATCAAAAGTACGTCCCCGCAGCAGAACTTGTCACTGTGGGTCATTAAGTGTGTTTTATGGGAACACTTTGAAATGTTGCGAGCTCAAGAAGGAGAGAGGAGACTTCTCAAGATGCCACGGCCGGCAGCAGCAGCGGCGGCAGCAGCAGCAGCGGCACACAGGGCTTTGTGAATGGCACTTGAAAATAATTGGTTCTTGTTTATTAGGTTTTTTTCAGATCTGCCCCTTTAACTTCTTTACTGTGAAGCTATTAGGATTTATTGCAGCCCATGATGTGGCGTTGAATTAAACAACCTATTCTGCAGGGTAATCTAATGGTGCTGAAATAATGTCTCTCTCTCTCTGTGAATCTGAGGGGCACTCGAGGCGTAAAGGAAATTAATTGTGCCCATTAAGATTCATCGACCACAGAGCGAAGTTACACCAAACCCACTGTTTTTGCTCTTCGTTGTAGAACTCGTGTAACACGAAGAGCGTCTCTGTCCTTTTCTGTCAGAGGCATCAACCTTTACTGCGATGCTCATCCTAGAGAGGTGCTGAAGCGTCTGCAGGATTAGGGGGTTATATTAAGGGAGTTTGAGCAAAAGTGATCAAAGCAGAAAATAATTGACCTTAGCAACTTGTCTGCATTTTCCTTCACCTTGTGCAGAGTGTTTGTAACAGTGCAGGTTTTCTTAATTCTGGCCGTGGTTGAAGTGATTAAATAAGATCTAGACCCATATTGATCGCTCCGCTTATTGTTCCAAACAATTCGCACACATTTAAAGAAAATGTCTCCCCTCCGCTAATGCATTGTGAACACAAACCAGCAGTGATCAATACTTAGAGAGTCCTCCACCTCAGAGGGTCTCTCTGAAAAGAGGTGCTTGCCAATAAAAAGCACACCAAAGCGAACACCGTTACAAAATTAGAAGGACACCGGTAATGCATTCTCTGTGATGTACAAAGGCATCAACTGATTTCAGTCCAAAGCATAAAAAAAAAAAAAACAATCAAGACGGAGCCAGCAATTGCCGAGAGCATTTCAAACTAACAAGGAGAGAAAGGAGGAAATTAATTTGTATTTGAGGTAGCATTGATCTGAGGCCTTAAGGACGAGACGAGAGCCATAAAAATGAATGGCTTTGTCCAAAAGGCTTAGGCGCTCGCTGTAATCTGGAAGCAGTGAGCACAAGTGGGCTCGGCGCCGAATTGAAATGTCAAGCAAAACCACTATTTCATATCCTGCATGCCACACGATAGATATCTATCCTCACAAAGCTGGTGTTACTTTTTTTTTTTTGCTCAGCCATTTTGTGGCTAAACCCAGCCGTGCACCTCGCTGCACTCTGCGCTGCTTTTACATCCCTGAACGATGCCTCCAGGTGAGCCGTCAAGACAGAGGACATTTATAGATCTATCATGCTCTAAGCCGGTGTTCCACCCTCTGAAGCATGATGTTCGGCAACAGGAATAGAGGCTGAAGTGAAGGACTCAGGAGATTTGCAAGTGCTCTAATTGTTCTGCTTCAACACTTTGGAGATTATGGCAGGAAATTGTTTAAGTATACATTATAGGCATGGACGACAGAGAATTTAGGAGTGTTTTTGCTCCGAATGTATTTCTGTCTGCACATATATCTTCCTGTCTGCATGCATGTGTCTTTATTGTGAGCCACCTTCCTCAGACTCAGACTGGTCTAGTTGTGACTGTGCTATGTCTGCTGCTCTACACAGCTCAGTTTCAGGCCTCATAAATTACCCCTCGAGGACACAGGATATGTCCGGCAGAGCTTTTTCTGTCTGCTGCTCTTTAAAGGTCGACGCCATCTGCGTTCTTTTCCGGGTTTTTCAAATGGAAACGCCCCACTCAGCCGTCAGCAAAAAATGCAGTGACGTAGGTTACCAAAGGAAGCTGATCAATAAGGTTATGAATAATGTGAACGTTAGCTGTGCTACCTCTGGAAATAACTGAAAGGGTTAGGTAGGATTTTTGAACGGGGGTTGTGTTTTTATACTCCCTTTTTCTGTCAAGGTCAAATTACTGTTTTTGTCAGAGGAGTCTGGTGGCGTTTACGAGAACGTAATAACGGCTCCAGTACCCCATCGGAGAGGGCTCTCTGACGGCTGTGGATGGGAAAAGCTTACATTTTTTTCATTATTTTCACAGCTTTACCTTGCCATCAGACTGCCTTTTCTGATGGATAGCTGAAGATCTCTTCAAAGCCATTAGACTCCATTGACAACAATCAGTAATCATACTTTGCAGAACACGGGAGTTGCTGGTCTACAGCTGCATTGATCGGTTATCTTGTTTTGTGTTATTGTGTGGCTTTTGGATCCGAACTAATGTCCACAGCAGTACATTGCTTAGCTTACTCCTGTCTGCACATGGAAAATATTTCTAGAAAGGCTTGGGGAAATAGCATTGAGGCGCTAAAACATTGAATGTTCGGATTTTAATACATAAGGAACACCACTGGGAAGCTCCAGAAATAAAAAAAACCTCAAAGATAATTGAGCCGCCCTTCAAAGAACAAGTGTTAATAATACATTGAGGCCACTAAACAATTCCTCAACGGCTTGAGTTTTTTTCATTTAGCAGAAATAAAGACAAGATAAAGACATTTTTCACAGCGTTAACTAAAATAAGTGCAGATGAATAGTCTTGCGGCTCTCTACCTTCCATTCTTAGCTCTGTGCTCCCGTCAAGTAGGCTTGGATGAAGCAGAACAGCATGAGCGCATATAAACAGCCTAATGTAAAATTCATGTCTTCTGGGACTTGTTTCTCTGTCATTAATTACCAGCGCTGGCTCTAGGTAAAGAGGCAAAAAGACCAACTGTAGCTCGCACACAGTTCTTATCCTCAGAGACAGTCTTGTTATTGTGTCAAGCTTGAACGCACAGCGAATAAAGATACATGAAGACCAACACACATGGAGTCACACCATGTCTCGCTTATTGTGGCGTAAAGGGCCACCGTCAGCGTCTCAACATGCCTATTCTTTTTGCTAAAGCAAATGTTTGGGAAATACATTTATTCACTTTCTCGGAGATCAAAACCACTCTCAAGTCTGTTCAGTATATATGAAGCCAGTGTTGCATAATTTAGTAATATGTTACAAAAATGTGTAATTATTTATTTCCTATACAGTTGCACTTTCGCTGTTTGAGTTGGATGATTTTCATCTCTTTAAGTAAAGAAACTCTCTGGGACGTGATAGCTAGCCTCTACCAAAAGATTATAACTCTGCACAGGCAATGCTGCATTCAAGAACCAGCTAGTTTTGCTCAGATATGTGAAGTCACTGCAGCTAACAGTTAAGTTAGCTGGTCAGTAAACGCCTCCACAACCTAAACTTCTCTATTTCCACATCTTAATTAAAGAGTGCAGTAACGAGTAACTAAGTTATTTTGCTGTTGAGTAATTAGTATAAATTTGTTTTTAAATGAATAGTATGTATGGGTAATTGATACAATATTTCATAGTGAAACCAAATGCTGTAAAAAAATTAATTATTTTTATTTTGTAAGTTTCTAATCTGTCCCTAAGAACGTAATGCAACAAAAACAATCCAAATTTTAATGGTGGTTTATTAATATAAATTTCTTTTTTTTTATAAAAAAGCATATTTTGTCATTTATCTGAAAGACATTAAGAGAAATTGGTCAAACTGCTTTCTAATTAGACTAACAAAAAGGCTATCATTACGGTTTGGTTTTTCCTCCTGTCCTACCCATTTCTTTTTTCAGTCACCAGCCTCCACTGTGTTCACAGTATGATGAAAAAAAAGTCACAGGTGTTTTTCTTTCTTTCTCATTTGGATCGACAATGGAGAGTTTGCTCACCATTTTACATGGTTAGAGAGGTGTGCGGCTGAATCAGGCGCTTTTCAGTTCAAGGACAGCTAACTTCCAAGGGAGAGAAAATGAGACTGGAGCTCACATTGATTGGTTTTCAGCCTTTAACAGTGGCAACAGAACCCGCTAAAGTAGAGATGATTTCTTAACTGAGCTCTGCCTGTTCGATATTTCCTTTTGTCTGTTTGTCATTGTACTGGGAGGGATTAAACCTTGTAAGCGATTCATCTTCAAAATTTAAACCAATTGAAAACAGCTTGATTTGGCTGCCAGTTGCCATTGCTCTTCCCTAATAGCAGGTATTAGGCGGCTTATGATCCATTCATCCTGGCGTTTGCATGGACATGTAGATCATTTTTACTGCTCTGACTGCTTGTGTGTAATTTGAGTTAAAATGCTCTTTTAGTGCAGCGGCGAGAGCTACAAAAGGCAAGGACAAACACAATATACATCTCTGATCATCTGATTATGGTTTCATATTTTTTTTGTCATCTTCCCCACAGTTTCGAAAATGACTCTGGGGGGCTATAAAGTGGTAAAACTAATTCCGCCTCATCTCTGATGTCTTGATTGATGATCTTGCATTATGGTTTTCCCCTTTTCTTTTTAGCCCTGTTTTAATTTACGCACTCTGGTTTAGACTCAGCTGACAGCCATTTTTCAAGTGTTCAATCTCAAACTCTTCCATTATTTACAAGAGGTATTATTCAGCATATGGCAACCGTATGCCTTTGGTGTCAGATTGCCCATAAAGAGTGACTTCACCGCCTCTTGAGGGAAATGGCAGCTAATTGGTGCAGCCCTCTCTTGGTTGAGTGCTACCAGAGGACACAGGGCTCTTACTGGAGGGGAATGTGCTCCTCGCAATCAAAAGAAAATTGTAGCGCGCATGGTGCAGAGACATCAAAATAAGCCCAGGAATGCTTACACTTCTGACAAGAACGTTCCTTGATGCCGTATTAAATGAATATGTTGTTTATTTGATGTTCTCCATGTGCTTTAACGTCACACTCTGATAACCAAAGACATACTGACTGTAAATAGCCACAAAGATAGTATCTTGTCTTTGATTAATAAAAAATCACTCAGTCGGATTAATAAAAGCGATATGTTTCATGATTCTGCCCGAAAGAGTGAACATGAGAGAGAGACAATGACAAAGTGTCTAGTAGCATGAAATGACAAAATAAGAATGATACGATATGGTAATAGAACATAAAATGTATAATTCATAAGGTTTTATCTCCACTGGATTTTGTGAGTGATTAAGGGGATTAGGACGGCCACTCGCTGTTATTTTCATTTTGGTTTAATCTGCCAAACATTTCCTCTATCAATAAGATTAAACGTTTGATCTGTATAATGTCAGAAAATAGTGAAAAAATGCCCATTCCGATACCCTTCACAAATGGGTTATTGATCGATTAGTGATTGAACAACTGGCTGGAAACCCAAGGAATACATTTACAATTTAAATTAACAGAAAAAAAGCCGAAACGCTCACCCTAAAAAACTTACAGTGATAACCAGAGAACAATCTGTACTTTTGCTTGAAAGATGACTCATAGTCCTCATTAGGCAGATCAGCAGTTCAGACTGTTTATTTGTTTATGAATAATACCTGTTATAAATTATATTCAGTGTTACAGAGCGATACCTAAGATTTGCTATGAAGTTAGCAGAAGCTATTGACTCCCTTTTTATACAAAAATACCCCAAAATCCCTGGCTCAGGCTTCCAGTCTGGAACATAATGTGAATATTAACTGGGGTTTTTTGCCTTAAATAATGTTAAATTGAAAATAAATTAGGGTTTCAGACTGTTGGCTGACTTTTCCCCTTGGGCTTTATGGAACTATGGTTGAAATTTTACACAAATTGTGACTAAATTACTAAACACGAGAGAATAACATTTATTAATTATGAAAATAGTAATTAGTTGCAGCCCTAACAGGTGAATGTGGACAAATATATATAATTTTAAATCCCCAGTTTTATGCATCGTCTCTGAATTGATTGCATCACTAATGTTAATATATGCTAAAAGCATCTGCCGGATTGAAAAAGATGCATTAAAACCCAAATGCCTAGGCCAAACTAAATACTTCTCTGTCCCGTGTAATAACTTGTGATGAGGTGTGGGTGGTAGAGGGCTTTGGACCCGTGACTCCCAGCAATATGGTCTCTGGAGCAGGTTAATCAGGGGGATGACAGCAAGCTGTTCCAGGAAATGCATATTAGGTCTCGTATCAGCCGGTGGAAAAGCAGAAGTTTGCTCAGGTATGGGGAGGTTTAATACTTTCAAACCCAATTACACTTGCCCTTGTATTGCATTATATGCATATATTGAATCAACACAGTCAGTCCATGAATCATGCTCACTTTCCCTGAGACAATAAAAAATCTTCACTGGCAGTACATATATTTGAAACACTTCTTGTTTAACCCCTTTTCTTAAACAAAGTGAGCTGTTTGTCTGTTTAGGAACACTTTAAATTCACTTTTCTTTATATATCTTACAAAATAAAAGTGGAAGACTACGGCAATCCTGTTTCTTTTCACATTTCCAATCATCTTAGGTCCTTCTCTAGCCTTCGTTGTTAGTATTTCTGAACCCCTTCATAGCCGTTGGTGCTAACTGAAGGCTTCATCATCGTCAGTTCACTTTAAATGAACATGTCAGCTGTTGCTTTTGCAGCCTCACTGGCCACTGCCAACCTGTGAATGTGCAGCTGACAGTCACACTGACTGAATGTGTAAAAAGGTAATTAGCGAGGGCTCCTTCCAGGGGAAAAGGTCACGGAGTAAAATGTCACAACTCGGCCAACACTGTCGGGTTATTTAGGGTTAATTTTCTTATAGTGACCATCACAGGAACTCTCACAGAAAGTCTTCAACCTCCCGTGGCCTCATGACCACATCGCCAGATATCAGCTTTTTTCTAATAAACTCAGATATTTCACTGGAATAAAATAAAAAAGCAAAGATTCTCCTGAAATGTGGGCTTTGTCGCCGTTCTCTCTCAGGAAATGGAGATATGTGTCTGATGATGGAGTGTCAGATAGCATGGTATTGCATTTTCCCAGAAGCACCCAGGGGAAGTGAAGACAACACTATAACGCCTTTCTCAACGGCAGACCTCTTTGTGGGTAGCTGTCTTTATCTCTAAATATGATCCAGTGGTTGTGGGTAAGAGATGTATGATCATTCATACAGGAGACTAGTATATCCGTGTAGACACACACACAGATACACACTAACAATCACTCCTCCTTTCATATTGGCTGTATAGGATATATAGATTTCCTGTTTCTGCTCTCATTTCCTAGTTATCTCCCGGCCCTCTGCAGCAGCTATCCCTCTGTGTACATGCAGTCATTTCTTTAGCAGGAGCACACCTGAGCAAGGGAGCAAACACAAGCGCAACATGGATTTGCCTCGCACGGAAAGCGTGGATTGAATACAGTGGAATCACATTATTGCTGATGTATGTTTTTCGCTCGGAGCAGTGCAGTTCTCCTTCCGCACACCAGCTTTATCAAAGTGAGAGAGATGAACCAGGCAGACAAAAAAGTGAAATGCAGACAGGCTTTGTCTTCATTGTTGACATTTAATCAGCCCAAGGTACTGACTCTGTTGGGAGGAAATCACTGCTTTGTCAAAGGATGCCCCACCGCCACTGCTTGTCTAATTTATGGGCTTAAGTACACTAAAAATAGCAGGAGATAGATGTGTCGTGTTGACAGGTTTTGCCTTGATTTTGTTTAGTGAGGGAGCAGCAAAGAGGTTGGAGTGACGATTGAAAGCTGCACGAAGCTTTTTATTTCCAAGAATTATGGGCAGCAGTAACTCTGGCAATACCAACAAGCCACGGGACTCAAAACAGTTGCAGTTCCCCTACTGCTAGAAACGATGGGAGTTCAAGGCAGGGACATTTATGACTCGCGCTCTAACAGCTCCACTCTTCTCTCGCTCTTAGTGCCAACCAGCGAGGATTTCTCGCCCCCGTCCTCCGTGCTCAGGACCACGGTCGTCAGCACCACGGCCGTGTCCACCGTGAAGGGGCAGGGTGACACCACTGCAGCAGGCGCCGACCCCAGAGATGGGAGGGACCCGTTCGAGGACAACCGTGGATCATCGGCTACAGCGGAGCCCACCGTCCCGGAGCTGCCACCAACACCCAGACGCTTCTGTGAGGCGACCAGGAGGAGAGCCATCGACTGGCCCCAGAGCCACACCGGGAACACAGTGGAGAGGCCCTGCCCCAAAGGGACCAGAGGTAGGCCCACCACCTGTGTGTTTGAGACATGCTGATGACATCCTATAACTAAATAGTACATTTTTTTTTTAAAGGTACAGGATATTTGATAAATATTCTGAGATGGTTTTAATCCTTTATCCACCCATTGTTCTGACTGCAGGATGCTAATGCTATATAAAGCTGCTAATACTATAAAATAAAATGAAATCCAGGTACATGCAAATGTGTTTCCAAGGAAACTAAAACTCGGAAGTTTAATAGTATTAGATAGTATAAGTATGCACATTTTATTTTTACAGCAATTTTTTCATCTTGTGTAAGTCCAGCTATTTTTAATCATCTTTATTATTCTCTACTGCTACGGCTCTGTAGAGGTTAAACAGGATTAGTGGGGTTTCCTTTTTTTTCTCTCGCTTTTTCCATTAACATTTAAGCATTTCAGAACACAGAATCACACTTTCAGCATACAAATGATCCGGAACAAAGCTTCAAAGATCCTGACTAAATCTGCTAAACTGGCCCTGTCACTTTGTTTGTCTTCATTTAGTCAGTTTATCTGCTATTTTCCATCTTTGCCTCCATGTACTGAGTCTGTGACATTTTAGCTGGGGGGCATGTCAAATTTAAAACTATAATATAGCATGATTAGAGCCTGTCACTTGCCCCCGAAAATTGGTAACATTGCTCCTGTTTGTGTGTAATTTCTTCGTTTCCCCCGCTAGCAGAGCACAGAGAGCAATGAAGATGATGGTCAATATCTGGGAATTTTATGAAATAGAAAGCGCTATCAACGCCCAAAGTCTAGTTATTTCTTAATTACATTCAGACCATTTATTCACGGTTATTTCTTCGCGTGCCAAAATCCATTTTTATAAGTGTAGGGCGTCAGCAGTAAGGGGTCCATGATGCTGTCATACCAGTTCAGTTGACAATGATACTCACACAGGAAGTCTCTCACTAGTTACCTTAACACCTCGTCACAGAGACTGACAGAGCTGTCACAATACAAAGCACGGATGAAAGCGAAAAAAAGAGACAATGTTTTGACTGTGGGGGTGAAAAGGGAACAAGTCTTGGATTATGTACAGTGTGTTGTCGCTGTTGTCAGTGCCTCTCATTAGGAGTAATTTTCATCCAGACATGCATGGCATATACAAAGTTTACAATGCTGCAATGCTTACAGGCAATAACAAAACCAGAGTCCACTGTTATTTTCTGTCATTTTGTCCGAGCTACGTAGGAACCTGATGTTTTTAGTATGCCTTTTACTTTATTTTTTTGTTCTGTTTGTCTAGACTGTACAAAGCTTGCACCCTTTCAAATTGTTTGGAAGTGGTTTGTTCCTGCCGAGCAGTTTTAGTTTCCTGCACCCCAGAGTCTGTGTGAATGGGGGGATCAGCGGGAGCAACCGTATCCCAGCAAGGTTTTGGCTTCCCTCCAACTGTTGTGTTTATTCCGTGGTACTGCAGGCATCGCCTCCTTCCTCTGCACCGTGGCGGGGACCTGGTGCTCCAAAGGACCAGACCTCAGCAACTGCACATCCCACTGGGTGACTCAAGTGGCACAAAAGGTAAAACCGGAATGTGTCAATTACAAAATAAAGCAGCAAACAAACAATGTTCGACCCCTCAAATCAAACATCAAGTGATCTCTTCTGCTCGCTTGGTTTATATTTTCTCATACCAGCGGAGATGTGGTCAAGGGTAAATATCATGAAAATGGGTTTTTCTTTTCAAATGTAGCTTAAATACAGTGTGGGAGCAGAAAGAAATGAGCTATCAGGATTAAATGCCACGTTCTGCAGCCAGTTACTGAGAATCAAAGAGCCAGAGCTTCTTTCTTCACTGACTCTTCTGCTTTGATGTTCTGCAGTCATGCAGGTAGAAATCTAAAGGAGACACACAGGTAACAGTTTCAGTAGCCTGAATGCACCGTAGTGCAGCACAAACTCAGGTTTTTCTGATTTTTCTTGACCTTAAAAAACAACTCGCACATGCAGCAGCTTCAGAGAGGGTTTCTGGGTGCTGGCAAGAGGGTGACCAACTGAAGAACTGTGCCCCATATCCAAACTTCACTATACTACCAATTATATGCAGGTTATTGGAAAGGTTACTTAAGAAACAGGCAGTATCCACAGTAAATCTTCTTGATGTTTGATTGTGTGGTTGACACTATTGTTATATAGAAGCTACTTACGTATGCAAAATATTCGAATACATTGTGAACGGTGATAATAAAGCTTCAGAATGATCTCGGGGGAAAAAAACGATTCTTTGGAAAAACATTAATGATGCGTTCAAGGCATGTTGGCGCAACTGGAAGAAAAGGAAAACCTCTTGTTATTCCAACTCAGGAATGCTCAGTTATTATTCCAAGATGGTTACACCCGTATTCTTCGATGGGGTGTGAGTACAATATGAGTCACAGTTAGATACATTTATTTCTACATACCCTCTCATTAAATAGTGAAACTGGAAACAAAAAGGGTACAATTGGCTGAGTTGATTGCATCGATATTGAATTTTATTTAGATGTAATTGCCACCGACGGTGGTTTTTGCAGCCTCTACGCCAAGAAAAATTTGTTGACACTTCTGTAGCTCTTTCTGCCAAGTCGGAGATAACACTTGTCAGAAATGTCTAATATATCAGACTCAGAATTACACCTTGGAATCTGAATGGTATGCATGTTATTCCCACTCAGTCACTCGTAATTATGGCCTGTGTGATATGACATGAACGCTGCACTGGCTTTTCTCTTTGTGAAGTTTAATTGGCAGTGCAATTCCAAAGTCACTTTTTGATTGATGTGTGTGCATGTGTTGCTTCATTTCCTCTCGGTGCAAAGTGGAAAAGTAAATAGATTTCTGTGTATACTAACCTCAAAAGCGTCATTCCATGGAGATTAGCATATGGTATATAGTGTATAGCATGAATATGTAGAAGGAAACTGCGTCACAGCTCAGTTAAGGCAGATTGGTAGAGGCTGGGTATAAAAAGTAAATCACTTTATCACAAAATAACTGTTCACTGATCACAGATGAGAAGACAAACACTGACAGCTAATCATTGATAAGAGTATTGGTGTGTATTATTTTCTTCAGCTTGTTAGTTACAGTTATGCTATTATGTTCCCTGCTAAACATGCGATCCCTTTGTTTGTATTCATTCTGCACACAATTACTTTCTTTTCTTTCTGATCAAGCAATGTTGCTAAAGGGATGATGACTCTGAGGTGTATGCAGGATTCATTATTTCAGCTTCAGCTTGCAGAACCGTCTCAGGCCCGCTTCCCTGACGCTTCACTGACTTCCCCCCTGTTTTCCTCGCTGCTGCATTTAGATCCGAAGTGGCGAAAATGCTGCTAATTTAGCCAATGAGCTGGCACGCCACACACAGGGCCCGGTGTTCGCGGGAGACGTCAGCTCCTCGGTGCGCCTGATGGAGCAGCTCGTGGATATCCTTGATGCTCAGCTGCAGGAGCTCAGGCCCAGCGAGAAGGACTCAGCTGGACGCAGCTTCAACAAGGTACTGTGAAACTCCTATATAGCCTAAACTTTCTACCCTTTTTTGCCCAAACTCTGTGTCAGCATGACTCAGGACATTCATTAGTGGGACACCCACCAATACACCCAAACCTGCGCATGCACTCAGCCACATTAATGGGCAGGCACGGACTCAGGTGAGGGGGTTAAGGGAGGCAGGTCCAGCCCTGAGGGGGAAGCTCATTCCTCCACATCCCCCATGGTAATTACCGACTTTGGAAACACAGGCTCACCTGGCAGTTCTTAAAGGAGCTAATGGCCACGAGCCCCCCACCAGCACAAAGAAAAAACTTCATTTGCTGACAAGAGTGGAACAGCTTCTGCAGGCACTCGTCAAAAAAAAGAGTAGGCCCAAGAGACGTACCTACAGCTCTCAGCTAGAGGCAGTCCCATGCAGAGATGAGTGACAGTTTGAAAAATACATTGTTATTCAGATTTCTTAGACAGCAGTTGCTGTATAAACAAAGGTAAAAGGTTATTTGCACCAAACTGTCGCCCATTGTGTGTGCCTTTTATGTTCAAGACAGCTACTGCGCTGGTACACAGTTGAAGACAAGAGCTAACTGGTTTCTCACAACAACAGCGTGAGATTGGCCAATGACAAGAAACAATGATGGATGCTAAAGGACCAAACCAGTGGTTTGATTATCTTTAGTATAAATCAAACCAACATTATTTGTATTCAAGGAGCTAAAACCCTGCTATGGTTCTTTAACAAATCAACAAGTGGTACTCAGCGGTGTCCATGGCAGCAACCTCGTCCTGGTTGCAGAAATATTTTCCTGCATATGTTTGCAGAAGGTGTTTATGATGTGGAGGTTACAAGTCTGGATACAAAGAATATTTTATCTCTTTGTTTTCCTCTTCTGTTTAAAAAAAGATACGGTATGTGATTTTCTCCGGTTTGAGTCAATTAGGTGGGATTAGTTAATGCCAAGACGCCGTCCATGTTGTTGTTGTTTTTTTGTTTAACTAGAATATTCTTTCCATGCCATGAAATTCAAATGACCTCATCCCACATTGTTTATCTCCCTCAATGTAATTTAAAGCATCACTAATGGGCAGCATCAGAATCTAGTCTCAGCATTTTTTTTCCCACAACACTACTCTTCTCCTCCCCTCACTATTATATGACCCATATTCACATTTAGAATTCCCCCGAATAGCATTTAAAGCTGTCGGAGCATTTCAAGGTTATAGTTTATAGGCCGGTGCCTTTTTTCCCCTCTTTTCATTAATTCTGTAAATGGTAAGTGGCATGATTTAATGCGTCCTGTGTTCTTACCAGCTCTTTTCTACAATCTGTCTTTTGTGCTTGATCCTCTTATTGTGTGGAAAAGCTTCAAAAAAGAGAGAAGACATGCAGGGCGTACATGAAGGTATAACTCCTACTGTAGGCTTTTCTGTGTTGCTTTTGTACCCCCGTCTTCTAACGCCTGACCAGAAGCATGCAGCACTGTCTGTCTCTCTGTCCTTGGTTGTCCTGTTACAGTGAGTGCCTGGTGACCTACTGCTTGTACAAGATGTGGCTGCTTCCTCATCTGCCTCGGCTGTCTGTTCTCCCGTCATTCTGTCCATCTGAGGATGCCACTGTCAATATCACTCTGTCTTTGTCCTGATTCTTCCCCCCTCCTCTGTGTGCTATCACTTGTACATCTTTCTTTCGTTTTTTATCTCTCTTCCTCTTCTTCCTCCCCCACTCTTTCTCTCTCTCTACGTCTCTCTTGTCGGCTCTTCATACATTGTGTGAATAATTGCCTTCCCACGGTCGTAATTGCACCTCCCTGTCAGCTAGAAGTGTGATCAAAGTGGCAGTGTGCTCAATTTTCACTTGCTTACATTGTACAATTTCTCGTCTCCCTTGTCCCCTTAGCAAAAAAAAAAAAGAAAGTCTCCTATCCCATTGCAGTTGTGTTTTATCTGTGAGATTAATTTCTGAGCACATTAATATGTTTATGTTCCATTCTGATTTTTCAGTCTCTCCCCCCAAGACATTTTGCATTTCCTTTGCTGTGTTGAGTATATTTCCTCGAGTAGGTTCTGCTGAAAGACAAGGGCATGGTGTAAACACTGGGGAGGACATGCATTGCATGGCATAATACAAATGAACAGATTCTGTATTTTTCTGAGGCTCATGGGACCTCCCTGCAAGTTTGAGTTGTTTTTACTTGAGGTCTCATTTTACTGAGAAATAAAAGGGCGATGAATTTCCCTCAGCTTTCTTAGAGATGACTTTTTGGCCTTCTAAGAGCTCAGCTTTATGGATGGTTGTTGTCTTAACACAGAGGTTCAAATTGGAAATAAGTGGTTAATTACATTTTCATTTGCTCACCTCTGGTTTGTCTAAAGCAGCCAAGGTTTTTTTTATGTTATGTTTGTTTCTTTAAATCCATCAGTACAACACTTCGTACAAAATACAAAATTTCATGGCAATCCATCCTACAGTTGTTGAGGTATTTCAGTTTGGACCAGACATTCATGGTGCCCAGAGGATGAATCTTTAAGACTTGGGTGATCCCCTGACTTTTCCTCTAGCTCCACTATGAGGTTGACATTTGTGGTTTTGGAAGAGCACTTAACCATTTATCCTTTGCACACTGATGATGGACAATTTAAAAAAGTATCTTAATTAATGCAGCTGAAACAGAAACATAATTTTTTATTCCATGCATTATTCTTCCTCGTCAAAAAACCGGCAACTAGATTACCCAAAATGCAACTCATCTGCAACAGTTCAGGCAGAGATTTGGGGGTCTTGTCTGGATGGTTACCCTAGATTTGCAAAATGTGCGAAACTCTTGCTAGGCTTGCTGCTATATGACCTTCCCTTAACATCAAACATTCAAAGTCAATGCCTAACCTCAATTTTGCAATTTGAGGAGAGACTAGATGTTGGTGTGCTATACTAGTAGGGGTGGGTGTAGCCTCAAGCTGCTAGCCTGAAGCAGAGATGAAGAGCGGTCCCCAGAGGGTCTGGTATCTTCACCTCCTTCTAACTCCACATCTCCAGATGTTTGATCATTTTTATAAACTTATAAACTGAGGCTGAGTCAAGTGACAGCACTTTAGGTAATTTATCAAACCTTGCACCACTCCTTCTGTAGACACTAAAGGCTTTATACAACTTATTCCTCATCTGTAGTGCTTCCTAAGACCTTTTCTCCTTCTCATTTTGGGCAGGATTTAATCGCAATTTGTCTCTAAATACCTTGTGTTGTGTTAAATAATGTTTCATACACTTTTCAAATATTTTGGTTGATTCTTGGAGACAACTGCTGAGGTGCTGTCCATGGCGTTGAAAGCCTCGCTCTGTAGATTAAGTGTGCTAGTGCTGTAATAACTGTCCCCCATCCTTATGAGAATGCCTATGTTGCGTGCTTAACTTCACTTAAGGGTCCAGGTTTGAGGGGTTAGAAAATGATGGTCACTCTAACCGTTAATCATCCGCCGTCGCTCTTGAAGTCACCGCTATTGTTTCGCTGGCCCCGTTCGCCGAGCTCATTTCATTTTCTCAAGCTATAGCGAGCTATGGAGGCTCCTCTGGTAGCACCCCCAGTGGTTTGTCAAGTGACCTCCAACAAGGCAGAGAATTAAAACAGTATTCAGTCCGAACACGGATTCTTTCTTTGCTACACAAATTAGAGACAGGCGACTTTTCTATTCTCCTTTTGGAATTCATGGGTCCTTTGAGGATGGCTTACCAGGATGATGGCTCACCAGGGGGATGGGGGGGGGGGGCATGGTCTGGTTGTAAAGACTTCGACCATGTAATGGCCACTGCTCTCTCTCCTGCTCACACACTCACTCACACACACACACACACACACACACACACACACACAGACAGAGCGACTTAACTCCCATCATAGTCGCAGCTCACGAGCTTCCAGTTGCCGGCAAGGTCGGGGCAACAGAGATTGATTTCTGTGCTCATGCCCAGATATGAAGACACGCTGAGAGCCCTGCGTCTGGATACAGTCTTCGCCGCTGCGGTTAATATGAGCCCAGTGGTTAAATGTTGCGGTTAATCATATATCGGCACAGACTTTGGTTGATCCCCTTTCTTGTTATTCCAGGCAAACGGATAATCCCGTCCGTGGTCAATTAGTGTTTTGGATAATCACAGCTGTGACTAATTGGTACAGTGAGCAAGGGCTTGTTGTCCTTAATTACCGCTCTTGTGGTGGGCCTTGCTGTGGTTAATGGCACCTATGGTTAAATTGTCACTCTGATTTACCACACCAAGGGCTGAGCTGGATTCTGAATCTTTGTACTGTCAACGTTGCGGTTGGTTGGAGTCATGAACTCCTCAAAGGTCAAAGGAAACTTGTTTTATCAACATATGATACTTGTGTGAGTTGTGTGGAATGTTTTGCTTACTTACTGCTTATCAGAATGCAGGAAATGAAAGGATTGCCTTTGAAAACAAGCAGAAATGTTCCCCCGTCTTCACTCAAACTGCCACTCTGGACATGGATTTCAGGGATAATGCCCACTTTCCTGCAGGAGAATAGTGTTCAAGGCCATAATGGCCAGATCCCGTCAGGGAAATAAGAGTTTTGTTCATGGTGGTAATTGTTCTTTTGGATAATAGCAGCTTAAAATCAGGAATTGAGAAAGCAGAATTGTAGACAGCCTCATCCAGTGAAGGGAAGAAAAACATTTGGTTTGTATTTCCTCTTCCCCTGAAGCGCTTTTACATTATTCAAAAAAGAAATTGGTCCAATAGAGGCCTCTGAGATTTTTTCGTAAACAGAATATTAAATAATACATACTGCATTTATTATGGTCATTATTATTTTAATACCCCTGACTTTCTTGAACCCTTGTGTCTTCAGTCGGAGTGATCTTGATATTTCAGTGTGACTTGTTGTTGCTGCTGTCACTGTCGGCCATGCATGCCCTTTTTTTTAATCATTTGCTGCCCGGTCCCCGCTCTTTGTTATTAAACTGAAGTTATGATGGGAGGAAACAGCAAGCTGACATTTCACTTGTCTCCATGGATACAGGCGATTGTGGACACTGTTGACAACCTCCTGAGGCCGGAAGCTCTGAAATCCTGGAAAGACATGAATTCCACAGAACAAACGCACGCCGCCACAATGCTTCTGGATACCCTGGAGGAAGGGGCGTTTGTCCTTGCCGAAAACCTGATTGAGCCGGCGATCGTCAAAGTGCCCGCAGAGAATATCAGTAAGTTGCTCTCCAAAACCTTTAAAAACAGACAGAACTACATGTACACGTGTGTCACGTTTTAGGCTGTGCACCACCTGTCACTAAAATAGATTCAAACTGAGTGAAAAATGATGATGAAACTGGTGGCTTTTTTTAGCTATAAAATGAGAATATGATTTAAAAACTTTCTTGCTGATGTCACAATAAGTCAGATTTGTGCAATGAACTGTAATATTTCTACTCATAGCTGTTAGTTGCTATGGTTATGGTCTCCTACTCACCCTTTTTGTCTTATACCTCATTGATTTTTTATCTTTTTCTTGCATAGTAAAGTCACCTCATTGAGTGTGTGCTACAAGATGAACTGTGCAGACCTCTGGGGGGAAAACAAAGAAGCCCATTGAATGGCATTGTTCCATTCACACAGCACTCTATCTGAGCCGTTCCCATTAAGTGGTAGTTAGCTAAGCTGATAAGGACTAGTTGCTGTGTATCTACCAAAAGCACTGATTAATACATTGTGTAATTTGCTGTATATTTGGCCACTTAATCACAGCATTCAGGCAGTTTTTCTGAGCTCGTCAGGCTCCCGCTTATCTCTGCAGCAGAGATAATATTGCAGCGGAGAAACATAAATAACAGTCACATGAAGAAACACAAAACCTTCGGAGAACAGCTTACCTGACCTCCCTTGAAGAGTTGGAAAAAATGTGAAAATGATTGTTGCTCCTAATTAGCAGTTTGTCGACGCCAAAAACGACGCCTCCGGGCAACGCAACAAGGGCAGGACGGGGGGAAAAAAGGATGGAGAGCAAAGAGAGAGCTAGTAACTAGGCGGAGGGGGAGTGCAACCAGAGAACAATTCCTCATCTCCGACTGTCAGAAGCCATCTATCTGAGGAAGTGAGGCCGTTTCTGATGGGAGGGAGTGTGCTGATACGTGTGTCCTCCTGACCCCTCAGTAATTTCACACATCAAAGGGAGCACCACCCGGCAGCTGGCATACCGGAGAGTGAGGGGCTGCTGGAATTTGGAGGATTTTCAGAGATTTGCTCGTCGAGGCCCAGAGTTATCTGAACCCACAGGGGATAGAAAAAGTAAAAAGTAAAAGCTCAATGATATTTTTGATCCTATGAATATTTGACATTCATGCTGCAGTAGGCTGCATGCTCGCATTTGCTCATCCTCTATCATCGCCCTTGTTGTTATTTTTCTCCTTGTGCTCTAGCCTCGGAGGCTTTCACAATGCCAGCCAACAGCTTAGTGACATGTTTTTTTTTTTTTTTTTAAGTAAATGACACTCTACAGGGTCTTGCCAATAAGATTAGATTCTGTTACTGGTACATTGAACCTTGAGTCTTTACACATACCCTGCCGGGCCTTAGCGGCAGAGCTCTATTAAACACCATGTTCTGCTTTGGAGATGTAGCCAAGGCTTAATACATCTCTCTCTCTCTCTCTCTCTCTCTCTCTCTCTCTCTCTCTTTCTCTCTTTCTCTTTCTCCCCCTAATCTCCTACCATCTCTTAGTGTTGGATGTGTACGTGTTAAGCACCGACGGCCAGGTGCAGGACTTCAGGTTTCCTCAGACAAGCAAGGGTGGAGCGTCTCTTCAGCTTTCCTCCAACACGGTCAAAGTCAACAGCAAAAATGGTGAGAAAAATTCATTTTCAGCTTGTCTTTTCTTTTTTTGGGGTTGTTTCAGGCGTTGGCTGGTGATGTAAAAAATGATGTAGTAATTTTTCGAACAAAGCGTAGTGCAAATATGCAAGTTTTTTCCCCACTGCCAGGAGACCAGTGTGTTTTTTCTGGTGTGTGACGCTCAACGTTGTCGAGTTAGTAAAAATGTTACGATGGTTACTTATTTTTTTTATTTCTGTTACTTATTTATTCATTTTCTCTTTCAAACTCTCAAACCAGAGTTGGTGATTCTCGGAACAGTGCACAGACTGTACTGTAATCATTTTCCAAATCCCTGTTGATTTAATTTATTATATCTTCTCTTCAACGTGAGTCACATACCATCGCACAGGAAAAAAAGGGCGGAAAATAAGCGTATCCAACCGGCTGTGATGTTTCCATCACTACTGATCGGAGCTACAGCCATGACAGAATTCTGCAGGAATGAGACCTGAAACTCGGCAATGAGTCAGCATTTTGGCACTTCCGGTTCCCTTGTCTCTTAAGTCAATAAGTTTTTCTAATGGGTTCTTTGGATGCCTGAAATAAGGTCTGTGGTCAACAAAAGGTTAAGAGATTTAAATGTTTTGTGCTACAATATGAAATCTGTCAGTAAAAACCCCCTTTAATGAATTTTGAAGCTTTAATTTGGCTGCTAACAAGTGACTAAATGAGACTACCAAACGTCATCAAGCAGAACAAGTCCACCTTCACAGCCTTGTTGTGTATACTCGCATCATGAGACAGCGGTGTTGTTTATGTAAGAGAGCTATGTGATCCTGAGTTAATTGAGAACAACAGCTGTTGTGGTTTGGATTTAACAACACAAATCTAACAAGATTCTGGTACATTGCTAAATTGAGTTTCAACTCAACACTAAAATTAAACAACAAATTTAACGCCAACCTAGCAGAGATGCAGAACTTCAATAGGTCACTGAGGATAAAAGCACCCATATCCAGCTCTCATGGTGCAAATTCATAATGGGATCAATGCTGCCCCCAGTGCCCCAACCTTCAGTCAGTTCATGGACACAGGGGTCTACAATGAGCCGCTTAAAGGAATAGTTTGACATTTTGCGAAATCCGCTTATTCCAAAGTTTAAAAGTGGTATCGACCTTTGCGTCTCAAGAAAGCGAATCAGCGTTGTTCCTAAAATGTGGAACTATTCCTTTAAGGTTTGGTGCATTCACACAATGAATGAATACATATCTCTTCACTCAAGAGATCATTTGTAATCCACTTGTTTATGCTCCCTCTGGATGTCTCATGATTGTATTATATCCGGTTGCAGGTGTTGCCAAGCTAGTTTTTGTGCTCTACAAACACCTGGGTCAGTTCCTCAGCACCGAGAACGCCACTCTGAGGGGAATGGGGGATCCGAGCAAACGCAACCTCTCCCTCACCGTCAACTCCCACATCCTGTCTGCTTCTATCACCAAGGAGTCGAGCCGTGTGTTTGTGGCCGACCCCGTCATCTTCACACTGGAGCACCTGGATGTAAGTTTCCTTCTGAGACTCACCCTGAACACACTACGGAGCCGGGCTGCCAAAATACTAAAAACAGCTGCATAAGCTTTTTCTGTAGCGAGGGGCAAATGTAGAAAAATGGTTTCTGTAAAGAGAAGGCATCTATATCATGCCAGTGTGTGATGAGAGGTGGGAATAGATGGGTTAGAGAAGCTTGGAAACTTTCATTGTAACCTTTTTTATTTCCTTCTTTTCTTTCAACAATTAATTGTAATTAAAAACTTAAATTGTGCATATACTAATTGGTAAAACACACATAAGCACAGTCTAGTCACCAGGTACACTGACATCCTGTTTCTTACAGCTAGAGATATGAAATATACAAGGTGTGTTTGTGTACAGTCATGCATATTGCAGCGTATATCGATATATGTTTCATGATCTTTCTCTCTCTCTCTCTCTGTCTGTCTTTTTTAGAAGGAGCACTACTACAATCCAAACTGTTCCTTCTGGAATTACTCGGAGCGGAGCATGATGGGATACTGGTCCACTCAGGGCTGCAAACTGCTGGAAACCAACAAGAGCCACACCACATGCTCATGCAGTCACTTGACCAACTTCGCCATCCTCATGGCTCACCGGGGAAATGTGGTAAGTGGCCCACTCCTTGTGGTTTGCACGCGCTATTTTTCTGTCTCAGTTAGTTGTTCTTCCGTCTCGCTGACAGATTTGTGCACACACGGCAAGAGCAGGAATGGCATTTCAGTGGAGGTAATTAGATTATTGCTGGAGGAGAAGGTAAGGGTGGGGGAGGGGGGGGGAGGAGGAGGAGAAAAGAAAGCAGGCTGTCACTTTAAAAGAGCGAGATTGTGGATCAGGATAGGAGAATGCGTTACCATTATCAGAGGTAATTATGTTTTACCTATGGTCCGTGTCTAATATTCCTCCATGCGTACGTCCCTGAGAATCATGGGAAACAGTATAACCTCAGCTTTAACTTGTGTTTCCACCCCTCTTGAAGTGGTGCAGGATCCATTTGGTCGCGAAATGCAATTACAATCCAATTACATGATAAATGGCATGTGAAGCGAGGACCTATAGCCAGTAATAAATGTGGAGGATAAGTTTGTGGTTTGTTTAATAATACGTCCCATTTCATGAACTCTGTCCCTGTCATCTGTCTTAACCTCAACCTTAACCACAAGTCGAAACCAGAGCCCCGAGGCTGGGCTTAGCCTCACACCAATTCCCTGCACATCACCTCAACTGCAACTCCTGCCCTCAATAAAATTACAAATATCACAGGGGGAATTGCCTCACTTTGGGGGCCACCGTGTCCTTGAGTGATATTTTGCATGTTCAAGTCTGCTATTTTCACATTTGCCTGGTTCCCATCTTGAAACCCGCTCAGTTTTTGATTTTTTTTTTTAAACACGGTGTGATTTGACCTCAGAGAGGAGAACCCACATGTGGACGACACATAACGTGGTGGCAGTTCTTTGTGGCAGTTTTTTTAAACTGATTTCGCTTTCTGCAACATGTGCGCCATCTCTTAGTGTGACTTTTTAGCAAAAATGTCATGCTAAAAAGATGAACATTTTGGAAGATATCTACTTGATCTGTCCAACTCATATAAACTCTATCTATTTTATTAAAAGAGCATTAATAAGGGAAATTTTTAACGGCCTCTATGAACAGGACAAATGAACCCAGCATGCAAAACCCTGTTTCTATCTCCATATAGTCACATGACTTTTATTTTTAAGACAATGTGTGTGTGTGTGTTTCTGTGCAGGGGGAGGGGAGCGTCCACGAGCTTCTTCTCACCGTCATCACGCGGATGGGCATCGCCGTGTCTCTCGTCTGCCTCGCCATCAGCCTCTTCACCTTCTGCTTCTTCAGAGGTCTGCAGAGCGACCGCAACACCATCCACAAAAACCTCTGCCTCAACCTCTTCATCGGCGAGCTCGTCTACCTCGTGGGCATCAACCTGACAGAACCAAAGGTAGCGTGGAAATTATACTGCAGAGGGTTTTTATCATTCACACGGCTGATGAATAAGCTTGTCCGCTGTGTTTAACCTTTTAAACAGGTGAATTTATCTTTCAACTGGCTATAAAGTGGTCGTAATGTTAGCAAAAAAAGGTTAAGATACCACATATATATTCTGTATCTGCTTGTTGAAACACTTGTAGATCTGTGATGCTGACTGAATGAAATATTCAAACTTAGGAGGAAGGGTTTTTTTGTTTTTTTTCTAGGCTTCACCATTTTACCAGATAGAAATATTCTATGCATGCATGATTTAATACGCAGTTCTCCTACATCAGTTCTATCTTTGGCAACTTTGGGATCTTCAGTTAAACTGAAAATAAAACTCTATGGCTTTGAACAAAGCTTGGTTGCACAATGTGCATTTTAATGATGGACCCACCAGTTGTTTTTTGGGAAATTGTACATTTTGTACTCTTCTACTTACCAAGAATGAGAACAACTTATTGACATCTTTGTATGTATAATATTAAATGCTGTTTTTGGCTAGTGATATTAGCTTAGCTAAATTAATTTAATAGTTATGAATCAGTGCCATCTAGAATTTAAAGATAAACATTCTCAATTCTCAAATATACAATTATTTGTACTTTTTGGTCTAACGCTAACATTTTAACTGAATTGCATTTTCACAAATACTGTAATCTCTTCCCTGAGGTAATTAGTGATGGTATACATATATTTTAAAACATTGCTAATTTATCACCCCATGAAGGTGTTTGCCTTCTTCACACATCCAGCAGATACGGAGCAATATTAGCATTCATTTGGAGCAGTGTTTCTGTCCACCTGATAAATGTAGTGCTAATGTTCTCTCTCTTTTTAGCTCTGATTTTGTCTCTAAGGACTCCTGAGGGAGATATTTGGCTCTTTGGCAGCTAAATGCTCCACTGAGTTCCACGGCTGGTAACTAAGTTTGTCTCTGTTCCAGGCAGGTAGTGAACAGTAGGTTTATCAAAGGAACAGCTGCCTGCTGCTGCAGCAAAATATTAAGCTGAAAAAAAACTTTTGACATTACATGTAGTCATTTGATCACATCAAAAATATTTATTTGAGCAGTTTTTACCAATTGTGATCTAACTAAACTGGTCACCTAAACTTTTAAACTCTAAACAAACGCATAAAATAAAAGTAACTAGGAAAGTCAGATTTGAATAACCTAACTGTCCCTCTGAACACCGCCAACCCCTTTTGTCTTTAATTTCATCATGTGTCTTCCTGTCAGCTGGTGTGCTCCATCATCGCCGGCGTTCTCCACTTCTGCTTCCTGGCTGCGTTCGCCTGGATGTGTCTGGAGGGCGTGCAGCTGTACCTCATGCTGGTCGAGGTGTTCGAGAGCGAGTTCTCGCGCAGAAAGTACTACTACGTCTCCGGGTACCTCATCCCGGCTGTGGTGGTCGGCATCTCAGCCGCCATCGACTACAGAAGCTACGGCACGCAGCGGGCGTAAGTGTGACATCTTTGTAGAGGTTCTTCTTTTGCAGGGATAAAAATGAGGGGCATTAGTCATCCCCTTCTCCCAATCAGCATGCATGTATGTGCTAATGATGGCAATATCACAAAGAGTAGTCCACCTCTGCCCCCTCGGAAAATTTACACCCTGACACGGCTGTGACAGGGTGTAAATTTCAGGAGGCTGTGAGCAAAGCTGCAGCTTTAATGAATGCGCTGGATAGCTGCTCTGGCCCGCTGGGTTTTTATTCTTCACATGTGGATAATTGCCGTCCTTGTCAGTTAAAAGTTTATGCACTTCTTTCGCTGGTCTTCATCCAAGCAGCAAGCTCCATGATTTGTAAGACTGCAATCCTCTAATTTATGGAATTTAAGTAAATGCTTTTTCTTTTTTTTTTCAACCCTTACATTTTATTGCTGTAGTCTTCACTTCATTTCTGTTTCCTGGTGATAAACACAGATCGAGGTACAATTAATTCCCCGACCATCTACAACACAATGTTTACCGTTCATGGTCTTTGGGTATACACAGTCAAACATCCCACATTGTTAGACCGTGAAGTCATGAGACCAATAGCCGCTGCCTTTTAGACTGCAGCTTGTCGTGGCACGAGGCCAACGCTACCTCAAGGTCGGGTTTTCTTCTCTGTGGTCGGTGGAGTCTCTATTCTGTTGCTGTGTCGTATCATCTAGCCAGCTCTGCCGAGGCCTCGATCGATAAGACTCAACTTTGTTTTGGCAATGAGATGATTTAATGAACTGAACATCACCTTATGCCCACTGCAGATGCTGGCTGAGGGTTGATAACCATTTTATCTGGAGCTTCATCGGACCTGTAACCTTCATCATTTTGGTAAGTTGTTATGTTGTGCACATGTATGATAACTTTCTTTTCTCTTTTTCTGTCAAAGAAAATCTTTGAAAAGAGTTTATAGATTTTCTCTCTCTCTCTCTCTCTCTGTGCTGGCAGCCTCTTAGCTCTGCTTTCTCCGATCAATTTGCATGAAAGTAAAGTGGTCCCATTATAGCTGACACGAGGACATCAGTGTCCATTCAGCTATGAAATCCTCTGAAATCAGAATCGGTGCGCAGCAACAACTCAAAGCTGTTTGGTCCTAGCTGTACATCTAGAGAATACTCCCCTCCCGCAATCAAGACGAGGAATCGTCTCAGGCATGAAGGTCATTTGCTCAGTGGGAAAACAAGGGTGATGGTGGTGGTGGTGGGGGGGGATTGAACATGGAAGTAATGAGTGGGTGGGCCAGACAACCATTATCACAGCTCGTAGCCCTGCTGAGGATCATGACACGTCCCCAGCCAATCCCAGCACACGGACATCTCCATCTTCACCCTTTAATATTTTATGTGGTGGACTGGGTGTTCTTGATGCACGCATAACAGACACACACACACACACACACACACACACACACACACACACACACACACACACACACACACGCAAATGCATGCAGGCGGGATTGCATGCACGCATCCCCTGAACAAACACACTCCACATATCTATACAGGCTCCTATGGTAGCACACATGTAAATCTGTCCATAGGCTGTAAATACACTCAAATAAACTGGGAGAAATGCTGCGTGGGGAGGTTTTTTTTTGCGCTGTTTTTTTGCCAGAGAAGTAAGAGACCTGAATATTGTAGAGGACGGCCCCTTGGAGACTGGGCATGATGGGGGGGGGGTCCATATGTAGTTTGCCTCAGCTTTCTGCAGAGTGCCTCCCTGCTTGTCCGTCTGTCCGTCCGTCCGTCTCATCGGATCTGTGTCATCACTCGTGGCTGTGTTAAATGCATCTCCAGCCTCTGGACTCATGCGGACGTAAAGCGGCCCCAGTGGCTGCGAAACAAAACTCGGCGTTACTCTAAGCTGTGATCTAAAAGCCTCTTTCTGTCTTCTTAGCCACTCCTTTTTTCTTCCATCTTTTCCCCCTGCTGTTGTTGGTTTCCATCTGCTTTCCACTCGCACTCTTTGTTTCTATTTTAAGACCCTTTTTTACTGTTGCCCCGTTTCAGGATGCGTCCATATGTTGTATTAATGCAGATTTTTAGGGGGGTTATTTATGAATGAAGAATTTAAAATTAAGTATTTGATAAACTGTAGATCATTTGGCTTTGTTGTCATGCCAGCGTGTACTTTTGTTTTTCAAAATGCACACTCGGATAGAAGTTTTTAATAACGTAAAAACCCCGAACATAAAGTAGCTTTTCATTTGAATATTTACAGAAGTGCATTTCAAAGGTTTGATATGGAATTGGGCCAAATCCAAGCACACCTCCTCCCTTTCCCCTCGGTGGCGTCGGGCCCTCTGGTACTTAGAGAGTCATCCTGAGAGCATGGAAACCTCTCTGGACGTATTGGTTGATTCACTTGAATGTTTTTCCTGGCTTCAGTAAAAATTCCTTCTAAAATATGGCATTGAGCTCCATTTTCTTTTTTTTTGTCTTTTCTCTATTATCCTGGAGCTTTTGTTCGCGGTACATCAGGTCTGTTTGGACTCCATCAGATACACATTCTTGTATTTGATGAGGATTTGTTCTTTGGTATTGACTATAATGTCAAACAAGACAAGGCACTTTCTACGCAGCTTATGTGGAAGGCCAGAGCTGTGTGAAGTAGAGCAAAGGAGTTAACCTCTCGCTGCTGTTTTTTCTATTTGGATGTCGGTTTACTTTATGATCTGCACTGAAGCATTCAGTTATGATATTCCTCCCAGTATAGGTATGCTGGTGTTGATGCTAACTATAGAGCCAAAACCACTTTACTGTAGATTGACCAATACTTTAAGTCAGTGGGAAACATAACTACAGGGGGTAGAAACCACTGGTGGAATACAAACAAATACATTTACACATGTGCTGTACTTTAGTGCAGATTTGAGGTACTTAAATATTTATTTTTCATACCACTTTATACTTCTACTCCACTACATGTCATGGGGAAATATTGTACATTTTCTACTCCACTATGGTTATTTAAACATGAAGAGATTATAGAGGATTATTTGTAAGTGATTGAACAATATGATATACCAGCAGAGCCAAAACGATTAGTTGATTAATCAATGCTTGACAGAAAATCAAATGAAAACTATTATGTTATAGTCATTTTTCATGGTTTCTGAATCAGATAATGTGAATATTTGCTGTTTCTCCTTTCAATTATTTTAATAATCAATTAAGAAAATAATATTTAATCTTGTAAAATATATATTTTTGAGGTTTTAACTGGACAAAAGAAACATTAAGGAATTGGGATTCTGACTAGTTTCTGAATTTTTACAAAACAAACGATTAATTGATTAATTGAGAAAATAATCCATAATGAAAGTTATCAAGAGTTGCAGCCCAAAATACAAATATTTTAAAATGTCATCCACCTCAACCAACAGAAAAATACTCTCATAATATTATGATATAATGTGTAATATTATGGCAGTCACACAAGACATGTTTCTACATTGAGTATTTCAATTTTATTTCTTTCAATACTTTAAATACATTTTTTCTAATTACATTCTTTTCCGACTGTTTTCTTGTAATGGGGTATTTATTCAGTGTGATCAAAGTACTTTTACTTTGGTAAAGGATCTGAGTACTTCGTCCGCCTGCCGTCAGCAGCAGGAATCGGATGCCTTTCTAAGTGCAGTCTGTTAACCCTGATGCTCGTCTGTTTTGACAGGTCAATGTCATCTTCCTGGTGGTGACGATGTTCAAGATGGTGAAGCACTCCACCTCCATGAAACCGGACTCGTCCAGGCTGGGGGGTATCAGGTGAGGGGTGACACTGTGGCAGATTAGATGGCCGCTCTGTGGTTTGCTTGCTCTGAGACCGTGTGTGTGTGTGTGTGTGTGTGTGTGTGTGTGTGTGTGTGTGTGTGTGTGTGTGTGTGTGTGTGTGTGTGTGTGTGTGTGTGTGTGTGTGTGTGTGTGTGTGTGTGTGTGTGTGTGTGTGAGGTAATATGCACCATTACTGCTTTTGCTTCCCTCCCGGAATTTCTAAAGCCACATTTGACCAACACGTTTATTTGATTTCCTCTTCTCTTAAAACCCGACTGAACCAATATTTTTCTCTTCCACATTTTATTTCGTCCCGTATAGACGCTGCCTTTTGAGTTCATTTTATGATTTCACTATTTGCACTACGCAGGGTTATATTGCCTTTTTTTATTTCTTCATAACTGCATTTCTGACCTCTGGGTATCTCTTTGCTCCTATATGCTGGCATAATTTACAGGCTTCCTTAAGAAGACGTACTCCACCACATGCCTTATCGATTTAATGATGGTGAAAATGGGGTAAAAAAAAGCCCCCTCCCCCAAGTTTCCGCTGCTGCATTTACTCGATAAAAAAGATAGGTCCCGGTCCATTTCTGTGCCTGGGTTCTTGTTCAACAATGCGTTTGAGGGCAGGCCAACATATGTTATGAGGGCGCATTTTTTTTTTGCCAGCCGCTCTGATTTTGGTCCAGAACAAACCAAAAAAAAAGGCACTGAATCGGGTTTTCCAGGTTTGTTTTCAGAACACAGAAAGTCCACATTTGTGGATGCTGAATTTCAACACCATCATGTTAAGAAGTCAAAACTAATTAACTGTCATTAATTAGGGTCTCTCTCAAATCAGCTGTGTAATTAGCTTCTGTGTCAAATGTGGTAACTCGTAAAAACAAAAGTTAAATAATTGGTCACAGTTTGTTTGATTATTTAGACAAAAATAAAGGTTTTGTTTAAAAAGCAACAAAAACTGGACAACAAATCTAATCAGCCATCAGTATATTTTCTCTGTGTCTCGTCTCTCAGTGACATGTTGTCTCCTCTCTCCTCTCTCCTCCCTCCTCACCGCGTCTCTCTAAATGTGGCTCTCGTTTCTCTCTCGTGTATCAATAACAAATAGCCATCCTCATTGACTGTGAAGTTATCTTATTTCCTTGAGGCTTTCCTGGAAGTCGCCGAGGAAAAAACTTGCTGCGTTTGCATGCTTTTCAAGCCAACAACTCCAAAGAAGACCAGGGAAATGTTTTTCGACTCGGTGTCAAATACCGAATGCACATTCATCCCAAATCTTTGTATCAGCGTTCATACACCATGATGCCGCTTGCGCAAAAAAGCTAAATTGCTTCTGCTTCTTTGTTTTTTAAGAAGCTGCTGTCCAGGAGCAGAGAAATGTGGAATAGAGCAAAGAGGAAACCTACTATAACTTTGCCGTTTCACTCGTTAATATCGCTCTTCTTTTTCTTTTGCAGGTCGTGGGTGATGGGAGCGTTCGTCCTACTTTGTCTGATGGGGCTCACGTGGACCTTTGGCTTGTTCTTCCTCAATGAATCGTCCATTGTGATGGCTTACCTCTTCACCATCTTCAACACCCTGCAAGGGATGTTCATCTTCATCTTCCACTGCCTCCTCCAGAAAAAGGTGTGAATTATTCCTCCGGCGCTCATCTGGAATTATTAGTTGTGTAATTGATTAATCGAACAACAGATTTCAAATGAAGAAATAATCATATTATTTATAATATATTTAGTTATTTATAAAACCAAAAATGCAAACAAAGAAATGTTCTTCCAGCTTATAAAAAGTGAGGAATTGCTGTTTTTTTCTTTTATTTATCTGCAAATGCAATATTCTTTGGTTTTTGGATGAAAAATACATCACTTCAGAAATTCTTAAATTTTATTGACTAAACAAATATTGACTTAATCCAAATAATTGACTGATTAAAATACAGTATAATAGAGTCAATTAAAAATTAAAAATAAATTGACAGAAATATATTCAGTAACTATTCTCATAATCAATTAATCATTGAAGTCATTTTTTTGCTTTTCCTTGTCTTATAGTAAATTCAGGTTTGGGGGTTTCAGACATTTTGGTCTGACAAAACATGACATTTGAAGAAATCACATCAATTTCAGCTCAGGAAACTTTTAAACAATTTTCATTATCAGTTAAGTACAGATTATTTTCTTAATCGATCAATTACAATTAAGAAAATAATCTGTTTTTAACTGATAATGAAAACATCATTAGTTCCCACCTTACTGTCATAAATTTCAAATATGGCACCTACTATTTCTTTCTAAATCCATCTAATAATTGCACTGTAACTCTGGATACATTCTTACTTTGCAACACTTGCATCATAGTGCATTTCACAGAGTTTGTTTTTATCCCTTTTTATCCCTGTCCTACAGTGTCGGCATTTAAACAGCTGTCAGCCGGATGGCATTTGATAAAGATTAGGGATTTGCATCTCCCATGGGGGGGGGTTTCTGTCGCTGTCTTGAGTGCTCAGTTTGTCCTGATCTTTTGTTCCTCATCAGGTGCGCAAAGAGTACAGCAAATGTTTCCGTCAGTCCCAGTGCTGCGGGGCTCTGCCGTCTGAGGGACCGCACAGCGCCGCCAAGACAGCCACATCTCGGTCCACGGCCCGCTACTCGTCTGCAACACAGGTACGTGTGTGACACCGGGGATCAGATATGTTGGGGTTTAGGAACATGTGAAAAGGTTTCTTTAAATGTATTCCAGTTAATATATGTTAGTGGAATCAGTTTTTATTTTTTTTATGGACTGTTTTGGTTTATTTTTATTTTCATTTTTTTACTCTTTTGAACAGTAGGTCTGGTGATATTGTTTAGTTTTTAATTGTAAAGAATGAAAAAGACCAGAAATAAAAAAAAATGAACTGATCCTACAAACAAGTATTTGTTTTTGTAGACAAAACCTGATAAACTGCAGCTTCTCCCTCTGTGCAAAACAGCTCCATTATTATCCCTTCATTATGACGAACATAGGCACTTCAGTTTATTTTGAATTGATCCCACACATAAAATAGGTGGTGTAAATACTCACTGGAGCACCAATTGCACAGTGTTTGTTAAAAACTACAGTGCTTAGAGCCTTTCTAAAAAAATGAGAGTATATACTGGTAACCCGTCTTTAAAGATTTATGTCCTCAAAAACAAATGGCTTTTTGGCTGAGAGCCACAGAGAGTCTGGGGGAAGTTGGACAGTATTGATGGTTCTGGTCTTTGGATTTGTGGACAATAAGAAACATACAGGCTATCATCCTTATCCTTTAGTCCTCTAAAGACTCTAAAGCAGAGATTCTTGATGCTTTCATACAAATACACCTTTCAAAAGAAATGTCAATACTGTACTTTATGTCACATTTCAGGGTTCACTCTGTAATGTTAGGCTTTGTTAGACTGCCACGGTCACATATCAAAAGATGGGAATGATTGGCTTTACAATACAGTAAAGTGTAGCCAGCAGACAGACAGCATTAATGTATTTAATTTCCTCTTTTTAAATGGTCACATTATACCTGTTACCATGACCCTATTTGAAAAGAAAGACACCGAGAGAATTATGAAAAATATAATGTTCAATTGGACACACAGGTCTCTAATCTCTATTGAGACTTTAAGAGATCTATCTTAAGAGCAATTTGGGGAATTTTCTACAAAGCTTCTGCTCCAACTAACCTGAAAAAAAAAGAGCTGCTGTGGGCCGATCCTTCAACTTACAGGCTGTGCGATTCGTGGACTATCCATTTTTTGTTTCGGTTGGATCAATAGCGGGTGCAAAGGCTTTGTTTCACCGTAGCATGACCATATCATCAGCAGGGGGGTTAGTTAAGTCTCATATACAAGTGTAGCTTCACGGAACCCACGTAGCTCCTCGATCCGCGGGGCCAGAAGAAGCCTTGAATAACAGCGGCACCATGTTGAGTCCTGATCAATGGCTGCTTTTCTCTCCACACAGAGCCGCATAAGGCGGATGTGGAACGACACTGTGAGGAAGCAGTCGGAGTCCTCCTTCATCTCAGGAGACATAAACAGCACCTCCACACTCAACCAGGGTGAGCAACCGTTTCTTCTGCCGCCACCAGAAGAGAGATGAAGCTCTGAATTCATAATAAAAACACTTCAATGAATGCAGCTTACATGGATCTGTGGTGGCTCGGGAAAGAGCAAGATGAGACCGGATTTAGTGTTGCATTTTTCTTTATTTTAAGCAAGGGGAAAAAAATTGTTTTAAATGCTGCCTGTGTACCAAAGTTCACAGCATTTTTCCTGCACTCCTTCACTCAGGTGCATCTTAAAAAAGGCGAGGAGCAGCAGACAGAACGATGTGTGATATTAAGTGTGGCAAAAAAAAAAAATGTTACTGATGAGGTATTGAGTTCAGATCGCAGCGACTCTTTAACTCATCTGTGTGACTGTCAGGATGAAGGTGGAGCTGGAGGAGACGAGCAAAGTCAGGCCGAGGTCAGAGCAGGTTTTTGGGAGTCATCCCGGCTGCAGACTGTGCCAGCGTGGATTTGGCTGCAGTTATGAATAAGTTTGATTTCTTTATTTATTTAAAACGCACATGCCAGCGCAAAGTTTCTCAGCGATCCGTCCAAATGACTGAGGATTGTTTTTAAATTGTTGAGGATTTACACAGGCATGCTCGGGATGATAGGGATGCTGTATTATTCATGGCAGGCCACTTAGACATGTTTTGTCTAGTGTCTCGACTGGATGAGTTTGTTTAGATGAAGCTGTTCCACGTAAACACTGGAGTTGATTGTGTTGCTACGCTTTGGTCAACACTTGTCACGATAATGTTGTTTGTCAGTCACATCAGCTGACTGTTTGGATAAAGTCTCGCTTCGACCAGCGTTTCTATGGCGGCTTTGTGTCCATAACAGAAGGCAGACGGATCGTAGGTCATAAATCTTTTGCGGTGTCAGATTTTGGACGGCGGATGTTGGTGTTTGTTTATGTCGACAGCTACCCAGCGCACCACCACAGACCATGAAGTACAGTATCTCCAGCTCTGTTTTCCTCAACTGTTTTTTCCCCGTTCTCTCTCTCTCTCTCTCTCTCTCTCTCTATCTTTTCCTGTTATTTCAGGGATGACTGGCAACTACCTCCTAACTAACCCTCTCCTCCGAACCCACGACACTAACCCTTATAACAACCTGCTGGCAGAAACGGTGGTGTGCAACACCCCCTCTCCACCAGCCTTTCACTCCCCAGGTGCACATCCACCCTCCGCTTTTATTCTTACATTGATTTGTGTGTGTGTGAGTGTGTGTGTTTGTGTGTTTTTTAGTTTTTTAGTTTTAAGGTAAAACTTTGACAGCTTGAAAAATACACTTATTCACTTTCTGGGGCTGAGTAAGATGAAACGATTGATACCATTCTCCTGTCAGTCTGATAAATTCAAGGCTACAGCCATCCAACAGTTAGCCTAGCTTAGCATAAAGACTGGAAACAAGGGGAAACAGCTAGCCTGGCTGTGTCCAAAGGTCACAAAATCTGCCTACCTACATCTAAAAAAAAAGCTGACTAATTGACAAATTAAGTCTTGTTTATTTAATGCATATTAAAATGAGAATTTGCCAGTTCACGAAGGACTATTTCTTGGCTTTGAGTAGTTGCTAGGAAACCAACGGAGACTCACAGAAAAGCAGGCCAAGCACATAATCCCCTGTAAAATATCAAATTATCGTTTTTACAGTTACATTCTTTTGTAGGGATTGAACAAACTACATTTAATGAGTGTCGTAGTGGCCACGCTAGGTGTTTCTACCTGTTTCCAGTCTTTGTGCTAAGCTAAAAGGCGGCTAGCTGTCGCTTCATAGTAAAGAAACAGAAATGAGAGCGGTATTAATCGTCTCATTTAACTCTCTCCTTTAAGTGTGTTAGATTTATTTAAAACATGAACATTCTTCAGATCCTGGCTCTGACACAACACGCATCAAAAATGTTGAGCGTAATTACTGTAGATTACCATTTGTTCTTCTTCATCCCCACCTTCACTCTATTTCCAGTAGATCTTATCTAAGCGAGTTTGTCCTTTGTGAGCGCAGAAGGAGATAAACTCACGTCAATGCTATCTTATCTCTTCTACTGAGCGGTCACGTGGGAATTCCTCTCCGTTGAATACGAGCCTCACTCGTTGCTCTGGATCATTTAATGCTTATACACTTTATTCACGGGTGAAATCTCGACAACATGTTCAGATTGTCTTTAGTTTAGTTGCAATTAGATCGATTCAAATCATGTCAGTGTTTATGGTGACCTAGTTCTTCAGTGGCAGAGCAAAAAGAAACCCAATCAAAGAAGAAGAAGAAAAAAAAAAAACAGAAGCTCATGACGCAATGCGGGCAGAATCATAGCCCTCAGATATTCCCAGGCATTTGATGATAAAAGAGAATATACAAAAATGGCAGCATGGTGAAAGTGTGTGAGGAGAGGATATGCAGGAATGTATAGCTTTGACCTGCCGCAGTCATCGCAGTCGTGTTCTGTGCTGCGAGCTCGCTTACAGCACAATGAGAGCACTTCACACTCGCCGATAATGAAGCAGGGTTGGGACCAAACAATGTCTGCAAAGAAAATCAAAGACTTATTTATTTTATTTTATTTTTCTGCCTGTGAGCTCAGCAGCAGGGGAGCAGCTCGGATGCAGAAGTCAGTGCGTGTTCAGACAGCTTGTGCTTTATTGCCTTAAAATGTTTACCTGCTTAATGCTTGTAGTAATTACATGTTCACATTGGAGCACCAGAAAACAGATAAAAAAAGTGGTGATATTAGTGAGCACGTAATTTTCAATGTCAGCGTTAATAAAAAACCTCCTTTTAGAAACATCACCCCCCTCTCCTCTCCCCTTCCCTGAGGCAAACCGCTGCACTTAGCCGTGTTTCGTACACAGGAGCAACAGGAAGCAGTGACAAACCCCGGGGAAAAAAAAAAAGGTTTAACATATGGAAAGTAGTTTTGAGGATGCAAGGCAGCAGCATGACACACAAATGTCAAAACCTGGTGTGAAGATCACCAACCAAGTATGAAATACGCGCCGAGAGACTGTCAAGTTTAACATAAGCTTTTTAAAAAATGTGTGCCTGCTATAGTCATTACATTTAGCTCCTGGAAAAAGGATGAGCATGTCCTCTATTATAAGTGTATTAATACTAAGTAACACTCTGCAGATGTTCAACCGATGCAGTAAAAAACCGGTGAGGAGAACATCTTGGATGAATCTCTGCTGGAACGGTTCCCAGAGTGCAGCTGTCGCCGTGTCCACTAGAATTCTGTTCACATCATTTCCCCCCTTTTCTCCCGGTAGACAGTACCTGGCTGCATAAAATCACTGCTTGTGCAGAAACAAATGCAAATTTGGAAGTAGGGTCTATTCAGAGAGGTGTCTAATAATCTTCCACCTCCCCCCTTTATTTGCCATTTTTGCTCTCTGTGCTCTTTTCACTCTTTTTTTTAGGAATGTCTTTGATGTTTTTTAGAGGTTTCTTCTTCTGTTGCTACCATGCTTTTTTTTTTCTGACACATTCATTTGAAACCTTAGACTACAGATTCCCCATGTGTTTTTTGTTTTTTTTTCTTTTCTCCTGTGATGACCTCCCCCTCACTCTGTAAAATGTCAGCCTTTCACTTACAGGCTCACAGTGTACCCAATAAAAAAGAAAAATCCACATATCAAAAAAATCAGGCCCCACTTCACTGTCATCCTGCTCCTCAAACTTAGTCACCAGGCTGCACAAAATTAGAGTACTCCACTGTGTGTGTGGGTGCGTGTGTGTGTGTGTTGGTGTGTGTGTGTTGTTCACATTTTCAAAAAAGTAAAGAAAAAAAAAAGCAATTCAGAAAGAACTATTTGGGAATGTTTCTCCTTTTACTGAAGACAGAAAAAACACTGTGCTTGCTGCTGAACCCTTTCACCTGCTGAGTCCAGGATTCAGTTGTCCTTGATTTGTCCTTTAGCTCTCTCAAACTGTTAAACACGTAATTTCCCTGTCATTCTCCATCCACCTACAACAATTTGAGCAATGCATCACTTGGGGCTAAAATGACAGTTAATAGCAAGGACACAACGAGTGGGATTGACTGAATCCAGGCTGGATGTTGAAGCTTTCCACTTTGGTCTTATTTCAGTGATTTTGTTGTTTCTGCTGCAATTGAAAAAAAGCATCTGTTTTTTACTTTTTTTGCACATCAGCTGTTCTTAGGCCAGATAGCCTGAGCAGACACACTTGATGTGAGTGTTGGCAAAGTGAGTCATTGCACCGTGCCTGTGTGTCGTGGTGTGTGGGGGTTGTTGCTGTGCTTGTGGGGCCCCGGTGCAGAGAAGAGGCCGGCCATCTGTGTTCGACATTACTCTTTTGTCTTGCCTTCTTTTTTAACAGGTGGAATGTTTTATTCATTGTTTATGTCACAGCACTTCCTCATCAGCTTGTTATAATTTATTTATTTTGCTCTCATCCTATCCTGTTGCTTTTTGTATGCTGCTGTGTTGTTACCTGGTCATCCGCTTCTTCGTAGCGTGTTGCTGTGCTATGTTTTTTTCTTTTGAAGTTTTGAAGTCATCCTTTGTTCTCATTTCTCCAAATATTGTTCAGGATAATCTCTTAGATTGGCTTTAATGATATTCAGCCATAATGAGGGTGGACATGGTGGGGAGCTGATTGGGTTCTCCTTTGAATTTTAAAAACTTTTATACATTTGCATAAAATTTAAATTAACCCAGAGATCAAAGAGCACAAGAGTGCAGTGTCCTGAGCAGTATCAAGTTGTATGTGGATGGTGTAGTGGACACTGTGTTGTTCTACACAAAAGGCCCGAAAAATAAAAAAAATCTCACGCGCTCTTTCCGCCTTTCCTTGCAGGACAGCACTCTCTGAGCAACAGCAGGGACATCAGTGCCATGGACACCCTCCCCCTCAACGGCAATTTCAACAACAGCTACTCCCTGCGAGACGACGACTATGAGAGCGTGGGCGTCAGAGCCCCGGGTGACCTGGGGGGCCTCCACCTGGATGATGTCGCCTTTGAGAAGATGATCATATCTGAGATCGTCCACAACAACCTACGGCCCCGCGTGGCCCCCAAAGGCCGCGAGCACCCGAGGGAGCAGGACCGAGCCTTGCCTCCGCAGACCAGAGTGACGGTGGACCGCGGTGGGGGTGGGAGCGGCAGCGAGGATGACGCCATCGTGGCGGATCACGCCGAGGCTGCGTCCCCCCAGAGGGGAGGTGGAAGAGGAGGCCACGCCACCCTGGAGCTGCTCCTGCACCCCCACCACAAGGAGGCGCTGGAGGCCCCCCTCCTGCCACAGAGGACTCACTCCCTGCTCTACAGCGCCCAGAAGGCCCCCCGGCGCCTGGAGGGGCAGGGCGGCCATGGCTCTGAGACTGTTACTGCAGTGGAGGACATGGGCTCCCAGTCGCCCACCAACAACAGAGACTCCCTTTACACAAGCATGCCCAACTTGAGAGACTCACCCTCGCCCTCCGCTTCGCCATACCCCCCCGAGGAGGAGGAGGAGCTCTCCTCCTCGCCACGAAGCGAGAGCGAGGACGCGTATCACAAAAGCATGCCGGAGCTGGGCGACGCTCCACAGCCCCTGTCCTACTACCACATAAACCGAGGCACCAGCGACGGCTGCATCATCACGCCCAACAACGAAGACTGCGCACAGGAAGGAGAGGCGCCGAGCGACGGACAAATGCAGCTCATCACCAGCCTCTGAGCCGGCCCCTCTCTGTTTGCACAGGTTTCAACAGATGGCTGCTTTTCGGTTGATGTCAAGAGAGCCGGCAAAAGTCTGGCTCCGCACTCCACATGCCCTTCCTGTTAGGACAGGAAGTGAAATGTTGTCGGGTGGGAAAAGGAATGAAGAAATTACTTTTTTTTTTGCACACAGATCCCATTAACACACAAAACACGTCCATCCGAGGCCAGACAAATGTGGACTGTGAAAGCTCTGCTGTTGGACCAGAGAGGTGCAGAGAATAACACACAGGCCGCCGCGTCAGAGATGAGTCTGGCTTTTCTGTTGTACTGTTCTGTCGAAGAATGAGGGATGAAAAAAAAAAATACTCCAAGCAAAGAACTTTGAAACTCCGGACATATTCGAGGGGGGACTTTGCAGAACCAGGGTCTTTTTAGTCATGAAGTCCAGAAGTAGAACTAGTGTGGCTCCACTGCACAGTCAGGACTGTAAAGTTAAGAAACCACTAATTCAGACTCAGGCCTTATATTTTCTCTATTGCACATTTAACTGTTGTCAAAGTAACAGCTAAAGAAAATATATTTTGCTGTACCACTAGTGTAAAAATTCAACAACAAAAAAAAACAAAGAAGAAAAAAAAGAAAAGAGAAACGGCAACCATTCAGTAGTTATGCCCTGTCGATGTTAATACGATTCTTCAGACAAGGTTAATCAAAATCGTGGAAATGTGCTTCTTCCTCTCACACTTGACTCGTTGTATTATGTTTGAATATGAAAAAAAATGAAGTTTCGAGAGATCCATATGAAATCATGCTCACGTCTCTGCTTGTGAAGTGCTTTTGCTTTCATGAATGATGATTCTTTTGCCAGTAGTATATTTGTTAACACCGGGCCATGCACAGATTTGGAGTGAATTTGGAAAATTGTGTAATTTATTTTACTTGAAGGAATTGTCAAGTTTAAAGACTTATGTTCACGCCAATGCGATATTGCAATTTTTGCGGACATATTTCATCCTTTGACACTAATTAATTTATTAACTGAACTATTCAGAATAAAAAAAAAGGAAAAAAGAACATGGCAGGAAAGTGTGAAAAGTTGTTGCAGCACTGATTAGGTTAATTTTATTTCTTTTGTAAGAGTCCATCATCAGCTGATATTTAATTCAACTCCTGTTTGATATCAAATAAATGTGAAAATTTTTCTTGTTCTCAGAGGTAGTCTGCTTATTCATGTTTTGCATAAAATAAATTGCTGTGACCTATACATGAAGGGGATTTTACCCATTTTTGCTACGGTCAACAAATCCCATGAAAAGACCAAAACTAGCTTTAACTGGGGCACAGAGTGCTGCAGGAGTCAGACCTAAAACCCTGAAATGACTCAGCGGTTTTTGCACTTCCAGTTATCTCGTCTTGAAGTTACTTTTTATTTTAATGGGGTTTTGGTTAGATGCCTGAAGTAAGGTCTGTAATTAACACAAGCTTAAGAAATGTTATTGGTTCGTTCTACGCTATAAAACACACCAGTAAATACCAATCTTGTGAGTTTGAAGCTTTTACATGTCTTTAAAAAGTGGCTAAATCAGACTACAAAGTGTCATTGTACTGAGTAGTCCGCCTTTATAGCCTCATTGTGATTACTCACATCAATGTGTGGTCTAACTCGTTTATAGCCCATCGTTAGCTTATTTCTTCATGCTTCAAAAATCATTGTGTTCCCTTGTGAAGATCATCTTGCTGAACAGAACTTGAAGGGTCATTAACTCTGTTTGACACAGAGCTTCAATTTCTACAATTATTTTCATCCCCAAACCCACCAGTTCCTGATCAAGATGTTCATCTTTTAAACTGGTCACCACTATAGATTAGGCCAATACTTTCATTGCAAACTTTAGTCAAATAAGAATAATTGGTTCTGTTGGGGATTATTTTCAGCTGCGGTTTAATACACATTTGATGCACTAGTTAGGACAAAATTAAATCTAAATTAAATCACAGTGTCCAAGGAACACAACCAGTGGATTTACATTCAATTATCAAGTGAATTTTAAGAAAACTTTTTAAATGTTGCAACAACAACAACAACAACAAATAAAAGCATTTTACGCGCGTTTCCATCAACATGTTTGAGGTTTGAAGTGAATAAAGGATATTATATATATATATTGAGTAGTTTGACCAGTTGGCTCTAGATGCTCGTCATGGCTTTAATCCGCCAGTAAACAGAGAAGAAGAAATAACACAAGAAACACGAACCGAAAACAAAACAAGTCTGCGTGGCCTTCAGGGTCCTCATGTAACCACTTCTTATAAACAGTCTATGTGTAAAAACCACGAGATTGATTGTAGGAGGTCTTCAAGAATTTGTATCAAATGAGGACGTTTTCATGTTCAGCTTGTAGTGGCCGTGTTTCATTTTTTTACAATTGAGAAAAGTTTTGTAGATTTTTTATAAATGTACATTGATGGAAACATGGCTACTGTTGTAGTTCTCCAAACACTCATAACAATCATCACACCATTTTAAACTGAGCAGCACAACACTGGATTTATTCTGTCAAAAAGCAGTCACTCTCTCAAAACATTTAACTTGTGTGTCAATACAAAAAATAATAGCTTCATCACTGCTGCCAAAATAAAACATCCCTTTATGATTGTTTTAAATGTGTTTTCAAATGTTAAAGGATCTGTCAATATGACAGAAGAAGCTAAAATAGTGTTTCTTGCTGTCATTCCTTTTGGAGATTTTTAACCTTATAAGAAAGTCAAATATTCTCTTCAGCTGACGAATGAACTCATATCAAAAAATGTCAGACTTTTCACTGTCACTGTTTGTCTTTCTGTGCATAATATGAAACCTGAAACAGAAAAACAAATGTAAAAATATAAAACATTTAAAAAAAATAGGAGCTCAGTTCCACCCTGTGGTGTGGATGTGTTTTGAGATATAAAAGCTGAGGAGTTACACATGAAAACCACATTTGACAGCATGTGATGAATCACAGTAGAAATGTCACTAAATAAATTTAAAGATTCATCTGTTATCAATTATGACAATACAAATTTAATTAAACTTTTTTTGTTTTGAAAAGTGACAGTTGGCTCAAATATTTAGCATGTGTGGATTTTTCGACAATAACTTTAAAAAAAAAAAAAAAAGCCTCATCCTTTAGCTGCCACGGTAAGAATACACTTTGACAGTAATTATGCAAGTTTAACAAGATGTGCCTTAATCGTTTTTTGATCGCTGTCTAAATCGTTCCATGTGCTGAACTGTAAGCACATCATCCGAAGAGCAGACAGAGTGGATGAGACTCACATCATGGATTTAGCAGATTTAGTGCTCGATATGTCTTTCATCCGTGACTTTCCAGGAGTGTCCGATGCTCCATCTGACCACACACACAGTCGGCAGACATACAGTACATGCAGCCGCTGTAGGATCTTGGTGGTGCACTTTATGAGTTGGAGTAAGGGGGCCAGTTCGCTGTCAGGAGACTTGACGAGGAGGCCAAAGGCAAAGCTGTGAATCCACTATGGCTCCCTGCCTTGTTGTTTGAACATCAGCCTCTCAGTTTACACTGAGCCATCCAAAAAGAAAAGGCCGGAGAGACGGCACACTGGTCTGTAAATTATATGGAAACTTGGCTTCTGTTCAGATATCAAATCAAATTTAATGCAAAGTCGATGACCCGCTCACGCTTCACCGCGAACGGGCCAGGCATTGTCTGTGAAAGCTTCTTTATTATAAACAATAGAGAAATCGACATGGTGGCTCACAGACGCCTACATAGGAGACTATCCCTTCTTTGAGGTGGGGGGGCATGTGTGATGTCACTGCGAGGAGGGGAAGTTTCCCCACATCTGCGTTATCATAACAGACAAAACTGTGATGAGTGAATGTGCTGAGCTCCCTTTGTGAAGCATAAGGATCGGTTTTGCATGATGCATATATATTGGTTCATTACCACTAAGTCACCTGTGCTCCATACTACCTCTCTCACCCTATTATCTTAAAGAACATTGGATTCTGAAATTGAACAATATATAGATGATCATGTCCTTTCCCCAATAACGGGGTAATCTTTAAGGTTTTTATTTTGTCAGGAAAGGGGAGAGAGGGAATGACATGCTGCAAAAAGGCCGCGGGACAGATTTAAACTCAGGCTGCTGCAGTACGGACTTAGTCTTAGTACATGGTCACCGCTTCCAGGACGCCCGAGTCCAGAGTGGATGTATATAAGAAGTGTACGTAGCCATGGAGCTAAGTACAACCAGACGATGGACAAAACAATGAACTTTTATGAACTGAAAACTCTCCGTGAAATGGTTAAACTTCTAAGACAAAAACACTAGACAACTCTCAGACCAGACAACGGTAGCCACGCCATAAAGCACTCACTGCTTTGTTGTTTATTTTACTCTAAACGGGACCATAATTTACTTAAAGGTACGACAGGGAACTTTCATTTTGTGTGGATTTTGGCGGCCCATGTGAATGAAAGTGTAAGTGTTTCCAAGCACCAGACTCCCTTTAGAAAACCTCTCATTGTACTGCAGCAGCGTCTAACAGTCTGCTTCGCTTGGTCCTGGTTCTGGTTCTCCTGTGCCTTCCTTTCCCTCCAGCAGGCTCGGCTACACAGCCCGGGCCTCCAGCAGCGTGGTGTCGTGGTGGCTCACAGCGGGGCAGCCGGGCAATGAGCTCTCCTCCTCCCGCTGGAGCTCCGACTGCAGGTCTAATGCAGCTGGACGCTGCCAGATCTGAGTCCGTCCACAGTGGGCTGGTCGCTGCTGGAGGCCCCCGCTGGAGTCTGAGCTGAAGGAGTTTCTGGCTAACTTTCATGATTTCATCTGATTTTGCTTAGGCCCCCGACCTGGGAGCATAGATGAAAAAAATGAAGAATAACTATATAGAAATGGACATGTTATGTTGGTGTTATAGAGCCATCATTTTTAAACAGGCCCTATTTTGTTATTTTCCGGGTGCATATTTTTATCTCAAGTTACAGTTACAACATGTTTACATGCGTTAATGCTCATAATCCGCCTTGTTTTTCTCATCCTGGCTGTCCTGCAGCACCTCTTCTCACCCTCTCTCCGTTGAAGCGCTTGCTCCTCCCTCCAGAAAGCAGGCCGTTTCAGGCAGCTCAGGAGCTTCTGAGGGGGAGGGTAACTCCTTGTAGACGTGGACTTCAGGTTTCACACTCTACGGACCTTTTACATATACAAAAATATATATAACACACTAAAGAAGAGGGAAAAAGTGGAAAAGCCTAATAGGGCCACTTTAAATTCAGACTGCTTCATAACCAGTTTAAAGTTCCTCACAGTAACTTAAATGAACATCATGATACATAGAAAAAGACTTGAAACTACTGATTGAGACCATAAACTCATGTTCTTAATGTTTACTGAGGTAATAAATCAAGAGAGTAGTTGTTTCTTCTTCAGACTTCTTATTGCAACCAGAGGAATCTCCCCCTGATGGCCATTAGAGAGAATGCACATTTATGCCTCTTCAGCATTGGCTTCCCTTCAAAGACCCGGAGGTTGCCGCCTGTTTGTTACAAAAATCAGTACATCCCGGGCTCTCCTCATCCTGCTGTGATGATTTTCAGCCATTCATCCTCTTCAAAAGCTACTCCCTCCACCTTTGACTATTCGCTGAGTCGCTGACATTACCATCTGCAATTATCTGATTGCATTATAATGCAGCCTATTAGCCATGCAGTGTTTGCGCAGCAAATGAAAAAGTTGTCAAAGTTTGTTGGAGATGAAAGTGCCTCATTTATCAACTCATCTTTTATCTGTGCCCAGCCAAAGCCGGGCTTCCATGAGGCAGTGGCAAATGAAGGCGCAATAAGGTTCAGTCCGAGAAGACATTACCGTGTTTTCATTTGAATCTGTTTGATGTTCCAGCCTCTGGTGATTTGGACATTATTTCATGTCCATCATCAAAAAGACATCAAACAAGATATTGCCTTCAAAATCAGATCACAGAGCCTGGGCCAAAATGTGCTGCGTGTGAGTGTATGTGAGAGTGTGCTGACTAAATGTAGCCTATATACTTGTGCGTGTGTGTGCACTTGAGGTATAGATATTTTTTCTTCATGAATTATCCTTAATTTTGCTCAAAGCTGGAAAATAAAGTATGTTTACAGAATCAGATTTTTGGACCCCCTACACCTAGGTTTTGCTTAAACAAAGACATGATGGCCTAATAATATCTAATTATAAAGAAAGAGTCTCTGACTGTCTGTCCTTCAGGTCAAGTTCTCATCCCATTCACACTTGGTGGGTGTATTGTTGTGGACCGGAGGGAGTGCTTTGTCCAATTTGGTGCAATTTTGAGACGCAAAACATCCAATATTAATGCATTCTTAATAAACAAATGAACAGTGCAGCGGGGGCGGAGCTTCAGGGCCTTTGCAGACTGAGTCCAGCATGTCAGCTGCAGTGGGCAGACCTCGCTTCATTGACTGCAGTTCACTTTAGAAACTCTTCTTCACTTTGCTGGAGTAAACACAACGCTGATGGCCAACTGGAAGCAGAATCAAACCAGTGTGTTTCAGTCGATACTGACTTATAGCACAAATAACTTTACCGCCAGCAGAATTCCTCCCCTAATTAACTCCATGCTCTACTTTCTTACAAAAGTTATGTCAAAGAAAGCAACTTCCACATTTGGAAATCACCCCCGCTAAAAGTATTCCACCAATGTTTTTGATCACAAGTAACTGCATCTTGTGTGAGTTTTTTCAGAGATAGATTTAGTGATTTGATGGCCCCAGGCAAACGCCATCTTGTTTTACCTTTACCCTTTCTCTTACTGCGAGTGAAGTAATTGTCATTGGTAGAAGAAGAAGGTTACTTACGTTTTATTTTATTTTTTTTGTGTATGAAAACTATTAACCATAAATAGTAAAACTTATAATACCGCACAGTATAATCCTACTATTCATATTTACACTGAAAGTGAAGTGAGGGAAAGAAAGGCATTACCAGCACAATGTACTTACATTCACTTAACTCTGTTCAAAGGGAGCTTTAAATTCTAATATAATGTTGCATAGTTTGATGAATAATAATGCATCATAATTTAATTGTTGCATTTTGTGAGTCAAACCTTAACTGCAATTTAAACAGTAACAATTATCTGTATAGTTAATGTAGTACTACGATGTTATCCTATAAAATAGAAATACACAGAAAGTATACAGCTAAGTTGCGTATTTTTAAGTGTTTTGGGGGCGTTATTTTGGGGTACTATGAGTTAGAATAGTGACAAAATTCATAATAAACTTTACTGTTTGAGGCCACAGGTCCAGATCTCCTTCGTAACTTATGTAAAACAGTAAAGTCTTACCCTTGTGTTTTTACCGAGTGTATTTCACCGGTGTTTCTGACAGTGAATAGCTGAGACTCGGGTGTTTGACGTAACAATGTCATGGCAGGTGTATTGTTCACATTTCTGTTGGCTGTCCTCTATAAAGCTGCAAGCAGCAACACCACAGGTCAACCTTCTGTCCCGTTCTGAACAGACATTTTTTGAACAGGAACAGCGCTAGTTATTCCAAAAAAAAAAGAAAAAAGAAAAAGGCGTTCTTGCAGAAAATGTTTATATTCCTGGATGGCAATCTTTTCTTTCGCTATTGCGGGAACTATGCATAATTACATTAGCACAACCACAATGCGGAAGGAGTATTATATTTCCTCAGGGCCTCTGTAAACGTACAGCTTACATTCCTCTACATTTCACTCTGCAGCAGGAAGATAAAGAACATCTGAATCGCTCCTGCTCCGCTGCCACCGTCCCACCGAACAACACCGCACCGCCTTGGCTGACTCGGCTTCTCTGTGTGCACTCAAAGCTCCTGTAAAGACAGAGAATTCCCGCCTGCAGAAACAGCAAAACAAGACCAAAACAGGCTTTCTCACATTTTTACAGCTGTGGCAGATAATATAGCACTTATAGACTGAGTTATAGGGTGGGTGGAAAATGTGGGAGCGTTTGTGTTGAGGGAAAGATGCACATGCCAGTATAGTAACCACATAATGTTGCCCTGAAATTCCTACTGCGCTGTTAGAATTAGTTTTTGTGTATCTGTTGCATAATCTCCTGCTGCCATTACTGCAATTTTAAAGTGTGCTGCAAAGCTGCAAAAAAAGAAAAGAAAGGAATATTTGCCTCATGGCATTTGTAGTTTGTTGTTTTAATGCTTGTTATGATATCACCACAACTAGCCCCCTCCAACACCAACAGAGGGCTGTTTAGAAAGAAATATGGGCTTCCTCCTCAGTTTTCCACAAAGAAGCCTATTATGGGAGATTAAGACTTTGGGCTTGAAATATGCTCAAGAGTCCTCTTTGAGTTGGGCTGAGTAGGGCTTGATATGATTTTTTGCCTGTGTGTTTTGAGGAAATGAAAGGAAGAAAAAGGCGAGTGTTTCAGATAGAGAGTCGGAGAGTCTGAAGAGGAGAAAGTGAGAGAGAGAAGGGGAGAGATTGTGAGACAGACGTAGAGCAGCAGCAGTCTGAGATGTCAGAAACGATCCAGGTCTGAGCCCCTGCAGTTGTAAAACTGTCATACCTCGTAGGAAACACCGGCAGTGACCTCAGAATTGGGCTAAGGTAGCCTGTCACACCCATTATACAGTAAACACTCAGCAGAGGCCCGTGTTTCTGTTGGGTTGTCTCTGTTAAAATAATAGCGATGCCTTCCCATGAGACGCAAACATAACATACGAATGCTATTAGTCAAAAGCTCACAAGAGGAATTTTCCCTTATTTAAGCAATTGCTCCCACAGTTTTTGTCTGTTTGAGACTAAACTTAATGATTGTAATTTTAAAGATACTTGGGGGGGGAGTGAATGCATGAATAAATCTCAGTCAAGCATATCCAACATGACTTAAAACAACACTATTGAACCTAAAATAATGTAATTTCTACTGTATGTCCCACTTCAAAGTGTCTTTTGATATTCCAATTCAGAGCGATAGTATTGTCAAGATCAGCTCGGACAAAAAAAGAGATTTATCTTTTCCAGGCTGACTGTTGTATAGTACAGAGAATAAATGTTTAATTTAGTGGTGTTTCAGAGTGATAATTATAGCTTTCTCGCAGATGTTTTTCATATATCTCTGAAACTGTATAGCCATTATTTACACGAAAAACCCACCATTATACAAACACATCTGTACCTATTTTGCATTTCCAATTTATCACAAAAAAAGAGGGCGGAAAAGAGACAAAACATCGAAATGAAGCACTGCTGATGTGATTCTTTTTGTAAAATACTGCTTCAAATTTAAAATGCAAAACAGAATGTTGTAATGGTTTAGTTGCAGAGGCAGTGCACAAGTGATTTTCTGTTTGACAGTGTGGCTCTTTGTACTTATTGTGTTGGCACCAACTTCCCTGTTGGATTGAGAAAATTTATAGCAGCAAACTGCTGCTGCATCTTTGACTAATATTTAATTTAAAGGCTTTTATTCACAGCTAATTTACTTACAGTTCATATAATCACTCACCCAGGATGTACTGAGCCTCGTCTGGAAGTCAAATACAGTGATACAGTTACAGTAGCATGTGGAGATAATTATGAAGCTAAGATAATCAATGTCATGCTCGAAATTTCATTCAAAAGGTGCCTAAAGCAATGTTTTCTTGGGCCATTGGTTATAAAAATCTAAGTGACGGGTGTAAGAGAAAAAAAAGAGAGTTGAAGAAAGGTTTAGCTTGAGATATGAGACTGTGACGAACAGAGCAACTACACAAAGTGACATGTTTTATGATCGCTTCCTTGTAGTCTCTAAATGACCTTTACTACGGATTACATATACAGTTTCATATTTCATCAAAATATTTGGTTTAGGAGGTAAGAAGGACACACATGCTCCAAACCACCCACAAACATACAAAAGCAAAAAAAAAAAATAGAGCAACTAAAATGTTTCATTGTGACATTTGTTTTGGGAAGTTTTTAGCTATTTAAACAATGAGAAAAAATGTATAAACAGTCTTTTCCTCACTCACAACTACACTGAATTTGCTTTACTGTGTTGCTCCATAAAAAAAAATCCACACACTTTTATAGAAGTGGGGATCAAATTACAGAAAGAAGCTCCTCAGCTGTTTCAAACTCCTACTATCAGCGGGCCCTGAAGGCATCTTTCCTGGTGAGACCAACTGGGGATCAGACCCCACATCTGGGAATCACAAGTCTGTGAGCCAATGGAAGCAGAGTACAAGGATCTAAGTAATTGGATGTGTGGCTTCTTTTTCTGCCACAAAAGCATTAAAGCAAATAGGCTACTTTTACTGTTAATTTAAATCCTCTCAGTACAAGAACGTTACATCGTCTGTGTTAAAAACCAGCTATAAGTGAAATAAAACTAATAGAAAGCCACATAAAGAGACAGATGGTATTTTATCTTCAGGCTTTTAAAAATAAGTTTGCCACTTATAATAGCATTTTAACATTAGCAAGATGGGAAAAAATGATCAAACATAATGCTGATATTAATCAGTTAATATCCGGTTCAAGATTAGTTTGTTGAATGTAATGACTTTGTGTTAATTAAGTAACCGTTGCATTTTTATTCCAAGCAGGAAGGAGTTAAGAAAAAAAAAGATTTATTTTGTAAGTTATTTTAGGGTACAATGAGGTAGAATTGTAATATAGTTCGATATTTTTCATATCTAAACATCATAATAAATCTAAAGCGGTTGAAAACCCAAAGGGCCCGGGTTTCCATCACACCTTGCCTAACGGTAAAATCTGCCCCTGATGATTTCAGTCTATTTCACCGGCCTTTCTGACCTGTGAGTGGGTGTGTGAAACAACCATGTCATGGCAGGTGTATTGGCTAAAGGTGCAAAAGAAGATCAGTGTTGAGTGTGAAGTTGTTTGTTGCTTGGTGCAAAAAGCAACACCACGTGTCAAGCATTCAGTCCGTTCTGAACAGACTTGTTTTGAACTGGCACTGCACTTGTAGCCTAAATGTTAGCTTCTACAACAGGCTAATGTCACCTGCATGTTAAGTTACCACCAGGTTGTATTTTTTTTTTAGATAATTTAGCATGGTGTAACCTTTCTAGCTTGTTTTTTACCTGACAAAATGAAAACTGCTAATGGAAGTAAGGCACCTCATTATGTGGGGACCCTACTCTCTCCTCAGTGGCCCGTAGACCCGGGGTCCACGGACGTGAGGGTTCACAGTTGGACCCTCTTGATCTTTCCTCCAACCACTCCATAGTGTTTTCCTGGTTGTGAATGACTGCATGAATATAAATCAGAGTGCTGGTGAAAAAGCCAGCATGCTCACACAGTCTGGCTAGATTTCTTGGATAGAAGAGACTTTAAAGTGTAAGAATTGTAATAATACAGAATAAATAATAAATGCAAGTGCAAATATCTGCTTCTGTGTTGTTCAGACAGAGGTCTTCTTTTTCCATTTGTGAAATGTAAGAAAGAAAAACCATTCAGAAGCCGACAGCGGGGAAAAAAACATGAGATTTTGTGGAAAGTCACTCTGAGCTGCGGCTCTGTGTTCTCTCTTCTGTGAGAGATCAGACTATAAAAGCTCAAGGCAGCACAAGAAATCTCAGAGTTTTCACCCCACACCTCCATACGTCTTTCACATTATAGTTTATGGAGAGAACAGTGAAAGAGTTGTTCATGCTTCGGCCCCATCCAAGGCCGAAACTCTTTGTAGTGTAACCGTGTAGTGTTTGCTGCTAGAATGGTTCTGTGGGGATGGAAATGATTGTATTTTGAGGAAATTAACGTTTTTAAGTCATAACCACAGGAACAAATAGGCATTAATGTATAATTGTACAAAACACATATTTAAACAACTTTTTCATCTATGAATCTTTCCAAATCATTTTTGTTTTTTTAAAAGGAAGCTGACGTAGCTATGATATGTGGAAGGTGGTATGTGTCCATAAGTCCATCAGTCTGTCAACTTTGGTAAAAGCTGACTTTAAAGAATTTAAAAAATGCAATTACAAGACCGCACAACTGGAAGCTTTTTCATATTATATATACAAGTCTGCTACTCATTTTTTAAAAAGGTAAAAGACAGTAAGTTATCAAAATGTTAAGATTTTATTAATTTAAAAAAAGAAAAATGATGTTTTGTTATATCAAAAGATGCCTGGGCAAAACTTTATTTTAAGTCCAACTATTAAGCATTCAATATCAGTATATGAAGATTTAATGAATGATTTATAACACACTATAACTTTGTAAGCAGACATAAGTGTTTATTAATGTAATTTGGTATGCCAGAGTTATAATAATGTAAAATATGCTTTCATTTAGATCTTTTAACTGCTCATAAATACTGTAAGGCACATTCATATTCATATAAATGTTCTTATGGCTGAAAGTTTTGCTGATGCATGTTTTTTTCAAAAGGTACTTTCTTGGGGGGGGATCATCTTATATATTCATTCTATAACTGAGATGGCCTTAAAAATACCCTATATCTTACTTTTCTCTTTGCTCATCCAAACAACTCCAAAAAAAGAAAGAATTGAATGGTCCAGTAGGATTCTTCTTGACCCTCCCTTGATTTTCAAACGCCATTTCTTGTTTTCCCTGGTGACTTTTGCGGGGGTAACTGTAGTTTAATGCACCGTTAAAAAAGCTGCAGCTGGAAAAGTGAACAGGAACATTCTTTAACAACCTCACAAAGCCCCTAAACCCTGAACCTGGAGCTGTCTGTGACCACCTCACGCAAAAGAGGAAGCAGCCCCTCAAACCGCAGACTCCAAATGCTGAATGTCAATCTTCCACGTCGGGCAGCTGCGATGTCATTTCTCTGACCGAGCCTATCAAGTATTGATTTTGAAAGCATCATTGTAATAAAAAATAATTCAAATTTGGGGCCCGGGCTTTGTGAGATATAGTGGAGACCTTGAAGGCATTCAGGAAAAATGGGGAGGACAGGGCTTAAGTTGTTTCCAGGAGGGGCGGGGGGGGGGGATCTGTCCTGGATGTACTGGACATATATTTCCTGGAGGAGCAGCAAATCTTGAAGGAGAAGTCATAGTCAAAAAAGATTAATTTCTCCATAAAGAGGATATACGGCACGGCTGTGTCCTGGACTTGTACAATTCGATAAAGTAGGCCCTCTGTGTCTGAAAGAATGAGTTCTATTACTCGTCCTTGGGTATGAGAGCACGTTTAATCCGTCTCGGCCCGTAGAATTAAGGACAGAGCGGGTGAATGAAACATGCACACACATGCACGCATCTTAATAACAAGAACTGTGCAAGTATGCGAGTCATGAAAGAACACAACAGGGTAAACTGCACAACAAGGGATGCCAGCGTTGATATTAGATCCAGGCCCTTGGGCATCATTGTGTGTTATGAGTTCAGCATTAATTGCTGCCTTTGGGAACGTTTGTTCTTGACGTAATTACTTGTCAGAGGGAACCCTGACTCTCGATGAAGCACGAGCCGTAGAGAAACGCTTTTTGTGACAAATATTTCAGGTTTTTAACAAGACAGAGCTGATTCCGAACGCTATAAAGAGCAAATGTGTCCCTCTGTTACTGGTGCTTATACAGTAATTGCAGCCCCAGTGGCCCTACAGGCTTCACCACAAAAAAAAGCAGATTTAATATGAATATTGCTTCATACATTTCTGTATTTTAGAGCTGAAAGTTAGATAAAATTGATTCCCATGTGTGAGGATTCTTGCTTTTGTGTAAATTCTTTTAGTTTTAGACTGATGAAACAAAACAAAATATCTGATGATGACACTTTGGGATTTCAGTCGTTTTAAATTTGCATCTTTCCTTATTTTTTGACATTTTATAGGCCTAAAAGATTAATTGATAAATTAAAATAATTATCAGTTCATAGATCATGTAAATAATATTTTACATCAATGCTCAATACATGACTTTCTCTAAAACCGACCTAAAATTTGAACATAAACAAGTTTTTGATTTCAGATTTCAGTGTCACTTTTCACATTTATTGCTCTGCTTGACCGTTTGACGTTCACCAACACTCTGGAACAGGCACTCGTACACACGCACCCACCACACAAACACACGCACCCACCACACACACAAACACACACACACACACACACACACACACAAACACACTCAGGCACACATGCATTGTTGGACTTCGAAGCCTTGCGACCGTCATGTCCATCTTTTCAAACACTGTCCAGACAGGAGAAAAACCTTGGCCATCAGCTCTCCTCTCTGAACCTGTCCATCACTGTCACTCTGGATCAGTGGTGCAGAACTCATCCTTCCTCTCCCGCTGGCTGGTCCCCGCCGGACTGGACTTGCTCAGTCTAGCCCGTCATATCGCTGTCAGGAGTCCCAACTGACAGCCTGCTGCTGCAGCTGATTCCAGTTTGTTGGCCCTGCTACGGGCCGATGCTAGCAATCTGTGCTTTGGCAGTGGGTGGCCGTCTGGTGGAGGAATAGCTTTGATAGGTACAATGATGGAGTCATTCATATGGGCATCTTAACAGCCCAAAAGCACAATCATATGCATGAAATAGCAGCATGTTGGAATGGCAATCCCTGACTTTGACGTGAGAATGCTCAAATCGTGCAGTTCACAGGCAGGGATGCGATGGAGAAGTGGGTGAAACACGCACACACATCTCAACTGCTCGAGCAGACCGGATGTCACACCAGTCCTGCGTCTGTGCATGAGCTCAGGCCTTTTTCTTCCTCTCTCCGCGCCACATGTGTGAATTCTATCGTAATGGCTGGGGTTTCCAGAGAAGTCTGGATCTTTCAAACAAACCACAACAGGCGGTAAACCCAGCTTCTCAACCTCCCACAGAGACGGGGACAGTCAGTGGAGAAGTGAGAGTGGGGATTGGAATTTAATTACAGCCTTAAAGCCCTCAGAGTCCAATATGAGAGAGAGGGATGAGACATAAATCTACAGGGGTGCCTTTGTTTGTACGGTGGCTACAACAAGAAAATCATTCAAAACCCACCGCGGAGACGCGAATGTCTGTAGAACAGCAGTTCAAAGTTTGACGGGTGAACAACTGGGCTTTCAAAGACCGACCTAGTCACTCATTCATCCCAGCTTTCTTTAATTAAAGTGTCCATTCTTGTTCCATTGTGGAAAACTGTGCTTAAATAACAGACTGGAAGCAACAAAGACAAATATAGATTTGATTACACACCCTATATTTCACTTTATATTGGAATTATGGTAAAATTTCAACAACTGACCCAAAGAAAATTAGATTTTAACTGTTTTCCAAGCCAAAGGACTGGGGGGGGGATTTCACTGATTGACCATTGAGACGACTTACCAAACTATCTGTGTCTTGCATACATCACTTTGGGAGCTTAGATTCATGGCTAAAATCAATCTGTCTTTTTCCACATTGCTGACCATAAACGCAATTCCCCTGTGTCTAAGTGAAAGAACATGGATGTACTATAACAAGGAAACCTATGGCCTTATGATTGGATTCAAAGCTGCTTTGGCCGACACATCAAGGGAATTTTTCTGGGCTGCAGATTGGCCAGACTGGCGGCAGAGCGTAGAATCTGCAGAGTGAGTTAAAAGTCACAGGCCTGCTCCCAATCCATTGTATTTCAGCCAGGGTGGGGCACCGAGGATGAAAACCAGATTGGGTTTCTCCACATTCTGTTCCACATACAGCATGAAGAATAAGGCCCGAAGGACGGAGTCTGTCTCTTTTTCTCTTTTCGCTTCACATTTGTAACAAAGATCCTCTGAGGAAGTGTTGTTTTTAGGAATAAACTGGACTCTGCTCTGATAGGTGTGACAGGGAACATTGAAGGGTTACATTCACAGCGGTGCAGCTTGCAGTGTTACTCGGAGAAAGGCAGAAAAATCATTCTCGTGGCTCTGTGAGAGGCTGACAGGGGGTGGGGCACCCTCTAGTGCAGAAATCCAGATGTAGGTCACTGCCAAAAAATTCAAAAATCCTGATGTTCTGGCCAACAGGGAGGCTGAAAAACCTTCTCCGTGTAAATAACGTCAGCAAATCACCCCCTACAATCCTTTCCATAAAGAATCTGGAGACATTTAAGCTGAGACAGCCATGAGAATGCAAACCGCATGTCTTCTTCTGTTAGGGTTTCTTAAATCACCTCAGCTCTGCTAAAACAAAATATCAGGGTGCAATTTGACAGGAACACGTCGAGCTATGGATGTGGGGGTATGATGTTCATAGAGCTCACATAGTTGGGACATCCAACGCGTCAGCCGGGATTGTTTTTGGCATCTATATCATGTTAAAATACCTTTTCAAACTGACTAGGTTGGTTTAACAAATTGCTGTAATTTTGTTTGTCTGAACAAAAGTCTTTAGGCATCTATTTAATGGATTGATTAGAGTTATGTGCTGAACTTTCCACTGCTGTAACCGGCCTTTGGTCACATGTCTCAATTCTCAGCGTTTGAAATAGGAGGATAAGGCTCGTATGTGAAACTGACATGCACACAGTGGGAAAACTACATGGAGTCTCCGCGGCTAAAAAGCATATGTGAATTATTTGCGCAAAAAAAAAAGGAGAATTCTTCTCACAAAATGTTGCGAAACAGCCTGCAAAAAATTAGCACTAGCGAAATTGAGCGTCTCGTGGGTGCACGCAGATTCCACCTGCTTTCTATTTATTTGTGTAATCGCTGCCATGAAAGTGTCATCATTCCCTCATTTCAGTACGAACTTCATCCCACCAACTTTATATACATTTTTCTGACATATGCGACCTCTTTCAACAAATTTGATGACTTTTTTTCTTTTCCCCAGGAGCTGTGAGGTGTTATCCACCAGATGTTTCATTGTCAGTCCGCTCATGGAGACGTTTAGGTTTGGAGACGTAGCTTTTATCTTGTAGATGTGTGTGTGTGTGTGTGTGTGTGTGTGATGGTTGGGAGAAAACATGGAATTGTTCCAAACCGTAAGCGTGATCCACATAAATGTCTGTGTCGCACTGTAGACTTAATAGTTACTTTGGGCTGCCACCTCCTAGCTTGACATTTTCTCTCCATAAAATCACAGCAGAGTGACATCTGGACTTCATGCAGCAAACCACTGTAACACTTCAAACGTCAGGGTGGTTTTCACTACCTATCTGCAATAAAACCGCTCTCCGGAGTAATCCAATAATGTATTCACTGGCTTAGAAAATAAATAATCCTAGAAATAAAGTGATTTCAACAAGACTGAAATCGACAATCGTTTTCATAACAATTCATTTTCCAGTTTTATTACCAATTAATTGATAACTATTTGGTCTATAGAATGTGAGAAATTGTGAAAACTATTTTTCCGGAACCCAAGTAAATACATTTAAAGGAGCAATTTGTTTGATTTAGGGGGATTTGTTTGCAGAAATGCAATATAATAATCATAAATATGTTTTCATTAGTGTATAAAGACCTGAAACTCAAAATTGTTGCCTTTCGTTCCCTTAGAATGAGCCGTTTATATCTGCTAAGGGAGCAGGTTTCAAATCTTTCCTCTTTTCTTTACTCACTGTATATAGGTAATATTCATGATAGCGCTTTTTAGTTTTGTCTGAGTGCTGTTATTATTAATGTTTTATTATTTAGAAAGTAGTTTGTGTGAGAAGGGTGGGGGGTGTACTCTGTGAAGCACTTTTTGTGTTGTGCTGAAAATACAGTCTGATTGATTGATTGATTGATTGATTGATTGATTGATTGATTGATTGATTGATTGATTGATTGATTGATTGATTGATTGATTGATTGATTGATTGATTGATTGATTGATGTGCTGAGGGATTTCAATTGTTTGCAAGTTGCAACCTCACTGCTTTATGCCACTAAGTCTTACACACTACTCATTTAAATGTCATGTTTCCTCAGACAAATAGTCCAAAACCCAAATAAATTTAGTTTACTGTCATGAAAAGAATAGTCAATATTAAAATTAAATAGGTGGAAGAGTTATGTAAATTATAAAATCAATTATCAAAATTGTTGGTGATTTATTTTCTGATCAAATAATTTACTCATTGTTACAGTTCTATTTAAATAAAACAAGGTTATAAGATACTCTCTAAACTGATGTGACGTAATAAATGAACATTTTCTTATTTCTTTTTGGGAATTAAAACTTCCACAGCAAAGTCTGAGGATTATCGAGAAAATTTGGACCCTGTTTTCTTGAAAGTGATATGGTACTTTATTTTAATTTAAATGGTATTTGTTAATGATATTAGCCACAAACCACAAAACAATGTTGGTTCAACTCTATTACATTGATGTTGGCAGAAATCTAAAAACCTGGGAAAGTAAAACCAAAACTAAATCCATGGCTAGATATCACTAGGGAGGTAACACATATATAGTTTTTGTTGTAATTTGGGTGAACTGCCCCTTTTAAGTATAGATGATATACATTAGTCATGATTATTAAAGAAACATAGTTTGTATCATCAGTCTACATGAATACCTTTTCACAAACCACTTGAGTTAATTATGTGCCGGGAGACTTCTGGTATGTTTGCACAACATTACGACTACGCTGTTTTCCCCTCCTTGACGAAAATACGCCGTGAACTCCGCTCTAAACAAAGTGTTGAGGCTGGTAGTACACACATGACATGTATGTACTGTGACACGTCAACATGACTGGTTGCATTTATCCTTTGCACAGGTTTGCGACTGACCAGCCACGCATGATTGCTGCACCAGTCACTGAGGTTAATTAACTATCTGGAAACTATTTCGGCCCTGCCAAGTTTGTGTCACTTCAGGTATGTCTGAGTTTAACGTCTTCCGCTCTAAGTATAGCTGGCTGGCACGGCGCTCAAAGTGCTTTTCCGTTGTGTGGAATCATAATGACAGGACAGAAAATGCAATAGTATGGGCACAGGCTCAAGAAGGTCTCACTCACAGGTTCCCCAAAGAACTGTGTGTTTTGCCAAAGAATGTTGGGACAAGTATTAATGATAAAAAAGCATCTCTTTTTCATTAGCATCTTAATCCAACATACTGGCACATCAAGGGAGATTGCAGCAGTATCCAAATATTTGGTCAAAATTCAGTTAAGAACTGTGTCTGATATTTTGACATCTGCTTTACTATATTTAAAAAAACTATAATATACCATGGAAATGTTTCATTTCTGAGGTAAAAGGAGTTAAAGCAAAAGTAAAATTAGCAAAAGCTAGCTGGAGAGATAGCCACAGCTAGCTCTTATCTGTAGTCTTACTAGATAAATGTCCATTGTTATGAACTTGGTTATGTAGTAAGTTATTCCACATAACTAAATGATTACATTAAAGTGATTAAACGCATGGTTACACAAAAAAATTGCTTCCGGTGGAGAAGTACGTTGGCATCCTCTGATTCGCATGGAGTTCAACTTTTAGCGAACTTTGAGCGTACATATTTATGTATTAAATTGTATGTTAATTGGATTCATTTTTATTATTCATAGTAGATGGAAAAACAGTGATAAATTTATTTTCATTAACAGTAAACAATTAACACTTTTCATTTCTGGTTAAATTGGTCAAGGAATCTAAAGAAGCACATTTCGTTTGTAACCAAATGTAGTATCTGCATTATTGAATTATCATGGAAATCATTTTCTAAGTGAAATATGAGAAAACTTAAAATGAGCATATTCCAACCAGTCACTAATAAGCCAGGAAGCCTTAAACCGTTAAACCCCTTATTTCTAAACTTCACTGCTCATGCAGGCACTGATCTCTGCCTTTGAATAGTTCATAACACAGCTTGTTCTCTCCCATCAGGGATTTGAAAAGCAGTTGGGATATTATCCGGTAAAAAGTCAGGATATTAGTTTTCTTTTGCAAAGTAGAAATTACAATAGTTTTTGTAGCTTCTATGGTCTCAAAGCAAATGAACAGGCATATTAAACTGCTCTTTGGTGTCTATATTCATGCCTTTGCCTTATTTGTTTGGGGCATTAGCATAATCAAATATCGCATGAAACGCAGTTGTCATATTGTAACATTGCTTGTACCTGCGATGTGTTGATGTTATCTCTTCTGCTGAGACACAGTTATTGCGGCATAATGCATTGGGGGACATCAAAGCCTCTGTTCTCTATGTAAAAGACTCTCGGCAGCTACGTATCTGCAGCTCATTCAATTGCCACTTCAAGTCGGATCTGGGATTTCTGCCACACAACCAAACGTATGAACATGTCATTTTGTCAAATTATGTGCAGATACAGTGATTCTCTGTGCACATGAATTTACCATAACAACTTTAAATGAAGATGAATGCATTAAGAAATATCATTGTGAGAGCAGTTTGTGATATGTGACCTGTCAGAATCTGTATGTGTGTGTTTCCGTATATAGAGAAAAGGCAATTAGATTTTGCATGTATGATGTGAATGCGGGATGTAGATTTTTTTCACAAAAAATTAACTGCATATACTATTCAGACCTTTCACATCCGACATTCCATGAAGCATTCTCTGTGCATTCAACATTCAGGGTAATACGATATTTAAAGCGAAGGATTTATTCAACATACTGTATTTATGCAGTGTGCAGTAAAAGTCCCTTCACTCAGTGTTTTTGACATTCACACTAACATCCAGAAATAGCAGATGCCACAGTGAGATTAAAATCAAGGAAAAAAGCATCTGTTTTTGCTTTCTGTGAAATAATTTCATCTGGGAGTGTGTGTTCAATGTGTGTGTGTGTGTGTGTGTGTGTGTGTGTGTGTGTGTGTGTGTGTGTGTGTGTGTGTGTGTGTGTGTGTGTGTGTGTGTGTGTGTGTGTGTGTGTGTGTGTGTGTGTGTGTGTGTGTGTGTGTGTGTGTGTGTGAGCGGTGTGTGTGCGTGAGCAGAGTTAGAGAAGGGCAGATAATTTCTGGTACATGGGTCGAAATGGATCACTGCCAACAAGCTCAAATTGAAGACTATTTTTGCTTTGTTCACAGTGAGTGATTGCTGAGTGTGAGGCATTAGTTATGCTGACTGCAGAGCCATAAATAATATTTTACCATGGTGAGGATATGTGTGTCTGTTAGCATGACATCTGGGTTTTAATTCTTGGAGAAAAATCCTGTATCTGCATGATCCTACTAACGCAAGCCATCTGAAGAGAATACAGATGAGAGATGGTCCCTCTATTCTCCCACAGCCTCCCTCAACAACATTGCATGGCAACATTCATTGACCTTGGCTGATTAAACATTCCTCTCTGGTTTGTATTCTGGAAACCCAGCCTTCAGTGTGTGTCTGTAATGTGGATGTACAGAGCAACTACAAAGGTGCTGTGCTGTAAAGGGGATTGGAAGTGAAATATTTTATTAGTAGAGAGGTTCATACTGCTTCTGCAGGGGCATTTGTTAGTGGATTGATATGTGTGCATATATGGCGGTGGGGATATGCATGCGCATGTTCGCAGATCAATATGATTTCATTGCGCGAGGCCTGCAGGATTTATTATCATCACTCATTTTAATGAGGTAGCAAGTTGATAGGACAACAAGATCGCTACGAGTAATGTTCCACCGGGAGAGTGCAAAGACCGCCACCAGATGGTTCAGTTGGGAATGACCGGAATACCAAACAGGCTTTAAAAACAGAATCGTTTCACTTGCAAGGTTAGGTGGCATAATTTCTGCCATGTTTACAGAAATAGACTTGAAACAGCCTATTAGAGAGTTTGAGCTTCCGAAAAAAAAAAGAAAGCAAAACGGATGATGGAGCACCCTCCAGTCCACGCCACATTCTCAGGAAAACACATCGTGATTTATATATTCGGCATGAATTAACTATAATAATTATTTCACGTTGTCACAGTGGACTAATATCGTCAGGAAAATAATGTCATTTAGGGGTCCCTGTTGTCGGCATTTTTAAATGTCTGCGTCAAAACATTTCTATGCTTTATCATGTGGGCCGGACTGATCCCTGCTTTAATTTCATAGTAAATTGTTGGCCCTTTGAAGCCTTCGGTTACCACATGGTGACACTGGAATTGGTCTATTTAATACCTGTTATATTGTCACTAGTCCTTCAGCTGCCTCAAGGCCTCCGTGAGATTGGCGAGGAACAAAGGGAATATGAATTAAGTCTATAACTGAGCTGGCCCCTGGCATACGAATCCTGAATTCAGCTGTGCTTTATGAGCCTTTCATCTGATTCCGGTCGGCTAATTCTTGGTCTTAATTACAACGGTAGCAGACAGACTTGGGCTACAAAAAGATGTTGAACACAGGAGGCAGAGCTATCAGGAGAGTTAAGAAAAAAACTGAGATGAGCTGAAAATACCACTCCCACATTCTCGAAGTTGGAGTCAAACTGAATACTGGAAGATCAGAAAGCACTCTTGGAATCAGAAATGACTTGAGCAGTATGCGAGAAGCCCGGGCGGACTCCTCAGTTCAGATTTTAAGCTATTTAACAACCTCATTCCCTGCTGAACACTGGTACCTTGAGCCAAAACTGTCTCTCATGTCCAAGGCAAAATTCTGAGCTATTTGAAAACTTTAATAATGTGAGTGAAGTTTAAATCCAGACACCGTCACATCTTATTAAAGTAGACACAGTGCACGAACTGCAGGGCTGCAATGGCTAAATATTTAGAGCAGAGGCAGCGGTTGTTTTATTTGCTTAGAACACACAACCGCAGTGTGCTGTGCTGATGCCAGAACTGTCTCAGAAAACTATGGAGTGGGAAAACAGAACAATACAAAAGTTATAAACTAAACTGTCACGTACGCAGAAGCGCAATAAGACTGTTGGTTGAAATAATACAAGGCCATGCAGCAGCTGGGATTAAATGGAAAGGTAAGGTTAAGTAAAAAAGAGTTTCAAGATTAACCTGATAAGACTTTATCATCTGTACAATCATTTTCAATTTGGAACTCTGGAAACTAGTACAAAAACCACTTAACATGTGACTTAGGGCTAATTGAATTGTAGATATGCACATGCATTTAGATACCATCGGATTTCTGGTAACACCATGAAGAGAAAAAGATTGTCAAGGACACTTGGGACAGCAAAATATTGCTATGAATCACCAGAACCTGAGAGCTTTCGCAAACCAAGCTATAGTGCAGCCAAAAAACTTCAAACAGATTGATGAAACATTATAAAAAGGAGAGTCGCCCCTCAGCGAGCTCATCACTGCTCTCACAGACATAGCAGCTCCAAAAGCAGCTGTCTGTGGAATTGACAAGCAGTGCCAGGTCGGCCGTTTGATCTTAGTCGTAATCATTACGATGCTTTTAATTGATGCAGGTTTGTCCCCTAACGCTGCAGATCCAGGTGAAACATTTGATCCATGCTCCCTGAGGTACACCTGTCCCTGGGATGTTCTTCTGTTTACCTGTCACCTTTGTCCCCGAGGCAAAATCAAACAACAATTACAGCAAAATTAATAAATATTTCTATGGGAACCTACCTGTGTTTTTTTGTTTTTTTTGGCACATTTGCCTACTTAGTATAAATTGAGCTGCATGCTTTCTAGCGAGACACTGTTGTTTAATATAAGCCTAATTAAATATTCCTTTGCAAAGACTTGAACCTTATCTCAGATAGTTAATCTATTTTTTAGACATTATTTATGAATTATTGAGTTAATGGTAACATTATGATGGTGATATAACTGAAACCGTAGATTGCTTTGATGAGAACTCTACGTGGTGCGTTCAAGCGCTGGGAGGAATTTCTGATTCAAACCAGGAAGACAAACATTTCGAAAACATTCAATCACACTCAGTCCTCAGTAATTGAGTTGGTTCCTGGGAGCTGTGGCTGCCCACTGCTACTAAACAGATATAATAACTCAATTAGAGAAGACAAACTGCCCTAAGGGGATTGATTGTGCAACTTAATATTACCTTTTCTTTTTGGTTTCACACTATCAGAGCATTTTTTTTTGACATAACTGAGGCTTAGCATGTCCTATCAGTAAGCATCTTGAATTTCTGTAACATTGACTACTTGCCTCATTTAAATATTTCAGTATGTGTCAAAGCCTGTGGACATGCAAACTCATGCATCTGTAAGGAGACTAACTTATTCTGAAAATATCACTATGGCATGCCTTTAAAATATAGTGACTCTGTTAAATGCATGTAAACAAAGGAGGCAAAAATGAACAAAACCGCACAAGTTTAAATTGTTAAAGATGAGATATTTATTACCACAAGGGGGCAAAAGGATTCACTTTACAGCACTGAGATTAAACCGGCTCATATTGTTCTGCTAACATATTGGCAAACTATTGTCTACTAATAAATATAGTTAACAGAGAGCAACAACGGCATCCAACTGGAATTATATAACAAATGTGCACTATTCATTCGCCTTTTAGCTATGCTTTTGTCCATCAATAATAAAAACATTTGTAGCTAAGATGCTGGAATTTCTTTTCTAGTCTTCATCAGTTCTCTGCCATTTCATTCTGTAATCACTTTAAAGTCTATTTGTCAGAGGATTTTTTTATTTAAAGTTTTATACGGAGGGGTCGATGAGAGCAGTGAGACGCTACCATTCAGTACTTCTGTGGACTGACAAACCCAAACAATGAAGTAAAAATATTCACAAGCTTCGAGTTAGATCCTATTCAAATCCAATATTTAAAAGAAATTGCAGAAAGTTCCCTTCATTTAAATGTGAATTTGGTAGCTTAATGCATTAAAACTGTTGCTGTTAATCAGCTGACATCTGGGGCAAGTCTTGGCTTTCCTGTCAGCATGAGAAAACTTTTGTTCAAAAAAGCCTCTCAAGTGCATTACCAACTGCCATTAACATAACCCTGACTAAGTATAGAGATGACTAAACGTCCATTATGATTGATTACCTTTTTCAAGCAAGTCTCTGATGTCAATTTTCATACCAAACAGAAATGAACTGAAACCAGTAGCTGTCTGGGAGGTAGAAGAAGTGCATTCATCAATCTAAAAACATGTGGGCGCAAGTGAAGGGGGTCAAAGGTCAGAGGCTGAAAAGTCAAGGAGGCCTGACTTCTGAGATGTATTGGGAGGCGTCGTTGGATTTCTGCATTATAATCTATGTGAGAAAGTGGGTCAAAACTTCGACTCCACTTTGACGGTGCAGCGCGGGAGCCCTGTGGTTACGCCCTTTCATGTAAACCATACATGAGTCATGACAAGTCGTTTGTCATGGCGATCTTATATAGCCGAAACCCAGCGCCATAAATGATTATGACCGGTGTCATGTCTTATCAGCGCAGGCATTACGCAGGCTTTACAGCACGATGGCTCAGGTTTAATATTATCATAGGTCATTTACTGTGCTGTTTACATTGCTTTGAAGGATTTATGTCTGGCCTACTCACTGTCCAGTGTTCACGCAAAAAGGGGCTTATGTCGATCCCAGAAGTGGATAGATCGGGGATGGAAACAGTTGAGTTGAGGGTAACACTCTTGCTCGGTCGGGACTGGGGGGGGGAGGCGGACATTTAAAAGAGCTTACTGCTGTAGCTTTCACTCTGGCTTTGATTGTCTTTGCTTTGATCTGGTTTGGGGCGGCCATGTTGTGCAGTGTTATCCTCCATCCATAATCTCTGCCATCTCTGAAACACTGCAGCGGAAAAGACACTGACTGGGTCTCTCTGTCTCTGCGCTGCCTTGGCCAATGTTTTCATCCCTGCGGACAACATGAATAACCGCTTCCACGTATAAAAAAAACTGGAGAAAAATCTTCTGAGGGAACTCCGGATACATACTTCAAAATAGAACACACATGTGTGAGCAAGGTGACCTGGTCCGCTTTCTCGCCACGCGTTGCACTTAGACTCCTCGTGCACGCATTGTTTTGTTAATGAACCAGACTTCCACTTAATCAAATGCAACATTACCTTCCCCTCAGCCACAAAAACAGTGTACTACAGAGAAGCTGTTTTCAAGGGGGGGGGATTTCTGAGCACTAGCACTAAAGCACAACTTCAAAGGGATATTGTGCATCTATCCCAAATTAGCTGCCTGTGCAACTGTCTGAGCACTTTGAGACCATCCTCTGTTGGTAAGAATACATTATCTTGTGGTTGGGAAATTACAGGCAGTCATGTTGTAGTGCAGCACTGAGCCTGCCAGCGTAAAACACTTGACGAAAAGCGTGGATATTCCCCGCATGAAGCCACAAAAGGAGACCTGGTACAGTGAACAGAAACAAGCGCTTATGGTTTTCAGATCAACATTCCCAGACAGACTCACTGTATACATGTATATGATACCCCTTGATGCCCAGAGCTGACCCTGCTTAGAGCTGCCACAGGAAGGGGGCACCAAGCTGCAAATACAAGCATCAATACTTGATGGCTATAAAAGAGAAATAGGAAGGGAGGATAGGGTGTGTTCTGCATAGTTACAGCTCATGTTTCCTCCATTTTTTTCTTTTCTGTCTCAAGTTTTGAACATCTTAATAAAGCAGATAAAAAATTTACTGCACGTTAGTTACAAATTCAGACTTTGGGCCTTTGCAACGGGTCACTTGAGCCTCTTGTCCGGGATCCAATGTACATATTCAACAGAAATATATTCAATGGGAGAGCTGTCATGCATGTTGACATACACTTGGAAGACCTTCTGCAGTTTTCACATGATTTGTATCACCTGCATATCATTAAACCATGAACATTTGCTCGCCGTATGAGCTACAACAAAGACGGGGCTTACATCACATTGTAAATGTCTGATCGGTCTGCAGCTGAGGACAATACAACACAGTCCTTGGTGCTTAATTACATAAACAAATGCATGATTAAAAGTTGTACTGGAGCTCCACGCCAGCTGTTTGAGGCAGGCTAACACAGCTGTATACATGTGTCTTTGCACACTAAATCAAATGTCCCATTGTGCTCATCTGGAGTGAATTAGGCTGTGGGAGAGAGGGGGACTAGAGGCTTTGATATACAGAGGAGGAAATGGGTAATGTCCTGGAACCACATGCAACATCCTAATAAGAGCTGGTGACTGATAAGAAGGAGATAGCTAGCTCATCTCTGCCTGTCTGCAAACCTGCGACCTTTCTTTCTTTAGCTCACAAACTTAAAATAGTGCTGATGTTACCACATTTAGACAAAGTTTGCTCTCTTTTCACAATCGGCAAAGATTGAATAAATCATATTTAGCAGTAAAAGGCTTCATACAGGCTGTGCCAACCCTGCAGTGCACGCCACATCCACCTAAAAAAAAATGACAGATTTTTAAGCAGAATGAGTCAAATAATGGTTTCAGTAATCTTAAAATGATAGAAGTAAGGTTGCTTTTGCAATGTTTTCCCACCAAGAGGAAGGACATTTAGGGATCCAGTGACAACCAGAAACTGGAGAGCTACAAATATCACACACTCCACTCCCTATAAATTTAGTTGATGTGCAGTGGAGGAAGGCACTCAAGCCCCAACCGCTGGAGAAGAGTTGGTCGGTAGCCAACAGAGGAAATCTGTGGTTGTACTAGGCAGCTCCTGTGTGAATGTGAAGCAGGGTGTGTCTGAAATATACAGCCTCTCTACACAATATTTCAATTACCTGGACAAATAAAGGCTCAACATAGTGTTTCCGGTATAATATGTTTTACACTGACCATCTTTGTAAACAACAGGACCTAGATGTTTGGATTCTCATAATTACCATTTGTGTTGTTAAAAACTAAATCAACGTGTCAGGCTGAAATAACGCAGCACAGTCAGTAGTTACGGCTCTAAACAGACCAAATCTGAACACAGGAAAGATATGGCTTTTCATTAATTCTTTTACGGGCATAAATCATTCCCTTTGAAGCGCAGCTGAGAGTGTTTGCAAGGGAACATAAGAAAGCCAATATGGAGAGCAGCTGGTCAGTTGGGATGAACATGACATGCTGTTTGTTTGGGGAAGAAAATAGAAAGAAAAAGGAGAATCGAGGACATAAAAGAGCGAAAGCAGATGAGCGTCACATTCAATAAAGAAAATATCTCTTCACATAGCAGGCATTTTCTGTGAGAAACAACACAAGGCACTATTTGATGAGTGAAAAGCTATTGGACGTCAATGGAAGCACAAAAAACTTATTTTTCCAAAAAAAAACATCAGACATGCCACAGCTCTGACAGGACACGCTGCGTTATCACATGTTTGTCACAGATGCTCATAAGAGAAAGCCCTGTTTGTAAATCTAAATCTCACAGCAGACAACCAGCAGACTTGCATCAGACAAATGCAATATAATTAGGGAGACTGAACAGAGAATGAAAAGCTGACCACAATTAACTTAGATGAATAAATGAAATTAAGTCCCTGTGACTGTGGTCAAAGCAAAAAACATCACTGCACACAGAACTGGCACAGGTTTTTGTCACAGATTATGTAACAGAGATCTGCTGCCCTCTTGTGTACAAACGTAGGATTTCATAACTTGAAGAGAGCACAGGGTGGCATTATACACAAAACTAACTTCTATATTCACTGGTGGAGGAAGTACTGGGATCCTTCTCTAGTTAAGTATCCCATTGCAAGTTAAAGTACTGCATTGAAAATGTCACTTAATTAGAAGTAGTTTGTTGTTGTAGTAGATCTATTATCTGTAAAAGTCACATTTTGTAAGATCATGTTCTGTCAAATCTCAATTTGAAAAGCTACTAATAACTACAGCTGGCAAATAAATCAGTCAAAAGTACAATAATTCACTCTGAGTTGAAGTGGGTATACACACCAGATAAATTAGAATTCATGACAACGTGAGAAATAGTATTAGGTTTTGGAATAATTTATATGTTTCTTAGAGAAAGTGTGGTTAAGGAAAAATATATATCACAGTCAATTTGTTTTATGGGGCAGCATTTGCAAAGATTAAACATATCAAAAATAATTATCGCTGAAATGCTTAGCTGATTGACAAAAAAGTAATCAGCAACACTTTAATTAAGGTATTTTAAAAATAGGCTAAAAATAACAATTATTCTCAAGTTGGAGTTTCTCAAATATAATGGTTTTCTGCTGTTTCATATTATTGTAAATTGAATATATTTAGCTTTTTGCTTGTTGGTTGGACGATTGATCTGATGTCACCTTGCGCTCTGGGTACTTGTGATGAGCATTTTTTAACAAGTGTCTAACATTTTATAGCCTTTGAAAACTATAAAGTCTATTTAACACTTCTAAGGGTTCTTTGTAACATATTTCAAGGGGACAAATAATTATATATGAGAGCAGTACAATTCCTAACTCACAGAGGGGATCTATGCAGTAAGCCTGCCATCAAACAGGAAACACCGATCATCAGACACCTTATCAAAATATGACAGCTGGCCGAGTGTGTCTGTGAAGGAGGGAACCTCCCATCCCACATGCTGATGATAATTAGACACACGATATCTGCACAGGGCTGAGCAGCGAGTAGTGCCATCCCAACCGGCACAGCTAACTGACACTCTACATTACTCTGTGTCACTTAAGCTTATCCCCGTTGATCCAATCATTTCTAAACTTGCAGTTGGTTTTCACGACACAGGGCTGATGAGACATCTTAACATCCGGGCCTGAAACAGTCCGTCAGTAAGCAGAACTGCAGTGGTCAATAGTGGTATTCAGATTCTTTACTTAAGTAATGGTAAACATAAAGTACTGCAATGTAAAATTACTCAATAATAAATCCTGATTTCGAAAACAGTAACATGTATTGACATCAATTGTACTTAAAGTATCAAAAGTAGAAGTACTCACTAGGCTGAGGGACCCCTTTCAGAGTGTTACATTATCATTTATTACTGGATATTCATTTCTATTTGTGCAATAACATGTAAGCAGTATTTTAAAGCTGATGGAGATGGAGATACTACTACTACTACTACTACTACTACCTACTACTACAAAATTACCCACAGAGTCATTAAAGGCAGCCAGCTCATCTGTGGCAAACCCTTTGAAAAACGAAGACGCTGATGGCCTCATGTGGACGCCTCGTCCCTCCAGTAGTTTAACTGTGTATATGATGTGTAAGTTTTCCTTGATTTAAATGCATTTATAGCAGCTTTTTTATTTATTTATATGATGTACTGATTAAGTTGCAGTAGTGGTAAAGAAATTGCTTCAATCCTATTCGAAGTAGGCCAAATGTATTTGAAGTTAAATTCCCTTTTGTTTAATTATTTCGAAATGTATAGGAATTATGATGTCTAGATTAATATCCTTTGTTATTATTCTTCTTCAGTTGTCAGATAAACCAGTTGAACTATGTGAAATCAAAAAAATGGAGTAGAACTCCTGCCTTTGCTCAACTGTCCTGGAACCAGACTATCCTCAGGACAAATCAGTATTCCCTCATTGTAGATATTATTCACTAAATTATACTTTTGTGAATCCAGTTTTCTTGTTACTCATTTATTTGACCATACTTTGGTCTAAAAATAACATTTCTTTAAACGGGTAACGCTTGGAATGATGAAGGTACTTGCATATAACAATGAAATACAAAAAAAATGTGGTTTCATTTAACCTCTTTACTCAGGATTTCATTAAACTTATTTTATTATTTTTACTAAATGAACCAAAACACTGAAAATAAGGAAGATCTTGGGTAGAAATTTTGACTGCTGCAAGGGCCAAATTATCACATTGTTTTGCAAACATTACAAATTGTGTAATTTTGACTGCATGCAGTTCAAATGTGGTAAACTTTTGAGATGTGAATGGTCGTGAGAGGAAAAGATTAAGACTGTACCTATAAATAAAGTTCAACGAATATTTAATTCACAAATTCATAATTTCTTCAACTGGTCATGTTCGCTATGATTCTCGAATTTTGCCTTGAAAAGGAAAACTTAATCTATTGCATTTGAACCATTTACATATTTTTCTTTATTCTAAACGTAATTCGCATTTCAGTTCTAACTCTTTATTTATAATATGCATAACAACTACAGCGAGCAGTTGTTGGCGGTGAAAATATCCTTTGTACAATGCAAATTAAATATGTATAAAAAAGATCACACAAGTAAAACCAAAATGAGAATTCAAAAATATAATAGTGCAAGTTAAAAACTATAATACGTCTCTATTTATTTTATTTAAAAATGTGAAGATCTGTCTGAAATATGAAGAATTGTTCTCTCTTTTTAACACCTACAATATTAAAATGCTACATTTTTCTGATAATAGCTCTGTGCTTTACTTAAGTAACATGACTGCATGCCTTTTAATTGTTGATATGATTGTGGTACTACTAATATTACTCGAGTTGAGGATATGAGTACTACGTTTTTGTCTTTTGTGGAAAATGATGTGTGGCTATAATAAAATTCACTGAATTCATTCTCGACTAATTATGGCCTTTTTTTTGTGTTGGAATGTTTTAAATGTATTCAAACTAGATATCTTCCACATAAATACCTAAACCTGAAATGTTAAGGTATTTATTTATGAGTCAAAGCAATAACATATGCAGCTTAGAGAGAGTGACTGTTTTTCATTGTTATATTATTACTTTTACTTAAGACTTCTGATTTGTAACTTTGGGCTATTTAAATAAAGTTGTATTGGGATTTATTATTTATTTACTTTTTAATTACTGACTTTGTTAAGTCCTTCTTCCTTGTCAGACATAAACACATGAACTTGTCCCTCTGTATTGCACAGAATCAAAGCATATGTGCAGCTAATGAAGTGCAATTGCCAGGGGATAACATTTTAAAGGAACACTTAAAACGACATGCCTGCTAAATACTGTACATGTGTTAGATCATAATAACAGCTGCTCATTTACTTAAGCACTGTACCTTAGTTACATCTTTTAAGGGACTTTTAAATAATTCTTCTGTTTTTTTAAAATATATGTTAATAGTTATTTTTTTTAATTTGCATCAGTTGTCTTCTTTTGCTCTGCCGTTAAAAAACACAACAAAATAAAATGGAAATAAATATCATACAGTACCAGTCAAAAGTTTGGACACACCTTCTCATTCAACTACTTTGAAGAATCTAAAATATAAAACATATTCTGGTTTGTTGAGCATTTGTTTGTTTACCACATAATTCCATATGTGTTCCTTCATAGTTTGGATGTCTTCAATATTAATATACAATGTAGAATAAAATAAAAATAAAAATAAAGAAAAACCATTGAATGAGAAGGTGTGTCCAAACTTTTGACTGGTACTGTATGTAGGGCATTAATATGTTTATTAACTAATTAAAGCTCATTATAAATCAAAATAATTCTTCTGTTTTTTTTAAATATATGTTAATAGTTCTTTTGCTCTGCCGATTTAACAAAATAAAATGGAAATAAAATGGAAATAAAATGGAAATAAATATCATACAGTACCAGTCCAAACTTTTGACTGGTACTGTATATATAAAGATGATAATGCTTTTACAGGACTTTTACTTGCAACAGAGTATTCTTAAACTCTTTTATTACTTATTTTTCAAAAACATATAAAATATAATATATAAAATGTGTTGATACTTCTTTCACCACTTCTTGGAAAGAGTCTTTTATTTTAATGTTTGCATCTGATAAACGCAAAATATGTCATCCCATATCTGTGCTTCCAGATGAGAAGAAGCAAGATTTTTTTGGGTGTCTTGACAACGGACCTAAAAAAAAAAAAAACCCGACTCTCCACCGGACCGTGAATGCAGCACAGTGTTGATCGGGTAGGAGGGGGTAGAGAGAGAGAGAGAGGTAGAGAGACATAGAGATATATAGAGAGAGAGAGAGCAGCTGAGTCCGAAACAGAAGTGACCGCTAGCTTCATGTCAACCGCACAGCCGTTACTGAGCTAGAGTGGACATCTTTCCCGGGGTGGGGGGGGGAAAGAAAGGAGAGGGAGACACAGAGAAGGGAGAGTGACAAAAAGGGGGGTGGGGGGTCGCTGGAAGGGATACTGGACTGTATTGCCCCTTTACGTTTAGCTAAACACCGACTGAATATTCATATCGGGGGTTTTGAGGGAGTGGGGTGGGTGGGGGGTTTATATTTTTTTCCGCCACCGCCATCGCCGTCTCCTCCGCCGTGTCTTCCACACCATGGGGAACGCTGCCACCGCCAAGAAGGGCAACGAGCTCGAGAGCGGTGAGTCCTAACCGTCGTTTTGGTTAGAAGAAAAAAAAAACTAACTAATTTGCATATATTTATATATTAGCCGTTTGACACGTAACAAACCGCCCGTTAGAACGCTGCTTTTTTTTAACGGTCCAACGGTTGGTTACGTCAAAAAAAAAAAGGCCGTCCGTTTAACCCCCTTAGCTCGTAGCGAGAAGACCCCGTGGATGTTGCAAAAGGGGGGAAGGGGGGTTCGCATTGACAGTGCTTTAAAAGCGTTAATAAACGGCTGCTGGGGAGCCGTTTGATACACGTTTGAAAAAATAAACGGCTGCTTTGCATACCAACTGGAGCACAAGAAGGGCTAGCTGACTGGTGGGGGGGGTTAAGGCCCCTGTTCAGGCCTACACACACACACACACACACACACACACACACACACACACAGAGTTAATAAAGACTCATCATCTCCCCTGTGTTGTCTTCATTAACTTATATATATAACACTCAATGTATGTTTGTCTGCATCAAACAGAAACTTTGCACTGATCTGCACCACAAAACCCCCCCCAAAAAACATACAAAAAGCCATTATATTATTTATTTTTCTTACTTGAAGGCACTTGTGGGACTGTTTCTGCTTCGGGCTGCTCTGCCACATTTTTTTTTTTATTCTTGGCTACATAAACAAAATCTTTCCCTCTGTACAGCACCCTGACCAAATATGGTGAAGAAATGACAAATGCACCTCTTTCCATTCATAAAACTGGACGTACTACTGTATTCCCAGCACACACACACACACACACACACACACACGCGCACGCTCAGACAAACACACTTGAATTGTGGTACTTGAGCTCTTTTTCTAATCTTGCAGTGGTAGAGGTCCATCAGGGCTCGCTTCCCTCATTCAGCTCGTCATTGACTGGAGCAGCTTTCCATCAGACCTCCGTCAGAGGATAAGGGGTATTACAAGCTTTGAAAGGTTTGACGTAACCAGGCCTGGGCCAGTTTTACTCCACGCTCGTATACTTTGATGCGTGCAGTCGGTCATCATGGAGCATCCTGTGTGATAAATCACAAATGTTTCCCCTATACCTGGCTGTAAAGATAAAAAAAAAAAGCTGCAGTCTTATTTTGCAGAAGTCATTTGCATTAAACAGCCGCAAATTCATCACTTATGCACAGAAATTGTCAACTACTTTCAAGCATTTTTACAATCTTAAAAAAAAAAAAGCACGCGGAGAACCGTCTGTGTTCAGTTACACACTTTGTTTAAAGAACTGACACTTTATGATGCAGTGAATACCTTCCTCTTAGATTTATTGACCTGTTGAGAGAGACCAGGCGCAGTGAGCGGTGCCAACCAGAGCCTCTCAGGCAGACAGAGATGATCAGATCAGCAATAGTTCCCATACTGCCAAGCATTTCTTTTGAGCGTAACTATGATCCCTAGATACTGCGAGCTGTTAAACCTGTTTAAGCTGACACTGTGCCCTGAGCTGCAGATTTGTCAGGAGTGTAGCTGCTCTGCCGAGGCCACCTGGCTGCCTACAGTGCTGTGTATATACACGCTAGAGTACCTGTGTTTACTGTATACAGCTGACATTAGTCGGGGCCGTTGAAACAGCACCTCTGCACACTCGCTTGCACAGGGAGATTAAACAGCTGCTGTCGTGACACATATTTTATTTCGGCGTGCCCATGTATTGTGTTTCACTCTTGTGTAACACAACAGTCTGACATAACCGAACCAAGTTATGCTTGTCTGGATTTTGGGATTGCTGTCATGAGGGGTTGGAAAAAAAACTGATTGCTTTGGACCATTTTGTCCCTCAAGGCACAAAATATTGAATAGACATTTGTGCATACAAAAAGACCGACTATTTTTCAAATGTTTAATGTATCTCTGATTGAATGGGTGATATTAAGTCATTGTATCATTTTTTTTATTTTAATACTAATACTTTAATTTTATATAGCGCTTTTCTAGGTACTCAAAGACGCTTTACATAGGGCGAAGACAAACAAAACAAAAAAGAACACAAAGGAGCAAACAACAAACAAAACAAACAAACTTTTAGTCTTCAATTAACATTTTTGTCATTAACAATTTATCTGCAGATTATTATCTTGATTAATTAGAGCTACCATGTTTAGGAATTAATCAATTAGTTGGTCATATGTAGTTGATTAATTATGTCATTATCTATTATTCCAGCATCTTAAATGTGATCATTTGCTGATGTGTTTGACATTTTTGCTTGTAAAATTAAAATGAACAGATTATAAAATAGTTGAAGATTATATTTCTGTCGGTTACTAATTGTTTTAGCTCTATTTTTCTGCTGGAGGGATGAAGTATTTTTGTAGGCCAAGCCCGGAAGTTAGCATCTTACTGGTTATCTTCCACAAAAAGCTAATGATATTTTACCTTCGAATTTTGGATTGTTTGCAGAAAATAAGCTCTGTGGAAAACAAACGTTTATGATGATGAATGTTTTGTTCAGCACGATCATTTTCACTAACGAACACAACAGGTTTTTGAAGCTAAAGATAATAAGGCTATAAACAAACTACACCCCGGTCACATGAGCCCAAGTATATGCAAAACAAGGCCATGAAGGCAGACTAGTCGGCGTGATGACGTTTTTGTTGTCTCATTTGTTAGCAACTGCCTTTTTAGAGACACATGAAAGATAAAAAAGAGGGGTATTTACTGCAGTATTTTATGTCGTAGAACAAAACATTAACATCTTTTTAGCTTGTGTTTACCACAGACCTTATCTTAGGCATCTAACTAAAACCCAATCCAAAAAAACATCGACTTCGAGGCGAGGCTACCGGAAGTTTACAGACCCTGTATGACTCTATTTTTCAAAACTTTTATAGTGAGAGAGATAAGTTCACTGATTAGGGTGCAGCTACAGAAAAGTTTAAAGCTTTGTAGAATAATGTCGGTTTTGAATGTTTTGTTCTCCAGTATGCAGTGTTATCTTGTCCATCTGTCCTAATGTGCATGAATGAATGCCTGCTACACGGCCCTTTGGTACACCTGTTCTTCAATTACCTCAGTAGACAGTCAGTCTCCGTTTTAAATTCCTCTGGTGAACGTCAACTCTGTTTTCATTCCTGTTGCTTTTTTTCCCACTACATATCATGTTTGTTGATGTCTTATACTTGTTGTTATGTACATGAAACTCTATATTTCTCTCTGTCTTCTCTTCCGTATCATCCCATCCATGTGGGTGATTGTTCCTGCAAAACCTTGGTGATCAATAGAGACTTTTGGTATGCTCATTCCTCCAAAAGATGACTAGAATGCCATTGGTCTTATTGTGACAAACTAGATTGCTAGATCTGCTTGCTTTTATTGTGTGCTTTAATAATAAGTCAGTGTTTTTGTTATCCACATTCTCTCAATCTGGATTTCACATACATTGGTTTGTCTCTGCTTACCATTTATTTTTTTTATGCTGTGTTTAATAGCCTTCTCCCAAACTGTATTAAGTGATGCACAAGATGCTCAGATAAACCTACCCTGTAATTCTGACTGTTGTGTGTAATCCCCCCCTGTCCCTTTTTTTAAAATAAGGCTACTAAATAACAGAAATAAATAAACTGAGTGTCTTGGCATGCATCACTAGTCTGCCTGTCCTCGATGTTGTTGCCTTGTGTTTGGTCTTAACTTTAAATCAAAGTATGTGATCTGTTTTGTATCCCATTTAATGTATGTCCAGATGAGAGTTGACTTTGCCCGTGTTTTTCTCCATTGATTTACGGATTTTTAAATTTCCATTTCCTACATTTCTATCCTTGCCCTTCTAGTATGTTATAGCATTTGGTCTTTTTGCCAGTTTAATCTAAAACCCAATGTGTTTTTATGCCAATAATCCATTTTTTTTTAACCAGACAGGAGCTAACTATCTTCCTGTGCTCTATTTCTTTAGTCAAAGAGTTTCTAGCCAAAGCCAAAGAAGATTTCTTGCGGAAATGGGAATGCCCACCACAGGTAAGAATGATAAAAACTCAATACTTTTAGTAGCTGCGTCCACAGAGTAGGCTAACGCGTTGTTATTTTTCACAGAGCACAACGTGCCTCGACGACTTTGAGAGATTAAAGACCCTGGGTACCGGCTCATTTGGAAGAGTCATGCTGGTGAAACACAAAGGAACAGAGCAGTACTTTGCCATGAAAGTACTGGACAAGCAGAAGGTCAGTGGAAGCATGTGTCCCACCTCATGGAACATTTTCAAATAAAGTGTTGACATAGGCAGTTAACACTTAATACAAACACCTTCATATCTCACTGAAATCACATAACATTAAAACTTGTTCTTGTTGACTACTAGGGGGACCCAAGTAAAATAAATAGAGAACTAAAGTCAGCCTTCCCTTTCTGTGCCTGCTATCTCTGTTGCTAGAGCGGGTGAGATTTGCCAGACAAGGTCATCTTATCTCTTTTTATCTTTCAGGTGGTGAAACTCAAGCAAATAGAACACACACTAAACGAGAAGAGGATATTACAGGCTGTGAGCTTCCCCTTTCTCGTCAAACTTGAGTATGCGTTTAAGGTACAGTGTGCTTTAATTATTTAGCAACTGAAATTAATTTATACAGTTTTAGAACACGAAATAAGTGTTTGTTGTCTTTACTTTTCTTAGGACACCTCCAATTTGTACATGGTGATGGAATATGTTCCAGGAGGAGAGATGTTCTCACATCTAAGACGAATTGGAAGGTTCAGGTGAGTTTTATACTGTTCCAAGTGTGAATATTTAATTCACACTTGTTTTCATCTTTTATTTTCTGCTCTGTGTCAATATATCCACTGTGCAATATAAATAATAAGTGCAATTCACTGTTAAATATTAACAATCATTCTGTCTATTTATGTCATATTTTAGTTATTTTTTTAAATTTATTTCTTTTACTTATTTATTATACTTTTAATGTGTGAGCACTTATTTATTATACTTGTTTTGATCCTGTTTTTTCTACTCATGTCTCTTATCTGTTTGCACTGTCCACTCTGCTGCTCTAATTCTGCAAATTTCCCCGTTGTGGGACTAATAAAGGATTATCTTATCTTATCTTCTCTTATCTTAACATACGTTGAAAAATTCTTGAGATTGCTACCAAGATGGTGACCACGTCTTTTTTTCCTCCTCTACAGTGAACCACATGCACGGTTTTATGCCGCCCAGATAGTGCTGACCTTTGAGTACCTCCATTCACTAGATCTCATATACAGAGATCTGAAACCCGAGAACCTGCTCATTGACCACCACGGCTATATTCAGGTGAGCTAGAATAAAAGCAAATGAATGCTTAATGCTTCCCTGTCTTACAAGTTGTCACTTTGCCCATGTGTTGTCTGTATGCTCCTTAAAGGTGACAGACTTTGGATTTGCCAAGCGGGTAAAAGGCAGAACCTGGACGTTGTGTGGGACACCGGAGTACCTGGCGCCAGAAATCATTCTCAGCAAAGTATGGAGTTTTATTTTTTTACATGTCTGAGCAGAGAGAATATTACACGAATGTCACAATGTTCACTTTCCTGTCTTTGTACTCAAACAAAAAACACCTTAATGGCCAGTGTGTAGCATTTCCGGGGATTTATTGGCAGAAATGGAATATAATATTCATACCTATCCTGCAACCACCCTGCTAGATGCAACCAAATCCTACACACTGTCCCTTTAAACACATTGCATTTTAGGGAGCAGATTTTTGTTTGGTTGTGTCATTTTTTGTTTCTCTGGTTAAACATGGACCATGTTTAATAGTGTCTTGGTTTTCCAGCGCAGCTACAAAAGAGTTTAAAGCAGATAAGATGTCTCACTAGTTTAAGTGTCTTTATTGCTAGACTTATACGCCTGATGAACAAGCATACAGGATAAAAGCCACTCTGCTTTTTTGTCATTTGCTTCAGTAGACAGTGTAATGAAGCAAAATACACTTTGCAGTCTTTTTGTATCGGGTACAAATCTCACTTTTTATCAACTGAAAAAGCTCACTCTACACTATGATAACAGCTCTCAAACTAGATGAGTCATGTTGAGAAACATTGTAGTACAAGAAGTAAATAAGAACAAACCAATGCAAGTTACCTTTAATGTAATTTAACTCCTTGGGTAATATAAAGACTTTTAGGTAGAAATGTCTCTTGTCACTTGTGTTTTCGTAGTTAAATTGCTCCCTTACTCAATGTTAGCAAATGGGGGGGTTTGAAGTTCCTTCTCATGTGATTTAGCAATAAAGTTATACATCAGTAACAGAAGTATCCCTCTCTAATCTTTTTAGGGCTATAACAAAGCTGTGGACTGGTGGGCCCTTGGAGTCCTCATCTATGAAATGGCAGCTGGTTACCCTCCATTCTTTGCAGATCAGCCAATCCAGATCTATGAGAAGATCGTGTCTGGGAAAGTAAGCAGGCGTTTTCATTTGAAATGTGCTTCCTACCTGTGATTTGAGAATATGACGGGTTTAGGTGTGTGTGCAAAAGAAGAAGAAAAATAAAAAAAACAATGTCTTCTTCTTTCCAGGTACGATTCCCGTCCCACTTCAGCTCCGACTTGAAGGACCTGTTGAGAAACCTGCTGCAGGTGGATCTGACCAAACGTTACGGCAACCTGAAGAACGGAGTCAACGACATCAAAGGCCACAAATGGTTTGCCACAACAGACTGGATCGCGATCTACGAGAGAAAGGCAAGACACCATACTCATTTTGTAGTGACACCAAACACTGGTACAGTTAATTAGATATTGATTTGTTGATATTGATTTTTTTTTCTAGTTGTAAAATTCCCAGTTCTGATGTTCCAACAGTATTATTTTGTACCATTTGTTTCTGGAAAGTTATCTGAGGACTGCTCATCAATCGAATGTTATTTTTTTCCTCTGCTGGCTGAGAGCAATCGGAGCCAAATGCCATTTTGCAGGATGACAATGATAATGGGGTTCTTCGATTAATCAAAGTAGATATTTTGCTCAGGCTTGAATCTCATTGATCGGTTGATGCTGTTTAACTTCCTCATGATACAATCATAATACTGTTTTATAAGCTTCACACTGTTTATTTTCCTACTATTTATTTTATTGGCCTGATTTAGTGTTGCCCCCAATAGTTGGTTTGCAAAAAAGCTGCTCCCACCAGACAAAATGTAGTGGCATACTGTGATGTAGAAACAGTAGAAACAAGTAGTTTTTGTTATTTCGTTAGGTTAGACACAGAATCAGGAGTCCTTCTTTTGGTTATTCTTTTCTATTTACAGCCTCTATTCATTGAAAAAAGTAGATATGCGTCTTTGATATTTCTGTATGACAATGTCAGGCTGTGGTTTTATTGTAATAGGCTGTTTTAGACCCATTTTCACTCATTTTCTTTTTTGTCTTTACAATGATTATTTTCATAGTTGACAATTACTTAGTATGTAAAATGTTAAACTATAGTAAAGAATATTTTGTCCGACCAACAGTCGAAAACCTCAAAAGAGATTTAATTTACTTTTATAAAAGACTGTAACATTTTACACAAGATAATACATCCACATCTGTATTGATTAAGTGATCGGATTAATTTTTTGAATGACCATCTCCACATGAAATTCATTTTAAAGACATTTCATTGCCCTGATCTTCACAAAGGGCTTTAGGGGTGTTCAGGTGGATCGGCCTGCACACAAACACAACCATTTATGTGTTTGAATGCCAGCTAAAGACATGTCCCTCTGTATCTTTCCACCTTCATTGTCTTTTCTCTGACAGCCAAACAAACTACATGTTTACTAAATACAGAGTTCAGGGAGGTGGACTGGACAACCTTGCAGAGACAGAACATGCCAAAATTTAAAGATTGTGGCATGTCAAACTTCAGCCTCTAAGGATATGAAAATGACTTTGTACTGGGTACCGACTGCACACAGAAATTAGACTTTTATTGTTAATAGACTGAGTTTAACCTCAGAAAAATAAGTAAATGTGTATTGTATAGGGGGCTCAAATGTTGTTTCATTTAGTCTGCCAGGTTTTTAATGGATTAAATGTAAAGCAATCACAACATAATAATAATAATAATAGGTATCAGAGAATGTGGAAATATAATATGAGGACTTATCTGCAAAAAGTCAAACTTCATAGTGTGTCGAAACAGCTGGTAAAAACAGAGGTAAAAATATATTTCCAATGCAAAACTAAATCTCTTTTAAGGCTGAGGTATGCTTGACATGAAGTAGTTTGTACAAAGCGCCGTCCAAACCGGTCTAAAGGCAGAAGTGTTTATAGCTGTTTCAAATGGTGACACTTGAAGGCGGGATGAAAGGCCTGCCGTTAAATGGGGATTCAGGCAGTATGTCCTCAGAGAAGGTCACGGTGAAGCACTTGTTCTCTAAACAGGAAAAGTGATGAAGCTGGTTGTGTGAAAGAAAGGAAGCTTGGGAGAGAAATACAAATTTAACATACCATGTTATCGTGCAGATGCCTGCATGAATGCATCCCGACGTTTAAAAGGTGTGAAAGGAGAAGGTTTTCTTTTTATATAATACTGCCCCCTTTGAGCTTCAACTCAGTGTATTTTAGCATAATTTATTCATGCCAGTTGGACGCTGCTAAAAGGTATTTGAAGTTTTTCTGTTTGTCCTTCAACAGAGAAATAATGACTTTCCTTTCACTGTGTTCTTGTGATTGGCAGTGCCGATAAATGAATTTAAATCCTGCCTCTTAAAGTATGTTGTTCTCTTGTTCTTGCAGGTGGAAGCCCCGTTCATACCAAAGTGCAGAGGCCCAGGGGACACCAGCAACTTCGACGACTACGAGGAGGAGGAAATCCGTGTTTCTGTAACGGAAAAATGCGGAAAGGAGTTTGCAGAGTTTTAGGATGCGAGAACATGGATATATCAGGGAATTAAAGGGGATCTTTGCACTCGTCTAAAGACTTGGGATGGGGCAGAGACCATCGTTTTTCAGATCTACTACATAGTCCCTTCATTCCATAAGGCTGAATGAGGTCGCCATGATCCTTGGGTGCCGATAACCTCTCACTGTCACGTACACCTGCGTATTAAAGCAGACACACCACTTTTTTCTTTTTTTCCTTTTTTTTGTACCTACCCACCGTTTTTCTTTTTTTGGTTTTTTTTTTTACTTTGAAGCAGTTAGTCTTGGATGTTGTTATCCCCTTTTAAGATGTGATATTTTTTCAATTAATGAGGAAAAACTGAGACTATGGCCAATAAGAGTCCACACATTGTAACTGACTTGTCTATGGCGGTTTGACACACACACTTGCGTGGGTTGCTACTCCCTCTAGGCGTCAGCGGTGTTTATGTAATGCTCTGTTACAAGTCCGCATCACATTGGCTGTTGTAAAATCATGGCCAGCTTTCAGAGGTAGCATTCGTCCTGTGTGCATATCTGTCAGTTTTTTAAGACATTTGAACACATTGAGTTTTTGAAAGCATGACCAAATAGAAATCATTGGGTGACACAAGAAGAGAGGTCCTTTCCTTTCTTTGCTTTTTGCCTAGAGAGCCAAGTCCTCAGACCCCCCCCCCCCCCCACTAAAGCATCCATTCACTGTCTTCTTGGTATTCTGACCCAGGCACAGCAAGCCATCGCAGAAAATGACAAACCTTGTTACTTGTAAAATGCAAATCAAGTTGTCGATTCTTTTGGATCTGTTACATGTAAAGTTTGTCATTTGGTATCTAACTATTCTTTTGTCGCTGTGTCTAACATTATAGTCATATTGTCCCTAGATTTCAGGTCGGCTTATAAAGACCCTTTGTTATGAGTCTGTGGAACAGTGTGACTTCAGTAAATGCAAAAGAGTGAAGTGAAATCCTTTTGAGGATTTTTGTTGAGTGTAATGTTAAGTTGAGAAGGTTGGCTTGGGAGCCGCAACATTGTCAGTTAAACCTTTAATAAAGTTACATGATTTGTAATGTATTAAATCAAAGATGTTTTAAAATCCTAAGAAACAGGAACGCAAATCTGCATATTTACCATATGCTCCCTGTAATCACCCCCAAACAGATTTCCTTGTTTCATTCTTATCAAAGAATGTAGATTTGCAACTTATAGGTATGCATATTTGAAGGCTTGATTTTCAAGGTACAGTTTTCCTCACAATACACTGGCTAAAATAAAGACTGCTCCTTTGTATCACATGTAACCTTGTTATTGTTAAACTCATTACATCATACGTATATACATTGTTTCATATATGTTTTTATTTATACACATTAGAGATGCTAATAAATTTTATTTTTAAAAGTGTTGAAGTTGTGTACCTCTCCATGCATTGTGAGACTGACTATTGCGCATTTCTGTGAACTAGGTCTGGATTTAACCACATAGAAGTCCAGACTGGTTGACAAATGTGATAAAAACACAGGGTTTGATTTATTTGTTGCAGGGGAGTTGATCTTAAAGAGTTGTCCAGGGATTCAAATGGGTAATTTTAGTACCAACACATCAATTTTATCATATTTTTCATAAGAGGAGGTTCAGAAATATAAGATAAAATAAGATAATCCTTTATTAGTCCCGCAGCGGGGAAATTTCCAGGATTACAGCAGCATAGAGGATAGTGCAAACAAGAGACTTGATAAAAAACAAGATAAAAATAAGTAATTATAAATAAGCAAATGAGCAATAAAAAAACAGTAAAGAATCCACAGTAACTTAAATATTATATATACAGACAAACTATTATAACTATTGTATTGCATACATTAGTCAACTAGAATAAATTGTAATTGTACATAAAGAGTGAAGTCTAACAACTTAATACATTATTGTTTTTATACATATTTTATTGTAAAGGAACATAAATGTCTTATATAATTGCATGCATTATAATAAATGTTACACACAGTACCAGTCAAAAGTTTGGACACACCTTCTCATTCAACTACTTTGAAGAATCTAAAATATAAAACATATTCTGGTTTGTTGAGCATTTGTTTGTTTACCACATAATTCCATATGTGTTCCTTCATAGTTTGGATGTCTACAATATTAATCTACAATGTAGAAAAAAATAAAAATAAAGAAAAATCATTGAATGAGAAGGTGTGTCCAAACTTTTGACTGGTACTGTATTTGTAAACAAACAAAAACAAAACAAAACATTTTATTCACATTATGATATTCCTTTTAACCATATCATCCAGTCCTGGATATATTTTGCATGCAATTTTTCCATTGAATGAGAACATGTGTCCAAACTTTTAACTGGTACTGTCCATATCTAAACTTTAATTTCCTTTTTGCAAGATAAAAACGTTTCGCATTTGGGCCTTTTGTGTTGCCGTAGCTCTTCCGGTGAGGTGGTTTATGGGTAATGTAGTGCGGCGGCGGACACGTGGGTTGTTCCGGTGCTGCTCATTCGAACGAAGTTTGAGGAAACATGGCGGGTCTGGAGCTGCTGTCGGACCAGGGGTACCGTCTAGACGGGAGGAAAGCCACCGAGCTGCGGAAGGTTCAGGCCCGGATGGGGGTGTTCGCTCAGGCCGACGGCTCCGCGTACCTGGAGCAGGGAAACACCAAAGCTCTGGCGGTGGTCTACGGTCCTCATGAGGTGAGCATGGAGGTGCAGCTGTAAACAGCAAGCATTGATAACAGTGGTAAAGCAGAGCAGTATTTATTAAAAAAAAAAAAATTAAATATTATGTGCATGTGTTAGAAGAGGGTTTCTTATTTGCATGTTTTTAAAGAAAATGTCAATGTAATGTCAGGTAGTGGGTGTTGTTTACACTTCCCATAATGCCCAACATAAATGTCCATAACCCAAATAATATGCAAATTATTCTTGACTGCTTAATTTTTCACAGTAAACAGCAAGCATTAATAACAGTGGTAAAGTAGAGTAGTATTTATTAACCCAGAGGGGTTAAATACACTTTGCATGTGTTAGAAGAAAGCCACAAGTAACATGTGTAGTCATGCATGCAAAATATATCCAGGACTGGATGATATGGTTAAAAGCAATATCATAATATGAATAATTTGTTGTGTTTTTGTTTGTTTACAACTATATTAAACAATCCCTGCCAACTGTATTAGTACAATCTAATGTCATCCAGTACAACAGATCTGCCACATTATTCTACCTGTACAAAGATTAGTTCAAACTTTGAGAGGTGTTAATTTAAATATACTTCTTAGGTTGAAGTTAGAGTTGGTGTTGTAGTAGTCCAAGCAAATCAGTACCTCAGTAACTAACATACAGTTAAGTGTGTCTATCAAACTTGATCATTATTGTCTTTGTTATGGTAGAATATGGTTGAGATGTTGTTTTGGATTGCATTCAATTTTACAGGTATGCTTAATAAAGGCAAAATCCTATTTAAAATGCCCATATTCTATCCAGTTAATTAGGATTTGCCTTAATACATTAAGTAAGGACATATCATTTTTTAAAAGTTTGATATGATAAACTAGGATTCACGTAAAGTTAATTAATGATCATATTTAATCAACAATCCACCCCTTAGGTACGAGGTTCACGCAGCCGGATTCGTCATGATCGGGCTGTGATCAACTGTCAGTACAGCATGGCCACATTCAGCACGGCGGAGAGGAAGAGGAGGCCGCACGGGGACCGCAAGTCCACTGAGATGAGCCTCCACCTCAAGCAGACGTTTGAAGCTGCTGTGATGACCCAGCTGTACCCACGCTCTCAAATAGACATCTATGTGAAGGTAAACGTTGATAAGTGAGGGGGAGGATTTGATGTGTTGGGGGTTTATAGTGTTCCCCATTATGGGAACAAATATTAATAATGATACTAATAATTATTTCCAAACAGATTCTGCAGTCGGACGGCGGTAACTACAGCGTGTGTGTGAATGCTGCCACTCTGGCGGTGATTGACGCCGGCATCCCAATGCGGGACTACGTGTGTGCCTGCACCGTCGGGTTTGTGGATGAGACGCCCCTCGCCGACCTTTGCTACGCAGAAGAAAGTGGAGGAGTGAGCTCGCTGGCCTTAGCGCTGCTGCCCCGGGGCGGTCAGATCGCTCTGCTGCAGATGGACGCCAGACTACACCAGGATCACTTAGAGTCCCTGATCGAAGCCGCCATGACAGCCTGTAAAGGTGTGAGCAAGGTGCTGGACGAGGTGGTGCGACAACATCTGCAAGAAGCTTCTGTGCTCTCTTGAGAGTGATGCATGGAGGAGGGGGTGAACATCTGGACTGTGGTTTTGGTTGCAGACTGGAAAGTGTTATTTGGACCGAAAAGGAGAGGAAAGATGAGAGAATCTTTGAGTGAATGTTTTTTTTTTTTTGTATTCATGGCATACCTTTGTACAGTATATGTGTGAAGCTTACAATAAATTTGTCAACCCTGCATCATTTTTGTGTTGTTTGCTCATTTGCGAGTTGTTGCATTTATGGCTATTTAGAGCTTCAATCCTCAACCTTAATGTAAACGTAATAAAGAGATAAAGATAAGAGATAAAGAGGTTTTTATTGTCATTGTAGTGATATAACGAAATTCCATTTGGTAGCATTGTTTGTAAAATGGTTAATCATTATAAGTTAATTTCATTTTGGAAATACAAAATGTTGAGTTAATATCTGTAACTGAAAATCTGAAAGTGTATGTAAAATACGTACTTTACTATAAAAAGCACGAATTTAACCCTTTTATAAACACAGAAACTAAATGGTTAAAATGTTTGTGCTTGTTTTATTCTGTGGGTTTAACATTTTTATTTTATTGCATTTTATTTTAACCCATTCTAAGATTATCAATAAGGGTAATATTGCTTAGTGCAGTTGGTGTGGGTGGAGTTAATTTCACCTACTTAATATACTTAATCCATAATAATACCTCATTTATTAATCAATATACAGTACCAGTCAAAAGTTTGGACACACCTTCTCATTCAACTACTTTGAAGAATCTAAACTATAAAACATATTCTGGTTTGTTGAGCATTTGTTTGTTTACCACATAATTCCATATGTGTTCCTTCATAGTTTGGATGTCTTCAATATTAATCTACAATGTAGAAAAAAATAAAGATAAAGAAAAACCATTGAATGAGAAGGTGTGTCCAAACTTTTGACTGGTACTGTACATACACAATTATAAAAAGCACGAATTTAGCCCTTTATAAACACAGAAACTAAATGGTTAAAATGTTTGTGCTTGTTTTATTCTGTGGGTTTAACATTTTTATTTTATTTTATTCACTATTTTTCATGACCGGAAGTCGGTCCGCCGCATTAATGTTCCCGCAGGAACAAGGAAATAGAAAACCTTTTGCAGCGGTTGCTCTCTGAACAAGCCCCTCCTTAGCTGGTGGATGTGACCGGCTGTACACTGTAAATAGGTTTGTCTTTATACTTAATATATATATATATACACATATATATTTATACTGTTAACAATAACAACATGTGCAGAGAACAAACGGTGTAAACATGTTACAATCTCACCAGGTAGCTGTAACATGGGTAGCTAGCAGTAAGCTAACCTGTCAATAGATGCTAGCTATGACAATGGGTGGCAGTCAAAGATTTATCAGCTGTATCATTACATGCATGTGTGTATTGGGCTGTGAGGTGCATAAAACACAAATGCAATAACCTTATCAAGTGTTGCTGTTGTCTATCATCATGTATTGTGTGTGTGTAGTTGATACATAGTGCTATGATGTGTGTGTTGCCTTCAGGGTCCAGTGTGTCCAGGCTTTACCTTACAACAGACAACAACATGGGACTGCTGTCTGACCCAAACAGGAGACGGGCTTTGATCAGCCTGCTCACCCGTCTCAATGCCCCAATCTGGTAAGTTTTGTGTCCAAACAACATTCAAAATCCCAAATGCACCAGTAAAAATGAATTTAAATGCACTTTATTACAATACCCAATGTGCACATATGTTTATAGCTGATTTGATTTATGTCTTTGCCTCATAACACACACAGGTAACTTCTTACACTTACAACACTCTGATTCAGATTTTAACATGTATATATTTCTATTTGAGCTGTAGCCAGAGGCATTATGTTTGCAGGTTGTCCATCTGTCAACACAACGCTTATCTGTCTCATTCTCTTGAAAACGATCATTCTGGAGGGATTTTCTTAAAATGTTAAGAATCAATACGCTAAATATGACAATTTCACACAAATGTCTAATGGGATAAAATGAAATGATTTGGATATAAACTGCAACTTGACTGGTTGGCGGAGGCATACAACCGACAGTCAGTCATTCAAGTTCTCTTTTTATATACCTTTTTAATGCCACATTATTTTTTTAATTCTCTCCATCTTAGTGTGGTCTGCTACATGGCCGGTGTGGCCTGGTTCATGGGGTTAGCATTTGAGCCGTTCACTCTGCGGACATACATGTCAGAGAACGCCATGGGGTCTACCATGGTGGAGGAGCGCTTTCCAGCAGGGGAGAGGGCGCTGGCCACGGGCAGAGAGTTTTCAGCCCATAAGAAGAAAACAGGGTAAGTCTGAGCTGTCACACTATTACATACTATTAATCTTAACATGTGTCTTTTCACAGTTTGATAGGATTTTAAAAGTGTTCCTAGTTTTTGTTAAATATGACCTTTATGTAAGTCTAATATTGTTTGCCCTTGTTCCACCAGTCTAAAGTGACCAGTTGTTTCTCTGCAGGGGGATGCCGGTGGACTGGCTGGTGAAGACCATGCAGTCTCGAGGGCTAGAGGTGTTTACCCAGAGGTTCTCTCGCAGGCTGCCCTTTCCTGATGAAAACAAAGAGAGATACGTAAGTCTGTGATTGATTTTTGCTTCCAAAAACAGACCGATTTGTTTTTTTATATTAATTCTCTGTATATTCCTTTGATCCTCCTCGTCTCACTCCCTCCTCTCAGATGGTAAAAGGCACTAATGTATATGGGATCCTTCGGGCCCCGAGAGCTCCGCGAACTGAAGCCCTGGTGCTGAGTGCCCCCTGTACCCCAGGAGATAACAACAACCAGGCAGTGGGGCTGCTACTTGGCTTGGCACAGTATTTCAGGAGTGAGTACAAAAACCCATCGCCTCCCTCTCCACCGTTTGAATGATATTGCAGTGGCCTTTTTCTAATCACTGCTGTGTTCCTCAACAGATCAGGTTTACTGGGCCAAAGACATCATCTTCCTCGTGAATGAGCATGATCTGATTGGTATGCAGGCCTGGCTGGAGGGCTACCACCACACCAACACTACAGGTAATCACCGGCATTCACCCAGTTACAAAACATATTAAAAAATATGCCGGAAAGTATTCATTTTTCCCATACAAAACTGCATTCCTCTGCTGACATTTCTTCTGTGATTATGCATCTAGGTATGGACTGGTCTCCACTTCAAGGCCGCGGTGGTTCGATCCAGGCAGCTCTGTCCCTGGAGCTCAGCAGTGATGTCATCACCAGTTTGGACCTGGTCCTGGAAGGCCTCAACGGCCAGCTCCCCAACCTGGATTTAGCCAACCTCTTCTACGCCTTCTGTCAGAAGATTGGAGTCCTTTGCACCACCCAGGGAAAGGTGAAGGCTTGTGATGATGAGATGGAGTAGAAACCTGACACATTTTCTGTATCAGAATGGTTAGATAACTCCAGGTTGTCTTGGCTTTTACTGACATTTTCTCTGTGGATGTTTCTATAGCTGCAGAGGAATGACTGGGACAGTGTATCCGGCTACAGCCACGCGGTCCAGACTATGATGCTGATGGTGATGAAGCAGGCCAGTGGGCGGCCCTGGGGGGATCACGGCCTTTTCTTGCGATACCACATCGAGGCTGCCACCATCAAGGGCATCAACAGTTTCCGTCAGTACAAGACTGACGCCACCACCATTGGAAGGTCAGAGCGTAGTATTTTAAATCTTTTTGTAGATCTTACCTTCATAAGCTGACACTTAATTACTGTTTTCTTTTCTTTTTTTGTCTCACTTATTATCCTCCAGGCTTCTGGAAGGAATGTATCGTAAGCTGAATAACCTCCTGGAGCGCCTCCACCAGTCCTACTTCTTCTACCTCATGCCGTCCCTCTCTCACTTCGTCTCCATTGGTTACTACATGCCAGCCTTCGGCCTCCTCGCCCTCATCCTGCTGCTTCGTGTATCCTTTCACAATTATTTCGCTCAGTTTGATTTGACCTCGACAGGGAAAATGGAACAAATCACACACAGCATGGATGTGGACCCTGATTGCAGCCCATGTTATTGATGACATATTATTATTATTATTATTATTATTATGTGCTTGTCATATTTGCCCTTGACTATGCTACAGGCCTTAGACCTGTGGGTTCAACTTGCAACTCCACCGCCAAGAACAGAAGATGGAGTCACTGAAGCAGCCGAGCCGGTTAGATAACACGTTACGACAAATGGGAGTCAGAAATGAAACTACCGACTGATCTTGAGTCCATTAAATCAGCCCTTTAATTAAATCTGCTTCCTCTCAGGTCTCCAGTCCAGGAGTGCTGTCGGTGCTGACTCCCCTGGTGATCAGCCATCTGACTGGAGTAGCTCTCTACACCCTGCCCATCCATTTTCAGGAGATGGCTGTGGAACACTTCCCGGTGTCTGAGACCGAGGCTGTTGTCCTGACAGCTATTGCTGTTTACACGGCAGGCCTGGCTTTGCCTCATAACACACACAGGTAGCTACTTGAGCTTGCAACACTCTGGTTCAGATTTTCACATGTATATATTGTATATATGTCCGAGGCATTATATTTGCAGGTTGTCCATCTGTCAACACAACGCTTATCTGTCACATTCTTTTGAAAATGATAATTCTGGAGGGATTTTCTTAAAATTTGAAGAATTTATACGCTAAATATGACAATTTCACACAAATGTCTAATGGGATAAAATGATGAAATGAAAATTTGGACAGAAAAAGGTGTAAACTGCAACTTGACTGGTTGGCGGAAGCATACAACCGGCAGTCAGTAATTCAAGTTTTCTTTTGATATACCTTTTTAATTAAGACAGCAGAACATGTTAAGTGATAAGTGAATCTTATTATTTTATTGAAGATAGATGTACAAAAGCACTTATTTCTTCACTGTATAATTGCATTGCTATAAATGCTTTTTCTCAGTGATCATATCAAACAAACTTTTACATGAAATATTATTATTTCAGTTTTATTAACATTTAAGTTATGTACATTGAGGAATAAGTATAACTTTTGTCTCCATGACTTCATTGTTGATATAATTTGTCAACACGTTTTCTACTTCAACTACAAACCTTTTTACACATTTACACACTAGAATTCTTAGAGATACTAGAGTATTTCACAGATTTTTAAAACGTGATGGACAACCACAGGTTTTGAAGTTATTCCTTAACATCTTGTCTTAAGCTCAAAATCTTACTGTCCTTTATTTGAGCTCATAGTTCTGCTGTCAACTAGCTGAAATTTATCAGAACGTGCACGGCAGTTAGTCGAGAACAAGAAACACAGATCCATTTGAAACACTGGGAAACTTGTACAGCTTGAAGAGCACTGTGATTCAGAATCTGTTCGTTGTCGTGTTTGTTGAAGGCTCCTGTCGGGTCAAGGGACGGAGAACGGCTGGAAGGTGCTGAAGCTGGTAGCTGTGCTGTACCTGGCGGTGCTGCTGGGTTGCACCGCCCTCATCAACTTCTCCCTGGGCTTCATCCTGGCTCTCACCCTGGTGCCTGTGGCTGCCTTCGTCACACCCCACGTACCAAAGTAATACACCTGCACAGACTCTTTGATCATTGCAGCTCTGTACCGCCATGTGTTGGTCGAATAACCTTACTGTCGTCTCCTCCTCCTCCTCCTCTTAGGGCTCTATCAGCCTTCATCCTGGTCGTCCTCAGCCCAGCCTGCACCCTCCTCTTCTCTGTCTTTTTCTTCCAAGAGCTGCAAGAAATGCCTGTCAGCTTCATGGACGGTTGGATGCTCTACCTGTCAGTCATCTCTCAGGGCATCCTGGACCACGTGCTGTACGGCTCTCTGGTTTACCCGCTCATAGCCCTGCTGGTCTATCCTTGCTGGCTGCTCTTCTGGAACATCCTCTTCTGGAAGTAAATGCCAAGTCATACAGAAGGACTGAAGGCTTTCAAAGGGAACAAAACCCTCTGAGGGTGTCTCAGGTTTGTCTTCACTGGGGGTGTAATGTGAATGACAGTTAAATCCACTGGAGGGATGTGAAAAGAAGATTAATGTAGTTGACTTGGAAAGAATGCAGTGACTCCCTTTTTTTTGGACGTTTTGTTGGTATTTCACTCCTTAAACAGTGGGGAAAAATCTGACTTTGCTCGAAAAACATGGACTGTTTTGTACTGAATATCACTTACAAATAATTAAAAAGAAGAGGGGACGATCTTTTTACAAGAAGCTATGAATGTCATGGTTGGATTGATTTGGTAAAATAAGTTTTATGGATTTCTTGTGAATTTTTTTGTGGTACAAAATGGGTTGGTTTTTTTTTAGCTCTTTTTTTTTTCAGGCAGGATTGTAATGGATGAAAGACAACACTAGCCCTACCAAGTGATAAAAGAGGAAAAGTAAAACACTAGCCGGTTGGTTGGTTGGTTGTCTGCCTCGTGTAAAGATGTCTGTACATCTGAATCTGTCGAACAAACCGTCACCGTATCTAATATTTTTATACTTGTTTTGATAAGTTTATTTGAAATATGTGTATTTCATATTTATTAATGCCAAATTAAAGAACTGAAAAGAAGTTGAAGGGTAACTTCAGTATTTTTTTTAATATATTTATAAACACTGCTTACATTTATATCAAACTTTTTCTGACTTACTCTAGAATGACTTTTCATGACATTTTTGGACATAGAACTAAACATACTAAACTGACATTTTTAACATTTTTCAAAATATATTATATATAATTTATATAATTATAATTTTCAGAAATATTATACTATGATGGCTTTACGACATACTATAGTTTGACCTTTTATGTCATTCTACAGTTTGACTCTTTTCATGACATTTTTCGACAATATATTTTTTCCACATACTAAACTGACATTTCTCAACTTATTATACAAGGATTTTTTAGACATACTATAGTGTGACTTTTTCGGCATTATGTACTATGACTTTTTTTATGCCTTTTCTCGACATACTATACTACAACATTTTTGTGACTTTTTTTTGACATACTATGAGTATGACTTTTTTAATGAGGTTTTTCGACATACTATACTCTAAATTATATATGACTTTTTCGACATACCATACTATGACTTTTAGGTGACTTTCTTTTAGACATACTTTTTTTGACGTAGTATGATATGATTTTTTTCATGAATTTTTTATATGAACTTTTTCATGACTTTTCTGGGTCAAACTATACTATGACCTTTCATTTCATGTCATACATTGACTTTTTTCCACATACTAAACTATGACCTTTTTCACCACTTTTTTCAAATAACCATCTGTGACCTTTTTTATGATTTCTTTTCTAATTGCTATACTATGACCTTATTTTTTTGCCTTTTTTTCCGACATGACATATGACTTTTATCATCACTTTTTTTCGAATTACTGACTTTTTTCATCACTTTTCAAACAACCATCTATGACTTTTTTCTTGCCTTTTTTTTTTTACATGCTATATTATGACTTTTTTCATCATTTTCTTTTTTGAAATGCTATATTATGACTTTTTTTACATGCTATATTATGACTTAATCACTTTTTTCGAATAACTGACTTTTTTCATAACATTTTTTTTTGGACATTCTATACTATGAACTTTTTTTGGACATGCTATACTGTGACCTTTTTTTTTTTTTTGAAATGCTATACTTTGACTTTTTTTCGACATTCTATACTATGAACTTTTTTCTTGCCTTTTTTTGGACATGCTATACTGTGACCTTTTTAGTTTTTTTTCGAAATGCTATACTTTGACTTTTTTTTCGACATTCTATACTATGACTTTTTTCATCACTTTTTTGAAATACCATACTATGAACTTTTTATGACTTTTTTTCGACATACTATGACCTTTCATTTTTTTCCCACATACTAAACTGACTTTTTTTCATGATTTTCTTTCCACATACCATACTATGACTTTTTTGTGACTTTCTTTAGACGTAGTATGATCTGCTTTTTTCATGACTTTTTTCGACATGCTATACTATGACTTTTTTCACAACATTTTTTTTTACATGCTATACTATGACTTCTTTCATCACTTTTATCTACATGCTATACTATGAACTTTTTTCGGCATACTATACTTTGACTTTTTTGGACATGCAATACTATGATTTTTTTCACTTTTTTCAAAATACTATACGATGACTCTTTTTATGTCATGTCCTAAGGTTGAAGCGTAGGATTTCTACTGAAATCTGATTTTATTCAAGTCTTAAAAAATAACAATCGTCATTGACATTTCTTTAGATTTAGAAAGTTCCCTGTCAGAGCCACAGACAATAGTATACAAGTGTATCCCAGATCAGCAGCACTCCTTCGGACCAGTAAATTGAACTTCATCAATTAAATCCTTTTGTCTGTGAACTAAACACAATTAGTCGATCAATTACTAAACACTACATCAATTATCTCAGAAGAATTACCAAAAAAAACAAGCATAATTCGTTAATTTCCATTATGTTTATTCGGCTGATGCAAGTTTTTACAGTATTACGTCCTGAAAACAGATCATTCCATTGCTGTCACGGCTCACAGGGAATTGAGTAAAACTAGATCAACTGTTAAAATGAACATCAATTACTCAATGCATCTTGTTAAAAATAATACACTTAATACAATGTTATAAAAAAATAAAAGCACTTGATAACCCTGTAAACGCAACACCTTCTCTTCTCAGCCATGCCTTTTCTTTCCACTTTTAAAACCACCAACATCATTTTGGCAGATGACACTCTAACAAACACAACAGGGTTCTGAACAAGGCTTCACCTTTCCTCTCACTTCACAGTTGACAGAAACCAAAAGTATAACATTCCCTCAACTTCAGATGCGAATGCAATGAACTTTATCTCTCTCACCTAAAATAAATATTAGGCCATCTGTGATGTTTTCACACACACGCACCCTGTAAAATAAATAAAGAGGTCTGGCCTAATTCAGATGTGTGTCATGGTCATGTCCATGTAACCGGTGAAAGCTGAAGCTCTCTGTCTGCAGTTCATCATCTGAGCCTCGACCAGTGCAGCTCTGTGTCATGCTACAGTGCTTCAATCGCTCCAGCAGTCAGAGGACTCTCAGTGCACTTGACAGTCTTTATGGGAGTATTTTCTTGTTAAGCATTCTCACTCTGTGTGTGTGTGTGTGTGTGTGTGTGTGTGTGTGTGTGTGTGTGTGTGAGAGAGTGTCTGTGAGAGTGTAAGTTAGTGAGACATGGCGACCTGACGGCGACGATGGGCAGTCAGCTGCTGCTTAAACCAGGCTCTCCTCGATCCTCTCTCCTTCCTTTCTCCTTTATGAGAGAATATGAAACACACAAAGAGACGATTGTCAAAGAGGGCAAAATGTTACAAAGAGCAGAACAGAAAGGTATTGATCGACACGATGCAGTACCTGCTGGATGTGTGTGTCGGGTCTGGCTGTAGCACAGATTTCGCAGCCCGGACGGGACGGCTTGTTGATGAAAGTGCATGAGGGACAAGCCCACTCTGTCAGCTGAGAGCAGGAGAGTTGAAACGGATTTAAGAAGGAAGAATTTGCCTAATCACACTATTTTTTTTAAATTAGCCAAAGTCAGACAAACTCATATATGCATTTCCTTCATCTGTATCTATATGTTTTAGCATAGCTTAGCTTCGTAACCTACCACTGGTTTTGTCCAAGTATGTTGGAGTAAAAGTTACATTTCCACTAAAATAACTATTTTCTTTACATTTACTCTTATTGTGTCTTTTGCTTTATTTACAGTATACAGACTGCTTACATACCTGTGTTTTACTGCCTTTATTGGTATGATCATTCAGCTGCAGATTCTCAATGTCCAGGACATCTTTTAGATCACCTGGTCGGTCGCTTCCTCCACCTGTGCTCCCTGAGGTTGACAAAAAATAAATAAAAAAACAAGTTTATAGAGCTGTACTTTCTCTAGTTTAAATGTAGTATTTAAAATAAGTCAGAAAATATTTGGACAGTGACATTTTCTACTGCACTTCAGGGTCAGAGTCACTGTTCACATACAATTCTGATGAACAACAAGTTAACTTTCAAACAAAATTATAAAAAGTAAAAAAAAAAATCTTTTGCGGTTAATGACTGTGTGAGTCTCTAGTCCCAACACATCTACAGACAGTTCCACTCGGCATCACACCTGCTTGTTTCTGGTCTTCAGCAAAACAAAAACACATCATCAGATGGATTGAGGTTGGGCAACAAATTTGACCTGTGCTTTGACCTCATATTTATAGTTTTAAATCCAAAGTGGGGTCACGAGAATGAGAAACATAACTCCATTGTAATATATTTTCTGCCTAAACTGTGACAGAAAGGGAACGTTTGTCGAACTCACCCTGGTTGTTGTGGGTTAGCCTCGAGGGCAGGGTGCTGTAACCCCTCCAGTCTTGGGAGGTGGGGCCGTTGCCCAGTGGGAGAGGCGGAGCCAGTAGGGCGCTCTCCAGATCCTGCTGGAACAGCTGGCGTGTGACGCGGGCCTGTCGGGCGGAGATCAGGTAGAGGTACGCCGTATCACCGTCCTTCTGCACCCCGTAGGAGGCCAGCGACCTCGGCTCGGTGCACAAGCACTGACCGATGACCCAGCGCTGCACGCGAGGATGGAAACCGTACTCCAGAAACACCTGAAGAACAAAGAGTCGGTGGAGTTAATGAATGAGAAACCTACTTCACCTATTAAATAATTAGTTAAATGACAATTTTCTGACCTGTTGCTTGAGCGCAGCCACGGTCATGTAAGGAAAGACTTTCACTGTGACACAACAGGACGACGAAACATCCTCCACTACCACAGATAAACTGCAACACAGACACGGCACTGTAAGTTGCATAAACACAGAACCTGGAAGCAAGAAATCCTGAGACCTCTCATTTCTCACCCGACTGCTCCCTCGGCGTAGTTCTTTTCAGACAGCTGAATCGTCAGCATTGCTTTTTGCCGAGCCAGAGCGGACGCGTGCTGTGAAGCGGCTTGAGTGTCACCGGCTTCAATCGCCCTGGTGAGCTCCAAGCACAGCTCCTCTAAAATAAACAAATGAAAGGGTAGCGATGAAGAGTGACATTTTTGGAGCACACAGAGAAAAAAGAAAAAACACACAACCGGTAAACAGAGATACCCACCAGTGAGCGGCAGCGAGGCTGAGCTCCACGGCTCCATAGCTGTGTCGTTGTGTCTGGCATCTGATTCACATGTGTTAATATTTGCAACTGTCAGAGGAGAAACAAGAAAATGTGATTTAAAAGTGCTAAAAACATGCTGTTGTGACGGGTATGCATCTCAACTAGGGATGCTAAGAAGGACTTCGGATCTTTTATCATTCTTAACATTCAACCTGTGTTTTTCATCAGAAAATGATATGATCAAATCTTACGTGAAATGATTTTGACTAAAATGAAAAAATTATTGTTTCGCTAGACTAGATTGATGGAAATTTTCAATATAATCAGATGAAAACTGACATTTGTCACAGGACTAAGACTACATTAGAAAATAGTTGACCAAACTATGCCTTAAAGTAATGACTTAATTTGCCTGAAATGTAAACACTTTTCGTCGACTAAAACTGGACCAAAACATTTGGAGTTGTTGTCGACTAAAACTTGACTAACACTATGAATAAAAGTGACTTAAATGTGACTAAAACTAATAAGCATTTGTCTAAAGACCAAATATAAAACACCTGCCAATATCAACACTGCAGTAATACTATCGAGTGTGAGTAAACAAATCTTGAGCGCTGTATTTAAGACCTGTGGAGTAGAACGGTGCTTCACCTGTTTGAACATGTTTTGCATTTTAATTTGACTGTGATAAAAATGTATTTTCAGTCTAACAATTTGTTACATTTTCAACATCTGTCCTTTTGAACAGAAAACACAGTTGGTCGTGAACAAAGCAGGTTGGGTAAAATAGAAATCGCTGTCAAACTGACCTCTGTGTGTCTCTCTCAGTGATGACATCACCACCGTGGCCCACTCCTCGGCCTCGCGGTCGCAGCGGAAGTTGAATCGGATGCAGTCATTGGGCGGAGCGGCAAGACGCATCTCATGGCAGCGAGGAGATTTGACCTCGTACTGCACCGAGCGCAGGTCAAACTCTGCGATGAACTGAGGGGGGAAACAGAAAGGAGTGAATATCAAACAGCTCGCTAATCTGCAGGGAACGTTTATAGGAACAACATTTTTTTGATAAATAACTTGAAAAAGTTTATCAAAAGTAAATTAATCCAAATTAAAAAATTCTGATTGTTTGATTTTAAGTCCATTGGGCATTGCACGGCTGCAACTATTTTCATTATTGTCTAATCTGTTTATAATTTTATAAATTATTGGATTATTGTTTAGTTTATGAAAAATGCCCATTATAATGTGCCGAAGCCAAGGTGACATTTTAAATCCATTGTTTCATCAAACCAACAATCAAAAATTTTAAAGAGATTCAATTTACTTGCAAATCGATAGATATTCACATTTGAAATGTGGTACTACCAAATGTTTGGTATTTTTACTTTAGCAATAGCGAAAATTATTCATCAATCATCGAAATACTGGCAGATTAGTTTCTCGTTTGTGGTTTAATCCATTATTCAACTGATCATTTTAGCTCTAAAGCATTAAGGCAGCTTTGGGCATTTGCAATTACTCATTGCTGACAACCTTTTCTTAAGTATTTATATCCACATTAAATTCGTTTTGAACATGGAAAAAAATAAAGTACAAAATGTTTGTGAAAACTGCAATACACTTTGCAAGAGTATTAGCATGAGAAAAGAAAATAATCCCCTGACAAACGGCAGAAAGCAAATGTAAATACACATAATCTGCCCTCTAACATTCACTGTGGCTCCATTAGGGCGCTGAGGTCTGTTGTGGGGAGAGAAAAGCACCAAAGAGGGATTTTCCTCCTGCCAGAGAGTCTATTTATACTCCGATATGAATGTGTGCGAACAGTCTGCCAGCTCAGACAGACAAGCTAAAAAAGAAGCTGGGGATCAAAGTAAAAGTATGCATATCAAGAAGCAACAACTGGGTGTCTGGGGGATTTCTGTCTGACTTTATATTCTACCAAGATCAAAAGCCCAAACAAGCCTGTCAGATTCTTTTAGGATTAACTTGTCAAAACAAAGCACAGATTTGAGAGTAAAGTTTGGATCTGGTGAGAGAGTTCAACAGAGTTCAGTGTGAGGTCAACTCCACACATAATTAAGAACGTCTGTCTGCAGTTGGGAATGAAGAAGACATTAACAGTAATCAACCCTAATACCGAAAGAGAAGAAGAACTCTTTATTGAACTGAAATGTGTCTCAGTGGGGCTCCTTTTAACTTAAAGGGATAGTTCAGACTTTATGAATTGGGGTTGTATGAGCTACTTATCCATAGTTAGCGTATTAAGTAACGTAGATCGTCGTCGCCCTCAGTTTAGAGAAACAGACAGGAGAACCAGCACAGAAGCAAAGTACTGCTGTGGACAGAGGCGGCTACGGAATGTATTTAAGACACACAAAAAAAAACAAGTTCACGCTATATTTGAAATATTTTCACCTCTTTACGTGAAGCCAAAATATCGCTCTGTTCTCATGTTATGAAAGGTAAAATGTATGTTTTTGTCACTGGAGTCTCGTGGCTTTGATGACAGTATAGATGGATATTATGGCTTCAGTTTCCCGTCAAAAAGGGCTGTCTGACTGCAAAGTAAAACATATTCTATATAGAGTGTACACTTAAATTGATTCAGATTTTTTTAGGTGGGCATTTCTTTTAAGTGGCTAAAACAGGTTTTGCTGCTTCCTCCGTCAACAACAGTACATTGCTTTGATTACTGACTTCCCCCAAAAATATTTTTGAGGTTACTGGGCTGGACTCGAACCAGGGCGTTTGTGGTAATGCCCCCAAACCCTAAAATATTAAGTTATTAAGAGAAGCTTTCACCAGCATTAGTTTGGAATTTCGACTTTCAAAAATGACAAAAACTAAAGTTGATTATAAAAAAGTAGCAGATACATTTTCGGTCATTTGACTAATTGACTCATCGTTTTGGCTGTAGAACTACTGAGAGTAGATTTGCCCTCTTGGGACATTTTTTTCAGCAAGCACAGTATGTGCTACTAAGAAGAGAAAGAATCCAGATATGACACTATAATATCATAACCAGGAGAACACCTCAACAATTTGAAACTAACACATGCTGTACAGAAGAAAGAAATTTCAATTTTGACTATAAATCGGTCATGTTGGTATTTAAAAGGGGCATTTCACCATTTTGACTGATGAAGAGCAGTTAACTTGCCAAGAGGAGTACTATTCAACCTGTGAAAACAGTTATATGACTTATTCTGTGTCTTTGGAGGGGATTTGGGAAGTTGGAGCACATAACCCTGATGATGTCATCTGGGTTATATCTCAGACTGAAACATTTTGACAGCTGGTCTGCTAATGAAGTGTAGAGTGTGAAAGACGTGGACATTTACCGGGCAGGGAGGGTCTAAAGATTTATTTAGTTAACTTTGTTGCAGTTTGGGAAATGTAGTACCCAACATTTACTTGGAAATAAAAGCTAGGATACTTCAGCCTCTGGTGCTTCAATTGTGACTACTTAACAAATAAAAAATCTGCCATTTGTAAGTCCCCAACTTTATAGAGGTCCAATACTTAATTGTTGAAATGCCCTTTTAACATGTACGACACTGGTGGCTCTAGAAAGCTATAATGCTCATTAAATACCACCAAGCAAAGCTGTTGTATGAATGAAACACGAAGATAAATCATTACTTTTCACAGATCTTAACCACGAGCTGCAAATGAAAAGTTAGGCCTGAGGGGGCACCGAAGGAATCGTGTGTCGTTAATTACATCAACAGATTTTATCCTCTGAACAGAAGACCACGATAGGACATCCTAAACTCAGCTCGTCATGCTCAGCATTACGGTCAGTCTTATGTTTAAAATGTAACCGCAAACTGTAAATTAAATAATATGACCGTACTTCGATGAAACACATGTCGATGTTGGCATTTCTGCCCACCATTTCTTGCTACTTCCACCATGCTTTCATGCTACACTGGAAACAGAAAATGAGCAGAACAGCAGGCTTGTGGCCAGCGGCAGTGCTTGATCAAGCGGTGCTTCCTCTCAGCCGCCAAAAGACAACTTCAACTAGAGGAGAGCAGACAGACGCTGCGGAGACGAAGACAATACGTTTGCACTGGTTGAATTTTGAGTTCGTAGAACTGCATCAGTCCGTCTCCAGAGCTGGCATCCTCTCTAATCCAGCCACAGTAGTCTCCCAGCAGAGAGGAATGAGATTGAGGGACAACAGGGTTTGCTAAAGCGTAAATTTATAAAATACAGTTCCCCATAAGTAGCTGTCATATTTGTTGACACTGCATCGAAGCTTTTGTCATAAGGAAGTGGGCATGGTTTTTTAATCTCTATTCACATTTTCAGCATTTTTCTAAATAATGCAGTGGGTGCACATGGCTGTGACCTAAGGGGGTGAAGTTACACTTTAACCTTCCTTAGTCAGTCCAGGTTTTGTCAGCCTCAAGTGTACTTAGAGCTGAATGCTAACACTAGAATTGATTACCAAGCTTAGTGTTTTCCTGATGAGAATTGGAGTTGGCCATTTCAGGTGACAGCAGTACTACCTTGTTCAAGAAGTACTACCCTGAGCCTTCCACTTAGCACTTACTGTATTCGTATTAGTTTGTTATTGTATTCGTATTAGTTTGTTTCTGTACTTTTGCTCTGGTTTATGCTCTTAGATGCTTGTTTAAGAAAGGAGATGCACTTATGACTTCTGGTGACTAGTAGTTCTCTTGAATACCTATGTTGAATACACTTATTGTAAGTCGCTTTGGATAAAAGCGTCTGCTAAATGACTGTAATGTAATGTAATAGTAAAGCAGTTTGTCCTTCTTAGGTTAAAAAGCACTACGTGAATACAGACCATTCACCTCTCAACTCTTAACTGATGTTGCTTTAAAACAAGCTTTTAGCTTTGTGTGGCCCAGGTGTAAGCTGAGTTGGCGGCAAAGCACTTGTCAAAGGCTCTCCTTGTCTCATTTCAAGGCTATACTCACAATCCCAAATGTGATAAAGAAGCTACAGCTGAAAAGTTATGACAACATAACACAATATTCAAAGTCAAACAGCAGCTTTTCAGGTTACATGGTATCATTAGTATCTGGTGAGGAGACTGATAATGGTTTCTGTCCTTCTACTCAGCACATACTTGAATGATCAAGTAAAGAATTTGAAGAGATGACGGGAGACTTTCAACAACACAAAGAGTGATAAGTGTCATGACACTTGCCTTATAAGCTTGTCATGCCATGACAAATACAGTAGCAGTCAAAAGTTTGGACACACCTTCTCATTCAACTACTTTGAAGAATCTAAAATATGAAACATATTCTGGTTTGTTGAGCATTTGTTTGTTTACCACATAATTCCATATGTGTTCCTTCATAGTTTGGATGTCTTCAATATTAATCTACAATGTAGGAAAAAATAAAGAAAAACCATTGAATGAGAAGGTGTGTCCAAACTTTTGACTGGTACTTTATATTTAT